>NC_090658.1:127357054-127701429 GCF_013368605.1 Nyctibius grandis | reverse complement strand
TGGATGTTTACAGCAAGCATATAATTTTCCGTGATTAAGGACGCCAACAAAAATAAGAGTGATGATAAAAAGAAAAGTTTAATCATATATTTCCAGAAGCACAGATGGAACATCAGAAAACTTCCCCCCCTCGTTTAATACACTGCATTGTACACATTACTTTTAGTCCTTTACACACAGATTAATTCCAGAAAACAGAAGTGTGAGCAGCTAAAAGAAAAAAGCAATATATGAACGGCTGTAATATTTGATGTACAATGTTCACTTTTACAATATTTTGGTTGCAAAGAGAAGAGACATTTTTTCTGTTTATTTAAAAAATATATATATATTTAAAGTTTTTTGCAAGCAGGTCCAGGAAAGCAGGGCAACAAAACCACTTACAAATGACCACAAGAGCATACAGCGGGAGTAAAAATTAAGACCTCACATGCTAAGCACAAAGGCGGAGGATGGCTGCACAATATAAAAGTAATGTTTTGCTGATCTCCTCTCGATCTCTTGAGTGCTCTGTCTTAATTTGAGGTTTAAGTTAGATTTCAAGCCTGGACTAAGAGCGCTGAAGCAGACCCCTGGGCCCATGGGGTACCACAGGGACACAAGCAGTACATGCCTGTAGATCCTGATGATGGGCTGAAGCATGAGCCCTTTTCTCTGGTCAAGCATCATTGTGGTTAGCTCTATATTTGTACAGTTTTTATGGGAAGACATGAATGTGTTTGCGAGGCTAGCAAAGGCTGGAGGAGCAGGGGATGGGAAGAAGCATAGAGGGAGGGACTGAGATTTAAAAAATAAATCTGAAAACAAACAGCGTGAACCGAAATATAAAAAAGGCAAAAAAGAGCCCATTTCTTCTTTAACCAAATCCAACAGTAATGCTGCCTTTGTCAACAACAGATTCAACATCTGCTTCCTGCAGCAAACGCTGAGCAAGTACATAATGTTAAGCCTTTGCCTAGAACCACTGAGACAGACACAGTTATTTAAATACTTTAGGATATATTTTTCTGAATAGGGGCCCAATCCAGTGGCATATCACTGCAAAGGCTTTCGTGGGTTTCAGAGAGCGATGGCTCAAGCCCTAGGAGAGGAACAGAATAAAAATAGAGATGGCAATATTGAGAATTTGGGGCTGACCACTTAGCCTATCCTTGGGTCTGCAAAAACAAGCCTCTACCTGGTGATGTACAGTTTACCTGAACTTTTTTCTGAATATCTTTGGATTTGAAGTTGCTATTACTCTCATCAAAAAGCCCCTCACTGGATTAAACTGGGTTATGCTGTTTGAACACTTAAAAATCAGTTGAGAAAAATCAGTGAAAAATAGTGGAAAAGTTTTTCTTTTTGTAAAAATCAGAAGGAAAACCTATATAACCTTTATATAAACCTACCTAACCCAGTCTATCTCTGGCCTCTTTCTGCCCCATCCTGCTTTACAAAAAAAAACATCTCTAGGAGAACATACAGAGTTCCAAACACTTAAATAAAAATGACATCTCATTTCAGAAAGGGGCTTACAGCAGCAAGTCCCCTGCAAACTTCAGCATTGTCTGATCCACATTCTTGTCCACCTACACCCTATCCCAAACATCCTGCCATTAATTAGCTAAATGTTCCAGCTAGTAAACAAGAATAACGATTGAGGGGGCTGGAAAAAGAGACAGAGACAGCCAGCAGATAGTCACAACAAACCAGCCCACTCACTGCTACACGGAGACAGCGGAGCTTGTATTTTTTTTTTTTTTTCCTCCCATGGAGGGGAAAAGAAAATCACCTTAATATAACACTGCCTTTCCTGTTGCTGCAGCCACATCCATGTTAGCAGGCGAGAAAAGTCATCCCGTTTCTGCGGTAGGCACTCTGTCAAAGAAAGAGAAAATCTGTAATGAATTATCACATCAACTTAAACAAGGGAAGAAGGCAGAGAGAAAAGCAAGGCTTTCTTCCTGTTTTGTAGACTGTTCTGGCTGCAATCTAATAGCATGCTTAATCTGAACATTTCTGGTGGGGAAGCTATAAGCAACCACTTTGTCTATTAAAAAATCAGTGTGGTTAACAAGTGGTTAGCGACTCTATTTCAGGAGAGCAGAGATATGCAAAAATGTAACATCCTATTTTGTTAATTGCCTGCAAAATAGATGAGGCCAAAAATACACTATTATGCTGAATCTGTTTGTCCTTTATAAGCATGTGTTCTCTATTCACTATGTTCAAGAATCATTTCTAACCTATCTTAATAGCCTATGAATTACTGAATAATTACAGTTTCCCAAACCTAATTTATAGTCTGAGTCTAAAGCTATGTAAACAGACACTGGTATAATCCCCACCCTGCAAAAGCAAACTAATCTTAAAGACCCTCTGGTCAGTACAAAATAATTTGACATCCCATATATTGCAACTTCGGATCAAGTGTTTCCAGTGGCAAAGAAGCACAAGAGTTAAACAGCATTTGAGAACAGAATTTTAAAAGATCCTGTGACACCATCTCACTAAAATACCTTTCATGCATTTTTAACATCTCTTTCTGAATCAATAAAGGAAACTATCCCTTTTTACCCCAGGCACACTGCAAACCCTCTATTTTAAGGGGATATTCTCAGTTTAAAAATGTATTGTTCTTGTCTTTTGTGATATTAATGACATCTTCAAAAAGGAAAGGAGTTTAAACACTTTTGTTTTATTTGGTTCACCTTCAGCAGTCATTCAGTTTGGAAAATATAGTCATCTACTTCACTACAGTCAGTGCTTCGTCAGATTTATTTTGTACCTCTTAAGTTCAAGCACTTAGGAAGTGCCATATATAACTACCATTTTTAGTGGCTCTACCAATTTCCTAATTAATTTCAGCAAGATCAATTTCTCCTCTCTTAAACTAGAATTAGCAGAGTAACATTAAGAGCTAAGGATAACCTCAAACAACTCTGTATATAAATAGCATTTATGCTGAACTGTAAGGAAATAGTTTCAAAAACATCCAGCATGTATTCAGAGAGACACTTACAGACACGGAATACCCGAAAGGAAATATGTACAAGATGTTCAGTACAGCATCCTTTACATTAACACCATCCTTCAATACAGAGATCTAGCAGCACATGGCATTAAAGTCAAAGAGCAGAATATTAGCTCTGGGATATATAGCCAGTCATCAGACATGACAGTATCACCACAAACAAACAAAAAAAATAAATCCAAAGACTCTCTACCCAAACATGAAATGCACAAAAACAGACTAGCCAATAATTTTGAAAGGATCCAACATATTCCCACAACCACAAGCAGCAAATCCAAGGGAGTTTGGATCTGCAGCTTGCCCAAACCATTATGGCTGGCATTTTGAAATCGATGCAAAAGTAATGTTTTTAGCTCCTTGACCCCGATATTTTTACAGAGCTTTATAAACCAAGTGACAACCTTTAACACACAAACAAAATATTCAGGGCTATTGTGCAGTTTGCTTGAAGAGAAATGAACCCGAGTATAAAGTTGGATCCACATGAAAGATAAAAGGTTGAATTTTGTGAAAGGAATTTTGGTTGCAATGCAAAGTTGGGCTTGGCTGGGCTCACCTGGGAAATAATGAAGTTTAACATTTTCCAACATGGGCAATATTATACGGGCAGTTATATCCCCGAAAAGGTCAGTTTAGAAGCAAGTTTCAGAGGAGGGAGGATAACACCTTCAGAAAGTTGGACACACCTACCAGTCTATATTTAGCAATATATTATAACTAGTGTGGCTATAGTTAGGATTGAAAACTATTTCCTACTTAACTCCCTGTTTCACATACTTTAAACTTTCTGAAACATTTGCCCTTGGGCTGAAATTTCCTCTGCTTTAATCTCTGCCTGAAGTTCAATTTCTTTGGAAAGGACCAACAAAATTCCTTGAGCCATTTTGAAGTTCAGCAATAATGAAAACAACACATTTTTCCTTCCCAAGCCAGAGAAAGTGATTCTGATATATGCATATTTTATTACGGAATTTAGCCATAAATTGAAGCATTTTACCCGGAAACAATCTTTACCTTCAACCTCAGCTTAAAGGTAACTGTTTTGAGAAGCAGTATTTCAGAGGAGGGAGTTTGATTCATCCCATTCCATAACAAGATAACACATCATTCTTATTTTGATACATTACTAAATAGTAAAGGTTAACCTCCAAAATGCTTTTATGCATAGCAAAACTATTTTACAGTCATCCTATAGTTCTGAGTTATACCATATATCTTTAAGATATATACAGCTGAATTCGTGACACTGAAAGACATATCTTTACATGCCAAGAACTGTGAAGAGAAACAGCAAGATGTTTTTTATAAAACTTGCATGAATATGTGCCCTTGCAAGAGAGAGTTTGTATGTATGTGGCAGTCATTTAATGTGGTTTGATATAATGTAAAGGGTTTGGATGACACTTTTGGGTGCTTTACGCCACTTTGGCAGTATCCAATTTTTTAAAAAAAATTATGATTATTTGGCTCAGAACTACAGATAGATGATGATGCAGACTCTTGATGTGGGAATAAAATGGCAAGCAATAGCTGTATCCATTTTGATGGATACGTCTTGCTGTAGCCCAATGCCAGGAGATAACATAAGCCTATGGTCCCTCCTGGAGCCCTTTTTGGAAAAGTGTCTACTGCATCCAAATTTTTTTGTGTGCTTTCTCTCAAAATTTACTGTCTACCAGCCTGTGCTTTGATTTTTCCTGCTGTGGGATGACTCTTTGCCATGGTTGAAGGTCCGTCAGCCTGTTACTGCACCCACTATGTGCATGGGTGGTCAAGGGACCACCTTCTAGATATAGGAAATCACCTAGCCTGGCACAAATTACACAGTTCACCTTCCCAGAATGGACTCCATGCTCTGAAAAGTTGATATAACCTTATTTGGCCAATCTAGCTCTCACAGAAACTCTTCTTGTTCCTTGCTATCATATGACAAGTCTTTGCATACCCATCTCTGACCTGGTTAAAGGTGAAAGGACAGATTGCTGCTATCCACAACCACCAGAAACACGACCTTCATTTTGCCCAATCCACTCTTGCCATGTGCTTCCATTTAGGGCAGAGGCATGATGATTTTGCTGCTTAGTCTTTTACCTCCCAGGCTTGACCCCAGCCCATCTAGGCACCATGTGAAGAACCTTCTCATAGTTTCTCAAGCATCTTCTATCTGCCTATAGTATAGAAACCCTATCCTGAGAACGCCGCGCCTTGAAGTTATCAAAGCACACTGGATTCCGATACAAAGATCTTCTCTGGGAATGCTATCATTATTTAATAAATGAAGGCAGGTTTCTTCCCAGCAGTCAGAAAGGAGGTACAATGAAGCAGAAAAGATGAGCAGTGTTCACTGCTGTCAGATATCTAAAAGCAAGATCATGCTTTGTGCTGAGTTTGGTGAAAGAAGGGAAAACTAATAGCTTAAAAAGGCAACCTGGAACAAAAGGCCTTGGTCAAGTAACTCCTCAAATTTCATGAAAAATCATCCATTTTCTACTCTTTTTGGTCCCATGTCTCTCCTATAGTGGTAGCCCAGGGTAGTGTATTATGAAGGACCACAAAGCACTGCTCCATGAGGAGGGCAGCGAAACTCCTGTCCCCACAGCAGGTCACATGAAATGAAATAGTTTACTGGAGAGTTCATAGGTCCAATTTAGGGGCAGAAAAATCACATGTTTATTAACACAAGATATACTGAAACTGTGATTTACAGAAACAAGTCCCAGCCAAACCTGAAGATGTGAGTACTCCTCAACTAGGTAACATATCAGATCAGAAAACTAAGACTTCTGAAGAGGTACCTTAGCTAGAAATGGTTTCCAGTTAACAATTTACAGTAGTGCATAATTTCACAGCTGTAGCATGATGAGAAAGAATAATTTTGGCAAGAGAAAGGAACAGCTGTGATTTTTGAGTGGGCTGATGTTTAATTCTTTGGGATAAAATTTGGAAAGTCTAGGGTGAAGTGGGCATTCTACACACTGAAGTTTACTGGGCTAATTCCTCCATTGGTTTAAGTCTACAGTTCTGCTTACATTAAAGCTAAGGCACAATGTCATCCCACAGGTCTGTCGTATCACTTAAAGATGGTAAATCCTGAATTATAGGTCCCGTATAAGCAAGTTACAGAACAGTATTTTTAAAACTTGAAGTCTCCTTTTCTTGGTGTACTCTTGTATGTGTGTGGGCAAGTGGTTTAATTACAATGCATAAAGTGGAATGGCAGACAGAGACATCAAAATCAAAGAGCAAGTCCTGGCTGAACTTCATTAGCAAACATAAATACAAATAGGCACATCTTGTTTGTGACATGCCAGGGTCCTTTCCTCCTTTGGCAATTTTACTCTATTCTCTGATATTTGCATAAATGTAAATCAAACCATATGACTTGAACAGGCTTATGATAGGGGAATCATATGCAAAACTTCTTTTCATTAAATAATGCTCTTCATGCAGTCTTGCAGTGTTACTGTGGAAATCAGGGAGGATTAGATCTCAGACAGTGAAAGCCCTTATTTAAGAACAGTGGAGGGAGCCCTGCCCTTTAAATAAGAGACATTCTTAGATCAGACACTGGCTGGCAGGATGGAAAAAAGGATGTAGCATTAACTTTCATTCCATTCCAAATAACCTGGAACCCATAAAACACAAAGATTCTCTAATTTTAAATCTGCTCCTTTTCTCCCCGTGTCTTCTTTCCATTTTATTTGGGGAATGTTAACTTTGAAATTTCATTAGCCCGCCATAATATCAAACTACTTGTTTTGATCTATCTATCCTGGACAGATTCATAGCTCTTTGTACATAAAAACATCTACATTAAAATCCCTGTGATTAAACTGTTACTTCTCTAATTTTTCCCAGCCTGCACAGACAAACCACATGCAAAGAAGTGTCAGCTTATTTAGAGATTAAAATAATAATTAGTTTAGGAGGCAAAGTATAAGAAACATTGTTTAAAAAAAGAAAATCCATATGTTGTTTAGAATTAGTTGCTTCTGTTTAAGTTTAAATAAATTTTTGTGGATATAAACGCTCCTTATTAAAAGTGCATACGTGTTACAAAAGAAATATAATGGATAATTCTCTCTCCAATCTAAAACAATAGCACTGAAGGCTCCAATTCTACAAACCCATCTTTAATCAGTAGCCAAAGCACAGATGCCCGATATTACTCAGAGAGTGAGAGAACTTTTTATGTATATAACGTCTAGTGTATGGCCAATAATGAATAACAAACCCCAAACATCTATCTATGAACACCCAGGTTTAGTAGATTATGAACTTGTACGATGCTCCGGATGATCTGCCCTGCTGTATTCTTGAAATCTCACAGATTTCATTTACAATGGGGTCAGACCAATGTGCTGAAAGCTACAGCATCCCTTTATCCATACAATATTGGTCCCTCTGGAAGCACAACCTCATCTGTGCTTAAGCTAGCCCCTGAGAAACCACAGTTAGGTGTAAGAAAAAAAATGAAACAACTTTATTCCTCAGGTCTGTTCCCTGAGTCGTCAGCCATCCAGGACGACACCAGTGACAGCAGCGGCTTCCATGCCCTGAGTACCTACCTGCCCTCCAGGAAGGGGATCGAGATCACCAGCACACTTTATGTAGGTGACTACACACATCACGCCCTGATAAAAGCACTGCCTCAGTAAACCACCCTTCAACAGCTTGTAACAAAATGCTTTCCAGCGAAGTCAGTTCTGGGCTTTGGTTTACCTTTTATCTGCCAACGGTGTAAACTTTCTCAATAATCACAAAAAACTGTGTTGCTGTGTCCAGGAACAAGATATACCCAGGATATATCATCCAAGTCTGTTAAAGAACATAGTCTAGATGTCAACTACTAAACTTTTTTATTGTTGCTGTCTGCTACTGGGAATAATGACATTCCCAATGCTGATGGAAACGTAGGATCTCTGAAAAACAAGGGCCAAATGTATTTCTCAGGCACCTCATGCAATACCACCAGTGGAAGGAGAACAAAATATAGGGCTTGTATTGCTGTCCTTCAGCTCATTTTGCCAAATTTGCGATGCTGCAGTTAACTAGCAAACGCTGTTCTCAGGGCTGGGCTGATATTATAAGAAAGTAAAACAAGGCAAAAGGATCATGGCTTCTGTTGCAGCAAGAACTGGGGTGTGGGAGTGGGGTACCAATGTCTGCCAAAAAAAAAAAAAAGAAAAAAATTGGTAGGGAGAGAGAGATCATTTTAAGTTTCTCAGAGGGTACTGTAAACAGTGGAGAAAGAAGGAAAAAATGGAACTATAAAACAATACTTGGCAGACAGCTTTGCAAAACAAACATATTTTCGCAAAGTTCTTCCCATCGCTGCCACCAACTTTAATAGCCTTTATTTGTCTGAGAGCAAGAAAGCCTTTTTAATTGTCAGAGAAAAGGCGACACTGCTTAGCACACTGATAGAAATTCCTCTTCTGCCCTGCTTCACTGGCACGCTGCTCTTGGTTCACAGTCAGAGAGAGAAATTCCTTCCCCTAGGCTGTAAAACCTGTAGCTGGGCTCCATCACCACCCTTCCCTGGACTAAGGGAGTGGGCTGCTTCTCCTGCAGAGCAAGCCGAAATCCAGCAAGTTATTAATGCCATGGGTCTAATGGCCCATAACTGTCTACCCATGACATGCCACTGGCAAAGCACATGGCAGGTCTCCATGAGGCACCCAGCCTTGATGGATACAACCTGTTGGACCTCAGCATAACTGGGAAAGCTTAATTCCCCCACCACAATGGAAATGCAACCATTCCTGGGTATCCCTGATCTCCTCATGAGCATCGCAATTAGTTCATTACTAATTTTACCGCCTTACGTCAAACTGGTCAGAACACTTTAAGTTGCTCAGAGGCCAACGTCTCCTCTTCTGATGTGTCTCAATGTGCTGCTTTAGCTGTACGGCAGCAATAATGCATGTGGGCAACTTACTTTGTCTGAGAATGAAGTTAAAGCTAGAAGCCTTGAGACATACAAAGAAAAGACTTTATGTATGGTTAGATACTGAAATCTCTGGTTTATGACTCAGAGGACTGCACAGTCACAGCACTCCCATGTGAAAATATACCACTAGTAATAAAAACTCCTTCAACCTGAGAGTAATTCAGCATGAAATAACCTGGACGGCTCCCTCTCTCCAAGGATGGCTTTTCTTGTCTTTTTAAGGTTTCCATCTGCTGCTGTAGAGGCTCAGGGTTTTTTTCTGTAGGAAGTGACAGAAGAGGTTAAATCCCCTTTCCATGTCACTACTGCTTACGAGCTCAGCATATGATTTTTTAGTGAATTTATTTGGAAACAATATGGTGTGGTACAGCCGTCTGAGTACAAGGGCAGGAGCCAGGGCTGGGCTCTGCTCCCAGCTCTGACACTTACTTGCTGTGTGGCCTCAGACAAACCACTTAATGTCTCTGTGTTTCAATTTCCCCTGCCTTTGAAACAGAAATACTATCACTCATTGCAAACCTTTTTTGAGGATTGCTTGATTACAGAGCTAATACACGGCATTTTGAAAACACTGCATGCTATTCCATAATTATTATTTTCATTACATTATGTCGTCCATTGTAATGGCTAAAATGCCAGATGTACAGAAATGGATGCTGAAATTGGCAGCTATTGGATAGGAGGAGCGGGTATTACTTTGAAATAAATTAAATTATTTGGGCAAAACAAGACAGTTCACCTAAAACTGTTGAAATTGCAATGAAAAGGAGCATCTAATGACATTTTGCAACATACTTCTCTTCTCCCACCCCCTGAAAACATCCCATGAATGCTCTCTGCAGAGGACATAGCATCTCTATTCTCCCTTTGATTCAATGAAGCATTTCACCGGGGAAATGAGAACCCAACCAACAACGCAGGGCAGAAAGTCAGTCTGTAAACAGAGAAATTTTCTCAGGCTCCGAGGCCCCTTTTGCTGGTGGCGGCGATCGGGTGCGGCCACTTCTAGCCGTGCTCCTTACTGACTGATGCACTCTGTCTGCAGCAGGGCGCCTGCTCACCGGAGCGGTGGGAGGTAAGAGGAATTAAGGTAATGCATCAGTGGTTGCCAGTGGAGGAGATGGGAAAGGGGAGGAAAAAAAAAAAAGGGCAAAAGAAATATACTATTTCAATCAAAGTCTGAAATTTGTAGAAGTGGTTTTGGTCTCAATATAGAAAAAATATTTATCCAAGAAACTCCTACTCGGGTGCGAACATCCTACTTCTAGTGGGATTTTGTTTGGCAAAGTGCTGTGAAAGAGTGGAAGCTAATACAGAGCATGTCTATAAACAAATATATTTATTTAGCACAGATTGACACATTCACTGGAGTATTTCAGTGATTACACGTGTAAAACTATTTCCTATAGTGGTTTCCTTTTGTGATTCTGCTAATTTATTCAATCCACCCTATTTTCATGCATTGAATGTTACGAGCCATTTCAGCCACCCAGACTGAAATGCGCGTTTGGAGACTACAGGCCTGTTTTTTCATTTCATCATCTACACATAATTATTTGGTGATATTAGGAATTTGAGCTCAAATGGAAGCCAACCAACATTTTAATAGCTTAAAAATCATACAAAATGAAGTCTGCCCTGAGGTTAATGAATAAGAGCCAAATCTTGAGGTTCTCGCTCAGTTTTTACTCACTCCTTATTCAGGCAAAAGTTGAATCAATTGTAGTTGGACTGATTAAAACCAGAAGAACATATATTTGGACCTTTCTCTCAGGTAAAACTGAATAAATTACCTAGGATTAGGCTGCAGAATGGCATACAATCGATCTTCCACACGGATTTCTCAAACACACTGGAGAAAAAATCCAAGTGCTGAGGCACTTTCACCAGTTAAAACAATACTTTAGCAGCAGAATAAATTATCATACACTACCAGGTTTTATGACATTTATATTAGAAATAGCCCGAATCAAAATATATTTTCTGATCCCTCCTGAACTTCTGAAGACCAGGATCAAATCCAAACTTAAAAAATGGTCCACGAAGTAGGAAAGCCAAATGCCTTTACCCTTCAAAACAGAGCTCCATCCCTAATTTGAACTTTAACCCAGGCATATATCGATACAGTTATTTGATTTTTGACGACGGGAAGCATTTACAATTTAGACAGTTAAAGTTTATTCTTTAATTATATGCAAAATGTCCTACTCCTTATGCAAAGAATGCAATGTGCCTGTAAAAAATACAAAGCAGAGAAGTTAATTCTTTTGAACAGTTAACACTTTACTTGTAATTGGTGATAATCACAGAAAGATGCTCCCCACTTAAATACCAATCCCTTTTAGTTTTGGCCAGCCATGTCAAAGTAATGACACATTGATCCCGTTCAAGCAAGATCCAAGCATGAGGATGTGGAAGAGATGATAGTATGAAGAACAGATTTCTTCAGCATATGCAAAGAGAATAAGAGAAGGAAAAAAAAATCAGTAACAGGAATGATCTGGTCATCTGTGAGCCACAGCAGATCCCCTGACTTGGTCTATGTGATAGTGGCCCTGCTCACTATCTCCTGCCAGCCTGCAATTAGGATCTCAACGCTGAAACATGCAGAGCATATGAAGAGCTCGACTGTGGGTGGCTTCATCTGTAAAAGAGCAAGTGGGGACATGTAAAGAGGGCAGTCTCCTCCTAACCTCCACTCATGCTGCAGGGACCTGGGTATCTCCTCAGCACTTCCTAACAGCGGCTGCCTGCAGGACAGACGGACTCCTTCACGTATTTAGACAGGGCTCTAACAAGCACTAACAGCACTAATGGCACATCAGCCAGCACGCGAAGACTGCTCAAAGCCTTGCAGGCTCCTGCGTAAGGCAGCCTGTACAGAAAAGAGCCCTTGTTGCACCCTCAAAGAGCTTCTGGCAAGTTATGAGCTGCAAGGATGTACCAAGAAACTTGGGATCCCAAGGAAGGCCAGGATTTTTTTTTACGTTATACTCTTTAAATGACATTATATCACATTCATATGTTGGAAAAGCTGGTTCATGGGGCAAGATGGACTTCTAGTCTCTGTAATGTGTAGCTCAAGTTATCATCTAACCTTTCCAAATGTCTTTCTGTCTATCTATTCCTTACCCGCCTAACATCTTGGCAAAATGTCCCATCCCAAAGACACCAGGCGGCTGCTGAGAATAGCAGAATTCCAAAAGGTCCTTCCTAGAACTGATTAAGAATTCCTTTTGGTCATTTCTGATTGATCAGTCTGTGGAGGGGGCAACAATATGTACTTTGCAAAGAAAATGAAATAACTAGGGGGACTCTGAGCTTTCACACTATGCTCCCTCTCTATAGACCCACTTATACACATTATAATTGGAAGTTAGCAAATGTGACACCCATCTACAAGAACGGCTGGAAGGAGGATCTGGGGACCTACAGGCCTGTCAGTCTTTTGCATCCAGTTTTACAGAAGACAAACATTTATATGCACATCTATAAAAGTGATACTTGTCTGAAAACAAACTGGCCAGGCCATGAGATTCTTCTGGCTGATTGCCATTGTTCAGTCATTAAATATAGGCTTACGAATAGGGAGATGGATTACCCGCTTGTAACTCCATCAAGGGCTTTTCATGATATCGCAGCCCATATTTTTTTAATAACATTGAGGAATATTTAAATCCTGCATGAAAGTTTTTTCATAAGTACTTCTTTGATGTTAGAACATTTTGATTTGTGTGCATGCTGACACCAGAACAGCTCGATTACTACATGTTCATTTATCAAAGAGTGCGGGATCGATCCCATTTGGATGGGCAATACAAGAACAGCAAATAATTACTGTAAATGAAGAGTTAGTTAGGTCTCATTAAACGTTATTGTTACTAAAGCAATAAAAGAGTTTATATTAAAAAAAGCAGAAAGGTGTTAGGGGAGTTACTGAGCCCCAAACCTAGAACACATTGCAGTTCCTGGTCTTAAAGCTAATGGGACCCAGTGGATCCAGACTTCAGCAAAGAGAGAGTGTGTTGTCTCAGTCACATTATTTATTGCAATGGTGTAAGTCCCTTTTTCTTTGTTTCTCCTCTTCCCCCCAGCAGAATGGCTGTTGGTAAGACGGGAATGTCAAACCCAGGTTTTCAGCTCTCCAGTAGCTCTGAGTTTCCTGGCTTTTGTGGAGTGAAATCAGACCCTTAATGTTACTTATGCGCATTTTGTTTTGGGTAATTGACATTAATTTTTAGGTTGCATCACCGACATCAATCAGCGCTGTTCTCAGAGGACTAGAGTTAAGGGTCCACAATAAAAGGGCATGATATTGTTTCTTTTGTTTTATTTTTGGAGCACTTTGACTACTCTATACTTTTCCAGTTGATGTTACATTCTTTTTGTGTGAGACAGTGTAAAACATTACTGCCTGTCTCGTTTAAAAGAATACTTTGGTATTACGGTAACCGGCTCTAAAGGCTGGGACAGTCAACTCTGGTAAAAATTCAAGTTGATACCTTTTGTCTATGTAAAACTTTGAAGAAAGTATGAAACAGCAACACATTTCTTTAGAGCGCACTATGTTGCCCGTTACAGATGTTTTCCATATGGTAAGTGGAAGGTCGGCCCCTTCCCCCTCCACTCATCAGTGTTCTCACATCGTAGAAGGCATCTACAAAGACAACACGGCTGTAAATGATATTCCACAGAAGCCTCCATCAGCACGTACTGTGCATGAACAAGCTGATTTTCATAGTACAGGGCAGGAGTACGCGCCATTGCAGCCTGTTTACGGTGAGGATTTTGACTTTTCAGCTTCCCATTTTACCAGTGTACTGCACAAATACTCTGGGGTAAGTGGTCAAGAGAAGCCAGACTAGGCTTCAGATGCTAAAATGATGAAATGGAAAAAATAGATTAAATTAGTAGAGATTAGTGCAGATTATCATGCTGCATCAGCTGGTGGGTTCAACACCTTCTCCCTCAAATCCTTATGGGTGGGAAGGAAAATTCTCTCTCACACAAGATCACGATTATAAGGGGAGAAGAATCTGAGGCACCTCAGTGAGGTAGGACCTATTTTTTAGACCTTGGTACATAGTCATACACACAGGATCACAGGTACACCTTTATAACAGATAGCCTTTGGGTGAAGAATTGATCTGTTGCCCCATATTTTGTGTTGCTCCCATCAATAGGTAATAACAGCTATAATTAAAAGGGACTTACAAGCACAGCTGGACTTTTAGGAGAGCAGAGTTGTATTTCCAAATGTTCAGCACCTGTAATGGGAATCGCGTCTTCAAAAGATCTTAGAGCTCCAAAGCACCATTTTGTCATGCTTACAGTCTGGTTCAAAAGAGTTCATCACCCTGGGTGCACTCAGGATGTTCTGTCCTTTCATAAATACCAATACTTTTTTTGGATGCCAGAACTATTCTGACACTTGAGTCTTGTATGCAGGTGTGACTTTCTAAAAGTTCAATGTGTGATAGAGGCATTTCCTCATCTCAACCACTCCTTTCCCAAAACATATAATTATCTTATCTCAAAAGCAGTAAACTTCACAAGAAAAAAGAACTCAAACAAAAATGGAATTTGTGTTAAAAAAAATAATCCTTTTTGCCTGTTTGCTTTTGGTTTTAGACAAGGCCTGGAACCGTCTATGTTAGTCTGTGTTTAATTTGTAACTGGACCGTTATGTTTCTTCATGCTAGCCAATATTTGTAACATATATAGATACTAGTTTGTATATTTTGCCATTAATTATATATTATTGCATAACAGTAATATTATCCCTAATTTTTCTACAAAATAAACTTTAATGTTGAGATTTTGAAAGCCAACTAGTGATCCTAGCTATGTCACTCCTGGTCATTTCACCAGGAGCTATGTGGCTAAAACTTTAACTAGGCTCTGAAATGAACCTTAAATAATATCTACTTAAACTTTTCTTCTTTCTTATTTGATTTTTCACTCTTATTTCCTTCTCAGTTTTCTAAAATCTGCACCACCATTGACTCATTTCTTAGAATCTACAAGATATTCCTCAATATTTTCATTTTCTTCTTTCAAGATATTTTCTTGTTCACCTTTTTCTGTTCCTCATGACAGCATTTTTTTCTAATTCTTTATTACCATCTCTATTATCTTTAACCTTAAAAAATCTTCCCTTCTATTTATCTCTGTCTTTGCCCCTCAGTTCAGCTTATCCACCCCTTGCTTCCCAGCCCGCTCTCCCATCTTTCCATAAGTCATCACTCTCCCTCAGTTTTGCCCAGCATCTCTCTCTCTCTCTCTGCTGTTGTCCTTTCCAACCATATTTCTGCAGGTCCTTGTCTCTTATTGACATCATCTCCTCTGTAAAGAAGTGAAGGGCTTCTCTGTCTTGATATAATTCCATCCAAAACTTACTTCATCCTCTCCCAACCAGCTTTTGGCTCTACAACTGTAGTAGCAGTCATTGCAGAAACTATAGAAAATGGGTTCTATTGCTTATGATAGTTGTGGGACAGAAGAAGAGTTTTGGCACTAACAAAGGGGGAACTGGGCATGCAAAAGAAATTCATAGGCGCAGGAGGATCATAAGCGCCAATTTGGAGTAGCCAGCAATTGGCATCCAGGGCGCAGAGCCCTCAAAAGCTTGAGGGAGTTTTCGTACTTCCCACAAGCTTAAGTTCAATCTTGGATATCAAATATAAATGAAGCATGCAGTTTTCTTTTTTTTTTGGCTGTAATTATTCAGTTTGCTTAAGGAAAAGAAAGCAAGAGGAAGAGGGAAAAAAATATGGCACATGCCACCTTCATGTCAAAGAGAAGTATGCTTGTGCCTAAACCATTGAAGAAATTGCTCAAAAATACTTCACCTTTGTGGAAATCTTCCCCTTGTGAAAGGCTGGGGCTTCTGCCTCAGAAATGGTGGCCCCTAGCTTTGCCCTGCTCTGGGACTGGATCAATGCACAAGCTGTCATTTCTAGCAAGCTTCTGTTTTTCCTTGATGAATTGGTGTCACTTAATTTCTGTAATATTTCCTCCCTTTGTCTTTAGCTGGGCATGAGTCAACTGAAAAAGGATGACTAAGTCTCACATAGCTCTTATGAAATGCAGAGATATTTAGTGGAGCAGAGTGTGTTTTGGGGTGATATTGATTCCGCAAGGGAGCTCTTGATGGGGTGAACCATTGATCCTGGCCCTCAGTAGAGGGATGAAATTCATCCATCCCCAAGGAAACAACCCTTTTTCGCTATGTTACGTGTAGTACTCTTGACAGGTGTCAGAGAGAACAAAACTGGGGACAACAAAATATAAGCATGTCCACACTGCACAATAAATCATCCTGGTCCTGATCTGGAAGAGAATATAGCAAAGACGGCTGCTGATTCAGCTTTGGCTTTTGAAGCGACCTGCCACGGTGCCAAATGGGGTGGTGTTTTTGTCTTGTGGGCAAAGTTTAATCAGGCACTAGGCAGAGTCAACCAACTAATTACTCACAGGCGACTTGCCCAGTATGAAAAGGGAACAATTTTCAATCTTTGACAGATTGGATTTGAACAGGCAATAGAAGTGAAAGCATCTATTGTCCATTATCCAGTCCAGCACCGAGACTTCCAATTTCTCAGTTACCACGTAGCCTGTTCAGAAAAGGTTTGTCAAGAAACAGCCTCTCTAAACAAATTACATCAAAATTCCTTACACTATGCCACATACTCAACTTGCCTTTCCAAAAAGAGCCACATAATAAGTTTCTAACAAGGACACTGGTTATTAAAGCACTCTAGATTTTCTAGGTCGAAGAGGTGAAAGGCAAAGTCAAAATAACTGAAATAAAATATTCTATAAATCATGTGTGTTTACTTACAAATACCAAAAAGTGAGATATGAAGAGACCTGCTGCTATACTAACCAAAATTCAGCTAACTATTTTGAATTACCATCTTCTTGATGAAAGCAAGATTTAAGGCGCCAGAGTTGGCTTTTGGAAATACCCAAACAGTTCAAAACCAAACAGAGCTTAGTAGAAGCTGGATCCTTCTTTCTTTTCCCACTCCTTCCTCCAAAATGTGTAAGACAGACACGGCAAAGAAATACACGGGTAATGCATGTTGTTCCTTTTTTTACAATTAAAAGCCAAAAGTAGATACCTTTTTTCACATATACACTTGCTCAGGTAACCCAGGGATCTAAACTGAGAAGTGTAAAATTTCTTAATGCATTTACAGCAAGGATTTTTTTTTAAATTGCCAACTCTATCTCCTACTTCCTAGAAACATTAAGATCTGAGATTTCTGGAAAGAACATTGTGTTATTTCAGGATATTTTGAGACATGCTTTTTCACAGTGCTGCATCTTTATATTAGTAGATTGAAAGAGAAAAACATTTTTGCTGCAGTTTTCTTCTTTAGGAGACACTCCTTATTTTTCTACTTCTCAAATATTTTCAAACCCATACTTACTGTGAAGACTAAAGCAATTTATCAATTTTTCAAGGAATATGCTTTGTCAAGAATACAATTCAAAATATCTCTCATTTTGTAATTTTCCAAGTTTTTACCTGTAATGATGATTTTGCAGTGGTAGATTGAAACTCATTGAAAAACAAATGTTTACTTAGTTAATAAAATGTTGATTAAGAAAAAAAAAAAAAAGAAGATTCAGACTGAGGGTCTAAAATGGGTGCAATCTACCTTCTAATATGGGGCATGGACGAGCCCAGTACAAGTCAAACAGTGAAGTGAGAAGGAAGTGGTTGGAACAGCAGTGGATGTTCTCGTTCAATAAAGACTCAGAGCAGTCTCTGTTGGTGGGCTCCACGGACCCCCAGATGTAATCCTGCCCCCACCCCACACTTCCTGGCAAAAAAAAAAAAAAAGAAAACAGTTGGGGTGGGCTGTGGTACCACTTGTCTTCCTTCTGGGTGAATCCAGAGGAGGAAGGGATCAGGATAAATTATAGGTCCCTGCAAAAGCTCTGTGTGTTTATGATCACGCCATCTGGAAACAGTGATAACTGCGCTATTAATGGAGGCGTTACTACAGAAGATCTGCCATGTCTATTAAAACCAGCCATGCTGTGTGCTGGCTCATGATACATGTTTGCTCTAATTTCCTCCCTGACATTTCATTCCTAAAGCTGTCAATAACCCGTTAACCTTCCTGGCACTGAAACTCTAAAATAAAGTCCTATTTCAGCTCTGATTTTGAATCTGAATTGTGATAAGCAATACCAAAGGCTAAGTTTACAATACACAGTTGCCTTAATCTATAGGTGGTGGGGTTTTTTTTTTCCTTGCTTACACAGAGCTCTTTGCATCATAAACCAGGATACAACAATGCTGTTATGTGGTATCTCAAAATTAATTTCTTAATTTGATGGCAGAATAGCAAATGTTCTTTACTGGTAACCGACAGCTCGGTCCTGCATTTTTCAATGTCCAGAAGTGTCCTGTAATCTGGGGGATTGCTCACATTCACTGAGTTTAAAGCCAGCAGGGAAAATTAGATCATCTAGTCTGACCTCCTGAGTACCACAGACCACAGAATTTCAGCCAGTTGCCCGTATTTTGGGCCAGTAACTGGTTTAACAAAAGCATATTTTCCAGAAATTCATTTGACCTCCATTTGGAGTCATCAGGAACTAGACAATGCAGAACTTCACTTGGTAGTTTGTTCCACTGTTAATTTCCTTGTGCCTTATTTCTAACTTGAATTTCTCTGGTATTACTTTTCTACATAAATACAAGTTATAAGAACAGCAATTATGACTGTCTCCACAATAATGGTAACATTAATGTGAAAAGAACATGTCCAATTGGGATGTTAAGAAGCCTTTTGGCCACATGTACAGGAAT
Organism: Nyctibius grandis; assembly: GCF_013368605.1. Classification (NCBI taxonomy): domain Eukaryota; kingdom Metazoa; phylum Chordata; class Aves; order Nyctibiiformes; family Nyctibiidae; genus Nyctibius; species Nyctibius grandis. Next base: position 127,682,628 of record NC_090658.1, on the reverse strand, counting down.
ATTTAAGCACCGTCTGATCCAGATAAGCCCGTTACTGGATTTACTGAGATGTCTGAGTCAGGTACAAAAGGATACTTCTATGGAAGCATTTTAGTTTGGATCAGAGGTGCGGTTTTGAAACAAATCTCCCATTCACCCCACTTACTGCACACTGGTTTGCACCATGGCATGATTTCAGAGCACACTAACTGGACTCTTTTTGGATAAAACGAAATCAAAAGATGCACTCCAACCACTAACAGGCATTCAGTTGACGGGGCCAGACTGGACCTAGTGCTAGAGTGAAAGTAAACCCCACTGAAACGCTCATCGTGTGGATGTCAGGTCAGCACCAACCATTTGTCTTCTACACATCTGCTCCTATTTGTACTACTTGCAAAGCAGTCACAGCCTAATCCCCCCTGACTATAAAGAACCTCGTGCCAGCAGCAGAGAACAGAAAAAGATTTAGCAAATAATTTCAGGAGAACCGTAATTGGAGGAATTTATTTAGTTGAACAATAGATGGGTATTAATCCATAATCTGAAGAACAACGGCAGTGATCAAAAGGTAATGCAGCCAATAATGAGAGTTCCTTTCTTCAGGAAATAACAAATATTGTGGACTAATTCACCTGGCTCATCCTGAAAAGGTCAACTCAGAAAAACAAATAGAACTGCCAGGAAAAGATAAGGGAAGACACTGATGTGGAAAAAGGACAAAAAATCTGACCTAATAAACACCAGAAGAACATTCAAGATTCAGGAATGGTTATTCTACAAAATTTTAGAGACAATTACGATAGTGGGTTTAATTCTTTGTTTCCAGTCAATGACCTCCAATCTACTGTCCAAGGGAAGAAGAATTGAAATACATCTTCAGAACCTGCCTCCATTTACCCAGTCCAAGAGATACAGGTCAATTAAGCATTTTATGCTAAAGGAGATTTAAAATGAGACATGCAATTCCACACAAGACCACTTAAGAAAGTTGTTTTTTGTGGCTGCCAGACCAGCAGTGCCATTCGCAGAAATTAGTGTTTCTGCGTGGGACAGAAGCTACCAAGAAATGAGCAAAGAGCAGCAAGAAGATGGCCAGATCAATGGTCACTTCAAAATATTTTTTATTTTTGTTGAGGAAACTTCCTGGAGTGTATAAAGGTCAATGCATGGGACACCATGGCAAACCAAGATTTATTACAGAGATCTTCAGGGAATTGACTGACACAGCAGAAGAACGAACTATTCAGACTTAGTTCACCATGGTTTTCTCCATCTTTCAAACCATATTTCCTGTAAGTATTCACCTCCAGGAGTTGAAAGGCAGAAGAGCTATCAGATTGGCCAGTATGGCCTCATATATATCAAAATTCCTAATTATCCCATCTTTTCAGAACGCAACAGGAGCATGCAACTTTTATAAAGGCAAAACCAGTAACTAGCAATGTCAGCATGCACTTTCAGAAGAGTACAAATCTCTCTTCAATGTTTTCTTTTGATACCCCCCTCCTCGTTCTGCTTCTAATGTTTTCAACTTCCCAAGGGACTGATTTATTTTTTATTCTTTTATTTTTGTGATTTCTCCTTTCTGGGAGTAGTAAAGTACTGAAATATTACACAAACAATGGCAGAAAATATTTGTTCCAACCAGGGCCAAATACCAACATAAAACACACAAAAGCTTTGCTCTTAGCCTCCCAGCAAAAGTTTGTCAATCCAGAATTCTGAAGTACACTGCACGAAGGTGCAGACAGAGTTCATGCTGATCTAATCAATGACTTTTTGGAAGACTGGAAATAGGTGTTAATTTAAAATGAGATTTTAGGTTTTGGACTGTTTGGGAAGGGAACCAATACCTACGAGAAGTTTTCAAAAGATAAACTTGGTCTTTGAATTCCAGACACAACTGAAAGAAAAAGGAATTCCCAACAAAAGAGTGAATCTGAAAGGAATAACAAGGTGATTTTGAAAACCTTGTAAGGTTCCGAGAAGTCTCTTTGGTCTCTGACTCTTTGGCTGGTGATGCTGGATATATGCAAACAGTAATCAGTTCCAGGCCTGCAGTAGCACTGCTCACTCATAATAGAATAAAATTATAGCTTACATAGGAACTCAGAATTGAGAAAATCTCTGACTATTTGGCAAAGGAAAGTATCAGGAAAGCAGAGGGGTGGAGAGGGAAAGGTTGTAAGGAATAAGGAAAGAAAATTATACTGTTTAGACAAATTACACAACATAGGAGAGAAGAGAGGCAGAAGGACAGCAACAGCAGAAGGATCACAAAGCAAGCTCAAGAATAAACGGGCATGGCACAAGTCAAAGAATTTGACAACGGGTACCTTCCATGGAGAAAAGTCCTTGCCACCGCAGTTAGGTTTCACCAGCATATCAACACATTCTCTGATGGACTGGCACACATACATGGCAGTCTTCAAAGTGAAATTCAATATACTCCTGTCCCCACTGGAAACCTCACCTTCTTACCCAGTCCCTGCTAATTCCACTTGGGCCTGGAAAGATGCCATATGTGATCATCTCCTGTATTACAGCTTTCTTTGTCGATGCTGGAAATGAAACCTCAGGCATGATAATACCAAGAGTTAACACACACTAGCACTGCTATGCCAGCTCAAACCAGTTACATTTTTCTGACTCTGTGGTGGTTTTAAGTTTTCCTTCTCTCCTTCCCCCTCCTCTGATCAAGGACACACATGGCTACCCAAAAGCAGCAAAGCCTTTCTACCAAAATTACTCTCCTTTAGTAACAAGACCGCAAAAGACTGAAACACACAACACTGTCTGCCACCACCCTATTCTGGTTGATTGTCTTTTAATAGCTACAATAAAGTTGTGCAAAGGAATAATATTCCACATCCTCGACTCTCCTGGGCAGTATATGGACAATCCCAAAGGAAAGTGTGCCTTAGCTGAATCTGCTACTTTATGAGTAAAACAGGAAGTTCAGTCCCCTTTTATTGTACCTTTTTATTTTTGAAAGGCTGCCCAAACAGTTCCAAGTTGAGTTGAAGCAAAGTTATTGATGTCAAGAAGCCAAGATCTTTCGCCATGGCTTGCTGAATGAGGAAGGAAGAAAACTGCTTGTACTCAGCTGTCCTTTGCTTCTCCAGGCTAGCTTTGAGCCAAAGAAGCAGGAAGAGAAGAAAGATGAAAAAGTGAAAAGGGATAATGTTTATCTTTTAACAAAATCACAATGTTCTGCTCCTAGCTCTAGCAGCCAAGACTCGCTGTTGCATCTTTAAGACAGATAGTCTCTTCTCTGAGAGACGACAGGCTAATTATAGTGCTCCTGCCAGAGGGAACTCACACATGCAAACCATTATGTAAAATATAATTTTTTTCTTTAAGAATGCTCAAGATCATTAGACATGGTTTTTTCAATGCTAGAAAATCAAGCCAAAAATGAAAATAAACAGTTTCAAGTATTTGCAACATAATTCCCTCATGCATTTATGGAAATATAGTAAAAAGTGCCTTAAAAATGTGGTTTGACATTTCATGCTCTTCTGTTTTTCTCTTTTTCCAGTTCTCAACATTTGCCCTCTCGTCCTGTATCATTTCAGTTCCACTGCAGTTTGGAAGAGATGATGGTGGTAGCCTTTGTCATTTCTACAGTATTCTTCACCCCTGTTTCAACGGGTGACAGAAAGCATCACAAGGACTTGCTGTAAATGACATAAATGCTTCATAAATTCTGTTCTGCATAAAACAAATGTAAACTCATTGTATGCAAACACGATAGAACCGTTCACCAAGATAATTGCATGTACAGCATTGCTTCCCTAACAATGTGATGACCTACTTCATTTAATGTGGAAATACCATCCCTTTTTCCAAGCTCCTCTTCCTCCAGAAGTGTTTTGTTTGATCCACTACCACCTTCAAGAGTAATCCTCACTTTAAGACAAATACGGAACGAATTCACCAAGTTTGGCTATGATGATGATGTGAAATGGCTTCATTTCTATTTTACAGAGAGAACTGATCTCCTACCTATCTAAACTAATTTTATTTTAAAGGTTTTGTCTAGTTTATAAAGCATGGGACTATTGACAAACCAAACACTATGGTGTAATTGATTAAGCAGGCAACTGCATGCCACAAATTCCTGCGTTTTAATCCAGATTCTCTTGGTGCTCACCTTCTTGTTCCATAAAATTGAGATAATATTTATCCTCTACTTCATGAGGGTGTTGTGAGAGTGAGTAAATGTTTGGACAGCTCTTCAAAAGGTCAGGTCCTAACCAAGCACCTCTATTTTACTGAAGTAAACTGTTTCCTCAGATTCCCATGATATGATCATGGCCCCTTTCTCCAGAGTCTCTCAGATCAGCTCATAATATCAGTCACATTCATATTAACCATCCCCATGTATAAAGTCAGGCACTGATTTGGGGCTTCAGCGTGATTTCACCTCTAAACTCATTATGTATATAAACTATCCCCCTACCACAGAAATAATTCAGAAAACATAAGAAACTTTTAACTTATTACTGATCTTAAATCAGAAGCATGACACTTCCCAATGTGTTGGTAGTGCCAGTCAATTTTAAAATTGTCATTTAATATCTGAATTGCATAAAAACATAACGTGAAAAAATAACTTATTTTATAGAAAATATTTTAAGAACTACTTTCTTCTAGATACTTCAGCAATTGATGCTCTATAAAGGTTTAAAATAAAAGCTTTAAAATCCCATGCTTTATTAGATGGGCAATTCCAGAGCCTTGACACACTGTATAATCCCATCAGTGGTTAGTTCTCAACAAACAAGTCACACATACAGAAAAAAGACTCCCGACCAAGGCAGGAGGCAAAAAGAGCTTAAATCGGTTACAAGCAGGTTTTTCCTCAGTTTTAACTCATAAGTGATGACATAAAACCTAGAAAAAAACAGCTCCAACTTGAAAATGATTTAAATTTGCCAGCTCCAGCCATTTCTGGAAGCGAGCCAGGCTTAATTTGGATTTAGGCTTCTCAAAGTTTGCACAGCTCTAACTTTAACCTGCTGCAGCCTCAAAAGCGGACCTGGTTAAGAGACACAAAAAATATTCCACGTAATTTAACACAAGTGACAGTCTGTTCTCTCCAGGTACCCGAGCGCGGGATCAAAATGTTTTAGTTGCTTCATTCCAGGAGAGGGTGGTGCTGTGTCTTTATGAGCAAAGCTGTCCACCTTAGAAACGCCTTCTGTCCCGATCTAACGCTGCCTAAGGATAATGCTCACAAGAGGCAATAGGACTTGTTTTCCAGGAGGGCATATTTTCAGAGTCGAGCTTGTAATTTGTATTTGCAAATCTCCAAATTCAACAATTTCTCAGCCTCTATAAACTTGCAGATGGAAAGATCCTGTATTTGGAATAAATAATGTCTAAGCTTCAACTTCATTACAGGGCATTTTCTGTCAGAAGAGTGCTATATCCTGAGTCCTGAAATACACAGAAGCCCTTTGTAGTAAACCTATCGCACCAGGTTGTTCCAAGTGTGCAGCTAAGGATGTTAGCATTAATAGAAGGATTGGGAAAAAAATAAAAAAGAAAATATCCCAGCAAGCATTGATTGGGAATGCCAATCGCTCTCTCAGGATCCTGCCTGAAATTCAAGGGTATTTTTTTATTTTAATACATAGAAATGAACTTTTGTACTTGTTAAAAAAAAAATCACAACATTGAAACATAAGTACATTTATCTTTTTACTATTTTTCCAGCCCTTTTCCCAAAATCTGCTGGTTATTAAAACATTGCTGTGTAAATAAAAAAGGTTCTGCTTTATAACTTGCTTTCTCTTTTCGCTGCTTACACACACAATGTGATCATTGTTTGCTAGATTACGCTTATTCTCATAGCAATAGACTTTGATGTCACACAGCAAGTGCTATGACTTCATTATATGTATATGGAACACAGAAGGGTTGTGTGAAAACATTACCAAGCTACACAATAGATATCCAGTGCTTGAATGAAAAACCACCAGAAGCATTGGAGCAGGTCTCTGACCATCAGGAAAGTACAGCAAACACAGAAACATAGAATCATTTTGGTTAGAAAGGACCTTTAAGAACATCAAGTACAACCATTAACACAGCACTGCCAAGTCCACCACTAAACCATGTCCCTAAGCACCACATCTACTCATCTTTTAAATACCTCCAGGGATGGTGATTCCACCACTTCCCTGGGCAGCCTGTTCCAATGCTTGACAACCCTTTCGGTGAAGAAATTTTTCCTGATATCCAATCTAAACCTCCCTTGGCACAACTTGAGGCCATTTCCTCTCATCCTATCGCTTGTTACCTGGGAGAAGAGACCAACACCTGTCTTGCTACACCCTCCTTTCAGGCAGTTATAGACAGTAATAAGGTCTCCCCTGAGCCTCCTTTTCTCCAGACTAAAAAACCCCAGTTCCCTCAGCTGCTCCTCATCAGACTTGTTCTCTAGACCCTTCACCACCTTCATTGCCCTTCTTTGTACTCGCTCCAGCACCTCAATGTCTTTCTTGTAGTGAGGGGCCCAGAACTGAACACATGATTCGAGGTGCAGCCTCACCAGTGCCGAGTACAGGGGGACGATCCCTGCCCTAGTTCTGCTGGCCACACTATTGCTGATACAAGACAGGATGCTGTTGGCCTTCTTGGCCACCTGGGCACACTGCTGGCTCACATTCAGCTGGCCATTGACCAACACCCCCAGGTCCTTTTCACCACACAGCTTTCCAGCCACTCTTCCCCCAGCCTGTAGTGGTGCGTGGGGTTGTTGCGCCCCAAGTGCAGGACCCAACACTTGGCCTTGTTGAAATATACTGACCACATTGGGGTACACAAGAATAGCAGTTGCAGTATACAGTATTTGATCAGAGGATCTCAAAGCATGGTTTGACATCAATCCTCCCAATGGCATTAAAGATAAAACATATTCTTACAGGAAAGCAAAATGGAAAAAAAAAATATTTGTTTGTATTCTACTTGTCATCAGCAAGTTGACATCATCAACATCTGTAGTACACGCTGCTGAGCTAAGCAGTAGTGATATCTGCAGCGTGCAGTAAGACAGGGCAAACTTATATAATGCTGAACCCTACAAAATGAGAGACTATGATATTCTTCTTATTAGCACTGTTATTAATAAGCATCACATAGAAAGATGCATCAGATACTGAATGCTGTTAAAGGGAATCTAACATGACAGAGCTGTGCAATTCTTAAAGATGGCTGCAGTTTCTGTACTGTAATAGTAAAGAATGACTTATTTATAAAACATAATTGGCCACACAAAGTTACGGAGTGGAAGGCATCTTTTTTTCTAGATCAAACAGCATGTGGTAACACCATGAAGACTGTGCATGTGGCTGCTCTGAGGGCCAGGATTTAAGACTTCAGCTTTAGAGCAGCCGACGACACTAAGACTTGACCTCAAGTTAAAACAGTCTCAGGGAATATCCCTGGACTTTCCAAAAACCCTTTACACTTAAATGGTGAGACGAGCCCCAGGAATGCTTTTGGCACAGGGAAACTACCATTCCCCAATGCCGGCACACAGCTCAGAGGTATGTGGGGGCCAGAAACCGTTCTCAGGAGGCAGTTTAGAGACGGCCACCCTATTCTGGAGGGTAAGAAAATTTAATATAAAGGACCCAAGCCATTCCATGCTTATTAACCTCAGTGTCAGAGAGCACAGACACAGTTAATCTCCTGCTAGAGACATAGCTTTATGCAGTCAACTCCCTAGGCTCCTCTGAAAACCTCAGCCCAGATAGCTGGGAGAGTGTCCTAATTGAGTAGTTAATAACTGCAGTGCAAGACAGCATGGTTGCTAACTTAAAAGCTATTATTTTAATATCCACACGAGAAATATGCTTTGTTGAGGAAGTTGAATATGAGGCAAAACAGGTATCTTTGTGTTGCCATGCAGGCTGTGTTTATATGCTGATAAGGTCTTGTTCCACTAACGAGAGGTAAAAAAAAAAGTCTTAACTTTCAGAAAACCCAACTGCTTTATCTGACACAGCCTCCCAGAAAAGCAGTGTCCTTGCACATTAGAATGGGCAGTCGGCCAGCTTGAGCTAAATTGCCTACAAGGAAGAAGACATAATATTACCGTTAATATCAGAAAACATTGTAATTTGCTTTTTGCTTGCAATTTTATCTGACAAAAACAAGGTGGTTGGGGAAAAAGAAAGAACATAAGGTGTGCCTGGCTGCCGGCAACTCCTTAACCCTATCTAGGCAGGAATGTTTTGCTTGATTCAGAGCAAACTATCATAGGGATGATAAAGACAGGATCAATAAAAACATTACGTTGAGAAATCTGTTCATCAGGATGAGAGAGAGAACAGCCCAGAATGGCAGAGTTTAGAGACTGGATGAAGAGCAGAAAAAGGTAGAGAGAAGGTAAACAAGGATCTCTGATTTCATCTCTCATGTAAGAGAAGACAAGAAAATAAATAAATAATGACATTTAATCCTATCACTGAGACAGTTTAATACAGGGTATTTATATGAACACTTAGATGAGATATAGTTCTGCTATAGGAAAACCTCTTCCTGGGAAGTGTAACTTAGAGAAACACCATAGTGATTGTGGTAGAGTTTTAGTCATTGTTTATTCGTCCTTCCACTTTCTCTGTTCAGTCTTGAACACTATTTGTGACATTCTTTACACTTCGTCCCTATAACTACATCCCATATTTGAGTGTCTCAAAGCATATAGGGCACTTCACAGATCCAATGGAGAGCCCAAATAACCCATTCAGACACGGCAGGGTCACGAAAGAAGAACAGCCAAAAAGAAAGGAAAAGAGAGAAAAGTCAAAGATGACGATAATGAGATCATGAAACGCAGAAGCAAACGACACACTGCAAACCAACAAGGTCTGTTCTGGATGGGCAGGTAAATTCTGTCTTCAGCTTGTGGAAGAGCATATCGAACTTTTCCATATTTAGATTATTTTTTTTTTTTTAAACATGCACATCACATTACCTGGTTAAATTGTATGTTTTGGGTATATGTGTAATGTACTGAATATTTTGGTTTAAGCTATAATTTGCAACAGGCAGTGCATTTCTGGACTATTATAACATGTCTCTGGTAGTGTTTTAAGGCATGAAGCCAAAAGGCTGGATGACTTAAACTACCCGAGATGTGCAATAATCCCCCGGAAATGCTCTGGATTGTCTTACAGCTATTATACAGTGTGAAATTTATATTATGCATATAAATAAGAACAGTTACGGCTGTGTATTTAGTAAACCTTATTCACATCGGTACAGCCCATTAGCAGCAAACCTACACGTTCAGTTCTGTCAGAAATTTCTTTCAGTTTAGCAGTTGCGACCTCTACAACTCTCAATCACCTCCACCAAGATGTATAAAGGTGGCTTCATGATCAAAACTAATGGGTGCACTTGTAGCCTACTTGTCCTGGTTTATTTGGCTGCTTTGGATACGGTCAGCTGTATATCCTTAAAAACACAGCTTCCTTTAGCAGTCATGACTTCATCCTCTCCCCAGTCACCTTCCACTTCTCATCATCCCTTTAGGATCTCCCTTCAAGAGACCTGCTTCTTCAGTCCTTTTCTCCGGGGCCTACAGTAATTCAGCCACCTTCTATTTATCTTCTATGTTACTTTTAGGTAATTTCTGTGCCAGCTTGAGCTAATGACACGTGCACCAATAGTGCTTATATCTGCCTTTGGACTGCTCTCTCATTTCTGTCCACCTCTCCATCATTGTCCTTGACAGCTCCAACTAAATAGATCTCATTTTAATCCACTTCACACATCTAAAATGAAACTTGCACTCATACACTATACAGCTCAACGAGGTTTCAAGTTCCAGGTAAGAGCCTTAGGGTGTGCTTTTAACAGACATGATGAAAAATTACAGAAATCTCCAACAGTGTCATGAATTTTCCAATCCATCAACTACTTCAAACTTCTGGGTGCCATGTTTTTCTATATCTGGGTATTTGTCTTGCAAGCAAATACCTGTCTATTCACAACACTAAATTTCGTTCCTATCAATCAAGCATACATTTAAAATGCAGTTCTTTTTCTATGTAATTTTTGACACAAAATTTGGTTAAAGGAATAGGATGTAATACTGTTGCATAGAACTGCTGCTGCTGCTAAATAAAGCTTTTGAAAAACATAAAAATTCATACAATATACTTAGAAACATAAAACATTCTATCTGTGTAGAGTATTAAAATACTTACTATTAACATGAGATGGAAAAACACAACAGAAAAATCAACTTCTATCTTAAAATATTTTTACTAATTACTGTTATAAGTGAGATCTCTCATAGCTGCAATTGAAAGAGAGAGAAAAATTATCTTATTGTTTTTTTTAACTTCTTTAATAAATCTGAGAATATTTTTGAAATAGTAAGTTCCAGCTCTTCTCTTACCCTCCGCTTTTTAATCTGTATTTGTACATTTTATTCATTGAGAATGGAAAGAAAATATATTTACATAATTAATAAAATGTGATTATAAAACTTGTAAGGAAATTAAGAGGCATATGGGGTATGAAAAAAACACTTTTAAGATGACTAACAAATCCTGAGACATGCAACAAAAATCTGAAAATAGTATTCTGAATATAAAAATGGCATGAAGTATTAATACTTCAGGCTTAATAAAACAAACATAAATTGTACTGTTTCTAACAATCTTATCATTCAGTCATTACAGCTCTAACTCATCACCTTCCATAGGAATTAAAAGTAAGATATCCCCAAATCTTTTCTGCTTATTTAAGGTGCATTCATCTCAATTAATGTTTTTCATTTTAGACCATAGATATCTCTCAGTCTGAGCTAGTCACCCCCATCTCCATTTATAGTAAGTGATGAGAAACACACTGTTTATAAGGACATGCATCTCTGAAAGCGCCTTCTCCTATATGCCTGCATTTGGTAAGATGAATTTCAATCTTACTATTTTGGAAAATCTGAACTTCTTTATTTTAACCATGTAAAACTCCACAATTTATTTGATTATATAGATATTATTTTAACCATGTTAGCCATATAAAGATGAGCTTTCTGAAAAAAGAGTGGCTAATCATGAACATTTTCATCAAATGATAAATTATTACTGGCTTCCTTTGAATATCAAGCCAGTTGTCAACAAATCAGACTGTTAACTGAGACTCCTGAAACTGTTGTTCATTTTTTTTTCAATGACTGCAAAGCTCAGTAAGCAATATTCTTAAACAGAATGACTTGTCATACAAGCAACCCTCCTAACTTACTGAAGCTTAAAGAGAGGAGTTCTCAGCGTGCAACAAGAGTGCACATATCTTTTTACAAACAGGAGAAATTAAGTTCCCAAAGTACAACTGTTCTGAATTTGCACACCTTACAAACTGGAAAGTGAACAGTTTAGAAAAGCACACACCTTTCATTCATGGGTAGGATGACAAAAACACTACATTTATAAAGTCTGAGGGTATAATCAGAATGCAGAGAACTGTCGTCGTGGCCTTCTTAGACCACACAATAGTATATTCAGGTTGAGGCACTGGACTGCATCCTCTGCAAGTGCATCCTACAACACTTTGCTATCCCCAAATATTGCTGTTTTTCAAAACATGTGTAACATTTAAATTAGCCTCAGCAGTACCCTCCTATAACACAAGCCAACTGGTACAGCCGCAGCCATCTGGGTCCCTGTTGAGCAAGAGCATGTGGGTGGCCCTGCAGCCTAGTCCAGTTTAGCAGACTCAACACTGCACAATTTGGGGATGTTTATGGATGAGCTATCGTGCCTTCTCAGGATAAGCAATGCACCTTATAGTTCAGAAAATGCCATTTTCAGCATTCTCCTTTCGCAGTCCTAGGATTGGTATTATTAGCATTTTAGAGACTCAGAATTAATCTGGCTGTTGCAGCAGAGAAAAATTACTTCCAGATAGAATCTTGAATTATTATTATTATTTCTCCCACTTTTCTGAAGAAAGCAGATAGAGAAGATATATTCTATTAATGAAGCCTGAAAAGGGTACGCTAGAAAAGTGTACAACTAAGTGTTAATGCCTTTTAGTTTGGTTTAGAAAGAAGCAACAAGAGATAACCAAATTGGTTCTGAAATATTTAAACCAGAAAAGATATCTCAAAAAATAACCTTGAAGCCATAAAACAACTGTTTACCAAGTCTTGTTCCACTTTGTTATGAACACTTTGACTCAGTGCTAAATTAAGAAATACGCCTCAACAAGGAGCAGGCTACAAGATACGTTATCAGGTTGTAATGAAGCAACAGGCATATCTAGCCACCAGGAATAACAACCTCTTATGAAACTCACTCAGAAAAACACATCTCAAGTTTTTAGTTTTGTAAAGGCTCACCTCTCACTGATCTTTTCTGAAGCACAAACTCCTGGCAGAAGGACTGACTAAACTCGTTGTTGACCATGGATCCCTGGCAATGAAACCATGGTATATTTTAAGCTGCCTTTATAGAATCTGCTTCATTAATGTGAATTACATCCAGGACACTCCAGTAAGTCACCTATTTGCAAAGCTTGGAAAGTAGAAAATGACAACAAATTCATCCTTTTGCACATTGGCTTGAATTTCAGACTTCATAAAAACCTAGTTTTGAAAGGGGAGGATCATCTTAACTACATTTTGAGACCAGATGATGACAGACTAGCTGAGCTTCCGGTGAAGTCCTATCAACACTTTGGTGGTTGGCAGCACAGCTACTGTGATCAATTAGGTTAATTAAAACTATATGGCACGCAGGCTTCATGTGCAATTCCTAACATGGTTAGAAGGGAGGCAAATGTGTTACAGCATGATTTTAACTGTAATGGGTACATCTATAAAGCCTTTTGAATGCAGATCTTGAATGCAGAGAAATGATGAGAAGACAGAAAACTTGAATTTACACAAACTCTAAACATTTTCTCAACAACATTGCAATTCACGGACTCATTGAGGCTGGAAGGCACTTCCGGAGATTGTTTAGTTCAACCCCATGCTCAAAGCAGGATCAGCTAGAGCAGGTTGCTCAGGGATGTGTACACTTGGGCTTGGAACATCTCCAAGGATGGAGACTCCACAGTCTCTCTGGTCAGCCTGTTCTCACGTTTCATCACTCTCACAGTGAAAAGGTTTTTTCTTTTTAAGTGCAATTTCCTGTATTTCAATCTGTGCCCACTGCCTCTTGTCCTTTCACAAGTAACTGCTGAAAAGTCTGGCTCTGTCTTCTTCACTCCCTCCTCCAATCAAGTATTTATACACCTTGATAAAGGCCCCCTGAGGCTTCTCTTCTCCTGGCTGAACTGTCCTAGCTCTCTCAGTCTCTCCTCATATGAGAGATGCTCCAGTCCTCTAATATCTTAGTGGCCCTTCACTGGACTTGCTCCAGTATGTCCATGTCTCTCTTGTGCTGGAAGCGCAGCAGTGGACCCAGCACTCCAGATGGGTCTGACCAGTGCTGAGCAGAGGGGAAGGATCACCTCCCTTGACCTGTTGGCAACACCCCACCTAATGCAGCCCAGGGTGCTGTTGGCCTTCTTTGCCCCAAGGGCACATTGCTGGCACATGGTCAGCTTGGTGTCCACCAGGACCCCCCGGCTCTTTTCTGCAAAGCTCCTTTTTCAGATGTTTCCCTGTGGAAAGACCCCACATGGCACGTGACAACAGAGCCCAACATCAGTTTTAAACCTGAATATAAGCCACCCTGAGAACAGTATCATCCCACACCAAGTAAATGTCTCCAGCCCAAACAAATAAGTGAATGGGACATGGATAAGGGAGGGCACCATGCTGCAGATTTTTCTCACAAACTCTGTCAATCTAAACACAGCCACAACACAAGAGGATCAATATTTGCTGGCCAGTAAGAAAAGGTAGCAAACTTTCTAATCCTCATAGAAAATATATATAAGAAAAAAGAAGATGGAAAATTCACAGCATGAGAATTAGGCCAAAAGCAAAACCCTGGGCCAGATATCTCTGAACTTGGGGAAACTTCAGACACAGAAGTGAGTGAAGCAGCATGACTCACATGCCACCCAAACTAAAACTTAAACCCAGCTGCTCAAGATTTGAAGAAAGAAGGGTTTCATAGGCAGAGCCAAGCTTGCAGTGCATCAAATGGAAAATTCCTCTGAATATGGAGGAAATCGGGTTCCACAGTTCAGCACTTCCTCCAAACAGAAAGCTTAAAAGTGAGGTTAAAGGCAAGTGTGTGTGGACAGAGGTCTACAATGATAAGGTCTGCAATGATTCCACATACTCCATGTTATATAAATTCACACATATAAATTATATAAAGACCAGGCCTAGCAAGAAGAAAGACTTTTCCTTCATGTAAGGATCAGGAATGTTGATATTTTGTCTTGCTAAGACACATCAAAGATGAAGCTACAAATATTAGAGATTAACTTGGTTTCCCTGGTTCAAGGTTGAGTTTTCATATTGCTTATATTAAAAGTATCTATTCCTAATTTATCTTCATTTAAATTGCTGCTTTATGACATTTATAATTATTTAATGCTGGTGTGCTAAACCCATGCTCACAGCCCGTGACCCTGCTTTCTAAAGTACAAGAGGAATATTAAAATAAGAATTCCTCAGATGTTAACAATCTTCATGTAAGGGCAAAAGGTACACACAGGAAAAAAAAGGCAATGCAAAGGAAAAAATGTTCACCAGCATGACTGATATCAGCACACCGACAACCTAATTACTGACAAAGTTTTTGTAAGCATCGTGGAAAAAAGGAGTGTTTTGAAGGAAGTATTTGAAGGATGGTAAGATAGTTTTGCATTTATTTGTCACTTCTTCACAAGCATGAGGGCCTCAACATGACATAAAGATTCTTGTTTGGTTGTTGATTTTTTAAAAAATTAGTGTAAGTGGACAAGTGATACTGCAATAACTAGAATCAAAGGTCACAAAAACCCTCTTTCCCCTTTATAACAAAATAATTCTACACATAGACTTTCCTATACACATAAATTAGTAAGGAAGGGGATGTGTGTGGGGCAGAAAGGGGCCCCTATTAATTTGTTGCACTCCCATCATTGCCACAAAATTTATTGTATACTTTACACACTTTTTTTGTGTGACTATTAAAGGCTTTTGCCAGTAGAGACATGAAGTATGACGTTCAGCAAGTACATCTTTGAGAACTGGTCTATTCGCCTCAAATTATGGGGAAATCTGAAAATCCTTCTGGTTGTACCATTTCCTAAAGCAGTCATGGTCACCATGCTACCTGCAACAAGGAGGTGTTTGAATCCCTCCTCCTCCTCTGCCACAAATCCACTCCAGCTGGTTAGCATGGAAGACAGAACAAAGTTTAAACTAAGAGATCATCTTGTTACCTCTCCTGGTACGGGAACACCTACCATTTTTCAGAAGTGCAGCATGTAATTGCTGATGTGATGGAATTTAATGTTGTATATATACACATTTTAGATCTACTTGCTCAATTTGTGTAAGAGATTTTGGCAAATACAGAGTAAAAATCCGTGTATGTGCTCAGTATATTTAGCATTTACATCTATTCATAAAAAAATAATCCATGATATTAGAAAATACTACTGAGCCAAAATGTTAATGTAGTCTCTTCCATGTGCCAAAAACTTGTGTGGGTATATGCATAAAGAATGTACATACTCAGGGAGAGACACTAACATCTTGTAATGCAATATGTTTCTGTTATATACACTCCAGACTTCCTAACAGCTGCATATTTTAATATACATAAACCCATACTTGAAAAATAATAAAATGTATTAGTTTTCCACATTAGGCATTTATGACCTAATTTAGGAGAGTATTACATCTTTATAACTTTTAAAAGACCCATTTTGATAAAACATCCCCATAAACAGACTGAGAAAATCAGGGTAACAAGCATCTGTTGCTGCGTTGTTTTCTTAATAGGGTAATAAAATAATAGCACATTTTTATAACTTTTCACAACAATATAAAGTATTAAAATTGAAATTGATATTGAAAAATGTTCTCATGGTCCATTTTATTTTATTTTTCCACTATGTAAAGTTATAGTACTTACCAGATTAATATTAATATATCTTAATTATGTTGACACAATGGAAATTTGCCAAAGACATTCAAAGAATGGAAATAACTTGTTATTTGCACTCCTTTAATTAAGGTGGTGTATTTAGCCTATCTTATTAACACTATAAGTGTCATATGAATATTTATAAGGATGTATAGAGATACTGCATATAGCAATGACGACCTAAATTTTCTGAGGGTTTCAGAAAAAGGTTATTCCATTGACTTTTAAGAGGAATGCTGATTTTTTTCTAATGTACCTGTTCTAATAACGAATTATCAAAATTTTATTTCTGAAAACAAATGTCACAATTACATAGTCAATAGCTTCTTCCCAAAAACTTATGTTATGTTGTGATGTTTATTTTTTAGAAAAAGGATCAGACTATGTTGTGTAACACAAAATAATGTATAGGTATGGAAAACTGTAACTTTGAAGTGAAATTGCTATATTTAGAAATGAAATTTACCACAAATTTTGCAAATTATTTCCTCTGAAACTATGCACTTGAACATCAGGAATTCAAATTGGGTAAACTGCTGACCTGCATTCAAAGTGGATTTGCACATTTACACATTACCGAAGCACTGGCAAAGTATGATTCATTGCTCTTAGGGATAGAAAGGACCACCTAATCTAACTTTGCTGCATAACACAACCCACACAATTTCCTTGAATCGGCTCTCCAGATTCAATAGCTGTGGTTGAACTTGAACATAGCTTTTACAGAAACATCTCATCTTGATTTTAAAATTTCCAGTCATGGAAAAGCTGTCACAATCATTGGTTAAGTTAGTTACTTCAGCACTTAGTTATGCTGTTAAAAATATACGTGCCTTATTTCTAGTTTGAATTTGTCTAGCTTAAATGTCAAGCTGCATGCTAGGAGAAGGACTCCTCTCACCTAAGCTAGAGCCCTGCAATGTCCATATCTACACACATCATCCTGTCAAGGTAGAGGAACAGGCATTTCCACAGCATGGTTCATTTGACCCCTCTTAAACATCTACCTTAGGAAGAGATAAATTACAGCCCAGAAGAGCTTATTTCTCTCAATTGACTATAAAGGAAACCTAGTCATTGTGCTCTGATACAAATGTTCGTATTTAGCCAGAGGAATCCCACCATGAATATCCTTATAACTTTGACTGCTACGACTGAAAAACTCTAAAACATGAGATTTTTCTTCTTTAGTGGGTTCTTAAAGACTGACTACACAACACTTTCTTCAGTTTGATAGACTCCACAGATAAAGCACTGTGTGTATCTCCATGTCGGGATTTTCTAGTCTTTCATAATTTCTCCTAGATCTTTAAGCCCTCACCAATTGTTGAGGTTTTTACTAAAACACGAACACCCAAACTGGAATGATATTTTAGCTGTGTTTGCCCCAGTATGGCAGAAAACTCTTCTATTGCCTATTCCCCTGCCTGCCTTCCAAGGACTGCATCTATCTCTTCAACTACAGTGCTGTATTGGCCCCACCACGTTCAACTGATTCCTCAAGACTCCAGGACACTCTTTCAAAACCACTACTTTGCAAGACACAGGCCCAGAGCCTGTAAACGTTGCTCATTTTCTTAATTCACAGATGAAGTACTTAACATCTGGCTTTTCTGGAATGAAAATAGCTTGCTTACACTTCATTTATCAAATGGTAACTCAGTAACTCTGTCACTAACTTGTCCTCTTCATTACCCTACAATCCCCAATTAACTTTTTTCCAAAAATATCTGACAAGGAAACTAGACCCTAAATAAACTATGTTTGGAGAACTGGAAAGCTTGAGTTTGCAATGTAAATTTTCCAAACCTGCCACACTCACTATGTAAGCAGAGCTCCAGCCACTCCACTTATATCTATATTATAAAATACAGCAACTTCAGGGACTTCTCAGACCTACCAGCAAAGCCTTACCGCCTTTACGCTACACTGCACTTGACTCCAGATTTTTTCTGCAGCCTGACAAGGCGTCCAAAGGTCCCAAGACAGAATATTATTCTGTGTGCCTGCTTCAATTCAAAGTATCTATGATGATGCTGGGGCTACTCTACGAGAATCACATCTTTTTAGCATGAAATGGAAGGTATGTGTTGAATTCCGTTGATACGTGGCTTAAAAATACATGATGGCGTTTGCATATGCAAGGCTTCCTGGCATAGTGTTAAATAACTACACAGATGAGGATATCCAGACCCGGATAGCCTGGGTTTGTCCCTTTGGGAAAAGTTTCTCTCACTTGATATTGCAATGCCAGTCTCAGTTATAATGGTGAAAGTCAGAACTTCCCAATATCTAGTGCTATTCTTGGGGTATATGTCAATAAGTACTAAAGCTAAAAGGTTGCTGCTGACTGCAGGCAATTGAATACTGCCACATCAGTTTAAAGTGAAATATTACTTTTTTTTTTTTTTTGAAAAAGACATTATTAGAAACCTTGAACCCCCAATTTCTTAAAAATAAAGTTTATGAAATTGGGAATGAATTCTTTCCATGAAAAAAGAAGAAATATAAGGGGCTGCTTCAGCGACCTAAAGGAAATTGTGCTTAGATGAATTGGGAAGTGTGCAATAAATTAGGGGAAGCAAATAATACTACGCATTGTAACCTTTGCTCACAGACATGGCAGTAAGTGTTTCTTACCCTATAATACAACTGATGAAGAGTCTTGGCTGAATAACTCAGGGCTAGTTAGCTTTTCATGCCGCTCTGAGAGCTCTAATGTCAAGCTGCCAGCTCAGGCTGAACGTGGATAAACTGGAATTCCTCAACTCCTGCATATTCCAAATCCTCCGTCTCTGTTCATCAAGAACCTCATGACCACCACCACCACCATCAAGGTGTATAACATGGGTGTCATCTCTGATACTGGATGCTCTCTACATTCACGCTCAGATTGAAGCTATGTTTTATCTTTTTCTTTCCAGATAACAATTCTAGTGGCATGTAATTCCCTTCCTTACCCTTTGTCCAGATGCTCATCTTCTCACTGAGGAAGTTACAGAAACACTTACGAATCTAGCTTTGAAAAAACCAGCATTTTTTTGTTTGTACCAAGTCATAAGGCTCCTGCAGAGCTCATTTCTCCTGCCCATCACTTTGAATCTTCCTCTCAGCTGCATGCATTAGAAGCTACTTTGCGTTTTCCTACATGACGTATCCTCCTCCTATGCAGCAGCACATCTACCATCAAATGTCAGATTCCTACCTGGATCAAGCGCATTTGCCACTCTTTGCTGTGCACACACCAAACGTTCAAGCCAGCACATCTTCTGCGTCATCTTTTTGGTAGGAACAAGCAAACAGCAGACTAACTTCATCACCCACTGTCACTTAATTCTTAAAACTCTTCTGTGCTACGATTCTCAGAGAAAAAAATCTCTTACTAATTGGATAATTTATATGCTGAGACCACTTCCTCACAAGCTAAACAACACTTTAGCTAAACAAGCTAAATCTCCCTTTTAATCTCTTTTTATCTTATCAAATCTTGTAATTTGTCTTCTATATATTTTGCAAAATCTATTGAACCATCATTAACTTCTGTTCTGCATTTGTGTATTACAAATCATGTACAAATACAGAGGAGTCCTGGATCTTGACTAATGTTCTTACATTGAAAAGCATTAGTAATATTTTTTTCCCCTTTTTTAAAGTTAAAATGACAATTTACTTCTGTTATGGAAGTTGAGACTCCAGAAGAAATCCCACTTTCAGGAAATGCCATCATACACCTTTAAGAAACCACAAGAAAACCAGTACTTTTTACATATTTCAGGCTAATCATTCAAAATGTCTAGACACCTTTTGATCATTTGGAACTATTTATAAAATTACGTCTCAAAATTAATATTTCTTGATCACATGAATTGCTTTCAACATATTCTAAAGAGCCATGATTAATATTTTTTTATAAATTTGTCGAGCCATCCAGTTTCTCTCTTTTGTACCTAGTTATCTCTTTTTATCACCTAAGAATTACCATAGTAAATTATGGACAAAGATGAACCTCATCTACCTAGTAAGCTATTAAATTCCAAGATTCCTAAAGTGGCAACAAGCATATACCTTCCTTCTGTATCATATGCTTCTTTTTAAAAAAAACCTCCATGCACAATGGTGAGATTGTTTAAACTTTCTTGCTAACAGATGCAGAAAAAGCTCTATGCTTTTTCTCAGAAGCACCTAATCTACACTGTGAATCTACACTATATCCTCTGATGGTAGTTTAAGTATCATATCTAAACACCAATTAGAACTACAGTCTTCTTGATGGTAAGTATTAATAATTTGTCCTCCTTCTTGCAAGAAAAAAAATACCCGAACCCTTCACCACCAACAAAATTAACCTAGTGAAATTAATATGTCTCACTTCCAGGCCATTTGTATTGCAATAATTCTGCATGGAGACTGCTTGCTTCCAGCAGTTTTATCACCTTCTGCAGTAAAACTAACACATGTAGATCTCTAGAGAGTCTTATTTTTTTCCCCATTGTCTCAACTGTTTACCATCAAAAATGACAATCCTGTCAGCACATCACTACATTTAAAGACCGACCTGTGCCAGTACACAACCTGAAATGTTGCATTAGTACAGTTTCTCCAGGCTGGATACCAGCCTCTTCCCCACCTACCTAACCTGCCAGTGTTAGCAACCCTATGCAAACATTAATTGTGTGATTTTTTTCTTATTTTTATTCTTATTCTTTATTATTATTACTACTACTACTATTTATTGTTCTTATTATTCTCCTAGCATTATTGGAATTTAAATTATGTGAAATTAGAGGCATATAATTCCTAGGCAGAGCTCTTAGCTGTGGAATTCTTTCCAAATTGGTAGAACAGAACAGGATGTTTTTTAACCACTGAGGTATATTCCAGGTTCCACAGTCATTCAGCAATTGAAGTCTGAAGAAAACCACCTATTTGACACATACTCTCAGGGCTTTGCAGAATAGCTCAGGATCTTTATGAAAGACCAATACATTACATTATTATCCCTGTGCACACTAACTAATATAAATACTTACAGAGACACAGAAGAGTGTTTCACCAAGGAAAAATTCCTCCTCATATCCTCTCTCCTGTAACTAAGTGACATGGAGGAAAGGGTATAATTTCTACCAATAAATAACTAAAGAACTTAATCACTGAGAAGGGAAATGAATCATCCAGGGTGATATAACTAGGAGTAAGAAGCTCTTGGTTTAAAAGCAAGAAAACCATCCCAATTGTGAAATTTTGTCACTCTAGAACAGCAGATACATGAGACGTACTTGAAAGCCCTGGTTGAAGCTTAATCGTAAACTGGACATCACAGTCACAAATATAAGCACAGCACTACACAGCACTAAAAACATGACTGGTACCTGATCAACTTTTTTCATTTTCTAGAGTCTGATATTCCTTTCAAGAATTTCCCTCCAAGAATGGTTCTTCTCTAGTTTTGCTAATAACACAACACTGACCCAGTGCTGTATCCTATTTAAATTTAAATCCCTTAAGTATCTTCCAAAACTTTCCAATGAGGCAAATATTACAAGGCCAGAAAAAGGATCTGATCTTAACTTCATCCCATTTTATGCTTATTGCTAGTATTTTTTAAGGACCTTTAGCTATCTTCTCTTATTCTGGCACCTACCTTTACAGTACACACAGATGCATAATTTGCACTTACTCAGCTGAGCAGTATCCATGTTTATTTTCAGAAATGGAACACAGAAAAAATAACTGAATCTCAAATTTCAGTCCACCCCTTGCTTAAACTATTATCTCTCTCCACTAAATATATTTTTGAAACATTCTACCTTTCACTTCAGCAGCAGAAATGCCAGGATCTTGTCTTCTCCATCAAATCTGCTACTGGTGCCTTTAAGGTCACCATCACTGACAAAAGAACTACCGTAAATTAAATGTCCAGAGAAACCAACACGCCAGGAAGAATCACTTTATGTACGAATTAAAAATATTAAAGCTTTTCACATGGCAAAGGCTATTTTCTGAGTTTTGTTTACTAATATACAATTAGATATATTTATAAACTATAAATGTATATTTCTCTGCATGTCTGTTTACACTTCTGAAAAACCTTTCCTCCTACAAGCATCCTCCTCCATCTTTTTCTCCTATGTGCAATACATTTTTAAAAAAAGAATGTTGAAATAATAGATGAATCAAAACATATAATAATACTGAAAGCCTCAATTTAGCACGTGCTTTTGTCAGACTGAAGGTGTAGTTTAAAAATTAAGCAGATGATTGCTTTGCTGAATTGAGGTTTACACGACCTTGAAGTTAAAGTCAGAAAGCTGGAATAATGTAAAACCTCAAGGAAGGGAAGAAACACAGAAACCCCAAACTGAAATTCATAAAATGTGTTCAGCTGCCTCAAGCCTGGTGTTTTCATCTGATTCTGCAAGAGAAATATTTGGAAGTGCTACCGAGTGTGCAGACAGGCTCCCTGAAATGGGTCTAGTTTGGAGAAAAGTATAACTTAGGTGTTACAGGATATTTTCTAGGAACCATGTAGCAGTGTTGCCTTCTGCTGCCTGGAGGCATATCAGAGGGATAAGGGGAGAACCAGCATTGTTGTTGTGGGGGGATAGAGAGGACAGAGGACACAAAGCCAGAGGATGTTGCTGTTAGTGGTATCAAAGATTTAAATGAGAACTGACACCTCACTCTGTGGGACATGATAAATGGACAGAAACAAAACACAAAGTCCCTGTTTAAACTTCAGAAATCTTTTGTCTTCTCCTCTGCACAATGCCTAGCTCAACAGATACCCAAGTTTCAGTATTATTATAGGGCTTCATGAACAAGAGAACAGGCAACTAGAATCACAGAATCACAGAATGTTAGGGATTGGAAGGGACCTCGAATGGAAAATAACAAATAGTAAAAGCTGTAAAAAATATTTCCATTTGGTCCTTGTATTCCCAGATTATTATTTATTCCTTTGCAGAGTTACCCTGTTAGAGATTTCACATTATTTATTTGCAAAGTGATAAGTCGGTGATGCCAGAGATGTCCACAGGTGTCCACAGCTTCTATCCAAGCTCAATACAATAGGACAAGTCTATCAAGTGTTAGTCATAGAAATAACATCTAAACTGGAGATGCATCTCACGAGAAATTAAGTTCCATGCAATTTTCTTCAACCAGAGATTAATTCCAACTCAAAGTTATATTACATGATCCTAAAGTTCTCACAATGTTTCATCTAGACAGCTCACATCCTGTCCTACAATGCTGCGCAGCGTTGCTGCAGACTTACACAGCTGCTGCATTTCACATCTGAGCTGGCTCAGTCCCTGCTAGAGGTGAGCTGACAAATACGAGCAGTTTTTGTTCATAAAGCACATTTAAAACTTTCAGGGAGAAAAAATATGAATGAATGCTCGTTTTCAAGGGAAACCTGAAAGAACTGTACAGAATACAACTACAACAACTCATCTTGCATTATATAATGGTATAAGTAAATAATATTGTCCAAAATCTAACAGACTCACAATAAACCTGCAGGGAGCTGCACTATTATTTTGACAAGTAATGACAAGAAAAAAACATGTTGTTTTTAAGATTCTTCAATTTTGTTCTTAAGATTCTTCGATTATCAAGTTTCTTTTTATTAACCTTTGTACCAGAAAGTACATGCTACATGGATGCAATGTCACTATCTTTACAAAAATTAATGTAAATTATTGAAGATGGGCATGTTTATATATCTTCCCTTCGTGTAATATCTTGGTACACTTAATTAAAAGTTACCTTTTTTCCCTAGTATCTGCTGTAGAATTATATTTGCTCACGTTACTCTTGAAATACATATTTACATAGCTGTGTTACATGTTAGATTGCCTTGAATCTGTACCAGAAGTCAGATTCTCATTTATACTAAGGTCTTTTAAGTCTCTCAGGAGGCATATAAGAACATACACTTCATTTTAAAAGTAATGTATTCTTACCCTCAGATCCTTTCACATCAGTACAACTGTGTGTAAAATGTCTCTAGTATGTATTTGAATCTAGCCATGCAGTTAGAAAAAAATAATTGCATAAGCCTTATGAGATTAAGAGTTGCTTTTTTTTATATGCGATATTCAGTTGATTGCAAACTTCATAGCTTACTTCTTAACTTCTCACTAACAGAGCTAGTAAATTTATTTGCTAAATGAAATTTTTTTTAATTATTAGATATGAAAAATAATAAAATTTTACACTGTGAGCTTCTACGTTTAGCAAGATGCACATGTTTCTTTTAGTACTTCCAGCGTAACATGCTTGAACAGGCAGCGACACAATGGAGTATCAACCCTCCACGCGGTTGTGCAAACTACATTAGCAGAGTCATTTCATTCCAGTATCTCCTACCTCAACAGAACCACATCTATACTGCCTGAAAGCCTCGCGCGCTGCTTGCAACAATTCATGCACTGTGTTGTGTAGTAAGACACTGATGTATGTGCAATCTCAGAATTTTAAATGTCCCCACAGGATATCACATACTATCCAGACCGTTTGTAAATGCTTTCCCAGTGCTCTGCAGAAAATGAGCCAGTTCTTTTCAAATCTACTTAAACGACATTTTTGTCTTATCTAAAAATCTATGTTCCTGTTCAATAAAATAATCTGGGCAACTTACTGTTTCATCAGTACTGCAAGCTTATGCCTTCATTAATAAATTCTGTTTGAGCGTTAAGATTACCCCCAGTAGAGACAGCTGGGAAACTGCAATATAAAGTCAAGCAGCACACTTAATGACCAACGAACTTCTGGAAACTTAGTCCAAAATGATACATCATTGTGTCAGACACTCTTAAGCAATATGCAGCTTGGTCTCCCTCTTTAGAAACCTGAAACCCCCTGAAACCGCTACCACAAATTGTGAACCTTTTAAATTACTGCCAAGCCACCTGCTTTTCTCCAGGAAACTTCATAAAACTCTCCAAATTAGTAATGTCATTAAGTAAAGCTTACAGAACTGTTGTTATTCTGAAGGAGTATTAGCTGTTTAGTTTAAGGAAACCAATGGGGATTTTTATCATGGAAAGAAGTGTCATGTGTATTGTATAATCTATTCCAAATGAAATGCTTTAAAATATTCTTAAATATGCTATTCTTTCACATTTTAATCTTTCTGGGAGAAAACCGTATAACCATATTCTCAGTATTAAACTTAAAAATGAACAAGTTCAGTTCAGGAGAGGGAATGCGACAGATTCTCAAACAGTTTATGTGTCTTCAGATGGTATTAAGAGCTATATAAATCAAATGTCTGATTTTGCATTTTTGAACAGCACTGGAAGAAATAGTGCTGAGATCGAAGAGGGAGCCTGATTTCCCCTGTTCATTCTCTTTTTTTGAATGCTTCTACACAGAGTGGGCAAGGATGGATTATAGGAATGCCTTCTGTCGAGGAGTCAGCCAAAACCGTACCATCTCATCTTGGAGTAATTTATCCAATAAGATGATTTAGAGGACAGTTCAGTGGCACAATTTTTGGAAGGCAAAAGCAGAGGGGAAGGAATATAAATCAAAGGTGACTGGCAGGTAAAGGATATATGCAGCAATCAGCCAAACCATGTGCACACTGGCACAAATTCAACAAGATCATTTATAAAAATTTTAAGTCAGGAGTACACAAAAGGGGGTCTGGTGCTAACTAAATCCACAGATAGATTACATGCCACTGAAATAAACACTTCCAGATGCTGGCATACAAAAACCTTTTACAGAAAGAAATGTTTTCTTTCATAAATCTGAAAGGAGGAACCTTGGGTTGGGGGTTGGGAGAGAAGGGAACAAGATTTCCAAACTGAGATTTGACTTCCTACTGGTTTTATAGAATAATAACTCATATTTTTCAAACGCACAGTGTTAACACTATAGAATAACAAATAACTACAGACAATAGCTTGAAGTATAGACAAAGACATCATACGTATATAACTGTTCAATGAAGTAAAATGCTTTTTTTTTGCTTTCTAAATGAGAAGAAACAATAAAAATGTCAATCTGACTTTTTCCATATCAGAAACTGAATGTATAACTGAAGGAAAAGTTTTCAAATGCCTTTCGACATAAATACATACATTTCATTTTTGAAAACCGATTAAGAATGAAATCCTGACTTCTTCAAAATCAGTATCAATTGATTTTGAGTATCAATAGGGGCAGTATATAACATATAGGTCCCTAAATATCAGAAATTTTTTATTTGGTTTCTATGCACCTAATTTCTTTCAGAAAGAGCATTCGAATTTTTTTATCATTCAAATGCTTTAGAAAAATTTAGATATCAATGTATCCACATTGTGTATATTGAAGATTGTATTCCAAAACTTCTCACTACTATTTTGGTCTGAAATATGCAGAAAGAAGATTCTTTCAGTTAAGAAGACTAAGTTGCAGACCAAATGCAAACCTGACTTTTTCTTGAAGTTTAAGGCACCTAAAACAAACTGGTTTTTCAAAATGTTCTATCCTGTTTATCTCCACAAATATCATACTGCCATGCTATCCTTTATATTTTCAAAGTTTCCCTCCCTTCTTTCTACACCCACAATCTGCTATTTTAGACTCACTCAGGCTCAGCTTTGCCAGGTCTTCAGCTACTATTCCAGAAATTTTATTTTCTAGAGGAAATCAGTAGAGTCAATATCATCTTTATTAAATTGAAATTACTAAAGGTTTGTGACGAACTTCAGTATTTTTTGCAACAGAAATGGATTTAAGCACTTGCATAAAAGCTGAGCTCAATCAGGATCACTAATGAGCATTTATAAAACCTCAGAAGTGAAAGGTCTTGACTAAGTATATAAGTTGATTGTGAAACTCTACTATTTACACGTACATGTAACGTATTGAAGTCTATATGGAATACTTGCATTTATTATTTAAGAACCTGTAAGAGTATAGGCAGGGCTGTATAAGGTCCAAATAATGTATTCTCTGCCAATCAGCATTCTCTGGTGTTACATGTTCTTCGTGCAGGGAATGTCACAAACAGGATCATAAACAGTTTTGCAAATATTCATTGTTTTATGATGCTTAGGCAATTTTATGGGACTGAAATTTTTTTAACAAGAGAAGGTTTAGACTAGCAAGTCTTTTCATACTGAAATTACTTGGAGCCTGAAGGAGCATTCTCCCCAAAAAGTAAACACCCAAACAAAAGTTGGTTATACCCTCTGTTCATTCAATATGCTCCATTTACACACGCATACGCAGCTGAATAATGGCCACTGTCTCCCGTAGGTCTGTGGAGTATTACAATTTATATTTATAAACTCAGTTTCTCTTTAACTAAACATCTAAAACATTTCATTTCAGGACTGGCATAAACTAGAGTGGACAAAGAATCTGTTTTGGAAACATTTTTTTATTCTTTTTGCCTGTGGTCTTCCACTGTTGTAGCTGACCACTTTGATTTTAATTTCAGGTTAGAGGGTGCTAGTTGTATTTTTTACTAGAATTGCTTTCTCATGGTCACAAGTACTGCTTATAAACTGTTCACGTACCACTTACAACTGTTCATACTGAGGTTTCAGTTAATCACTGTATATTGATCACAGAATAAATATTTTTAAAGAATTATTTATTGTTTGTTACTCCAACTGTTAGAAATAAAATTCATTTCTTTAGAAACATTATGCTTGTATTCTTGGTGAGAAATATACATCTGATATTTTTGTGAACACCATGGCATACTGAATATTACTATTTAGAATAATATTCAGATGAATATTAGGATTATACCTATAGGCCCACTCAAGACTGCAGATCATTTTTACTATGCACTTTACAGAGATGGGCTTTTTAGATTAATTTAAATCTAACATATTATTACTATTATTATTATTATTTTACTTTTTTTCCCCAGTCTGTTAAAAGATTGAGCTTCTTAGAATTTGCCTCGGTATTGATTTTGACCCCTTTTAAATCCTGAATCTTATTGAAATCAATGATGCTGCCACGTTGTAAAGTGAGTAAGAGTCCATAACCAAAGTTTCATGAAGAGGGATGTACCCAGGTCATGTAACAAGATATGGCGATTTGCTCTTTCTCCAAATGACTTTCCACTGACTTCCCATTGAACTCCAATACATTCTGTACATATAAGAGAAGTAATCCTCTTACTCTCTTCATTTAGGTTGCACTTCATTGTGTCTAATAGTTAGACTACTCGTCCTAATGAACCATGAAATGATCTATTCATGTGGTTATAGTCTCCATGTAAAGGATCATAATACCAGTATCATTGTACTTGAGACTCTGGGATAGACTGAGGTGACCTTTAACGACTGGGCATTCAGGATTATTCTACTCCTTAATTATCTAAATCAATAATAAGAAAAAGAACATGTGTAGAAGAGTACAATTACAAATACATGTTATATAAAAACATCAGAATATTCATATATACTGATTTTATTTCAAAATATAAATTAATCTATCAATATAAAAGTCTGTTAATCCTATGTAGACAAATTTCCCATTTTCCTTGACCAAGGAAGCAAGATTTAGCCTGCAATGAATTAATACACATAAAATGTTTCACTTCCTTAACTTAAATGCACAGAGCACAGAGAATAGATTCAGGTACAGCACATGGAATTGCATCATCCTACAGGATGAAGAGTTACTTATTTCCCATTCCTGTCTTGCAAAATTATACGGCGCTATTTTTAAAATAAATTATTTCTCTGCTCCTTGAAAGTCTGGACCATGCTTTAAAGTAGGCAATACTGAGGACCATCCAATACTGTTAGTAGAGAATATATAGATAAAATATATGTCTATAGTACCTTAGACATGATACAATGAAGAAGAATCCAGACTACACTTGCTGCTTTCCATTGTGGCTTGCACTTGGAGACAAAACCTAAATGCTCTAATTATGTTAGTCATTTTGACATAGCTATTAAGGTCAAAATAAATGCAAATGGATCATTTTCACTAGTTTGATGTTAGTTCTCATTCACCACATGATTTAAAACTTTCCAAGTGCTCTTTTTGTCCAAACCAACATCCATCAAACGCTGCTAAAGAATAAATTACACAGCTTAACTCTTCTTCCAAAACTGCCTTATTAGCAACACTTATCACTAAATCAGACAGAAGAGAGGGACAATCATGATGAAACAGCAAAAAAGGGACAGATGTTCAGAAAATATCCCTGTTTGTCCTTTACAAACACATATTAACAATCTTAAGAAAATAGTCCCAAAATAATATGTTTTTTACATATAAAATAAGCTCCTATATTTGCTTTTTAAACAGAAATAAAATCTGAATTCTATGTATGGGACCGAGTTCTTCAGTAGTAAATGATAAAACTTGTACTTACATTCAGGTTTTCCATTTTAGAAGTAACACTAGTATTTTGAAGTGTTCTACAAAACAGAAGTTCTTCACATGATTGCTTTCAGAAATCTAGTCATTTGGAAAGAAAGTATGCTTGCATCTGGCAACTAAAACTGTTGAGATTCATCTCAGTTCCATCAGAGTTCAATCAGTCAAAACCAGCAAGATTCAGTGAAAGCAAAATTAAAACATGAATCACATCATTA
Source organism: Nyctibius grandis (assembly GCF_013368605.1). Taxonomy (NCBI): domain Eukaryota; kingdom Metazoa; phylum Chordata; class Aves; order Nyctibiiformes; family Nyctibiidae; genus Nyctibius; species Nyctibius grandis. Next base: position 127,653,002 of record NC_090658.1, on the reverse strand, counting down.
CAACTCAGTAATAGCAGGCTTCTAGCATGTATGCCTCAAACTGCAGCAGAATGCAAAATCAGAGGCTTAACAATCCTTGGGAACATTTTGAATATAGGTCAACCTAGGTCAGTTTGTTCTCAAAGCTGAAAGAATGAAGCTGGCAGAAATCCTATCAGCGTTAAGATCCTGGACTTTATGGTGGAGAACCTAGAAACTGTGGAATCCCCATACTGGGTGTAAGCTCCAAATTCCTTTTTATATATACAGACACCTGGAATCAGAGAACATCTGTTATCCCATAATGTGCTTTGGTTTCCTCACTACCAGAATCAGTCAGTATGGCCAGCCAGTTGGCATGCAAGTCCATGAGCCACAGGTTCTAGGAGGAATTCTGTATGGCAAGGGTTTCTCACAGTCAGCAAGCACCCTGGGATGCATATTCAAAGAATTTTTCCTTTGTTTCTGCTCTTGCCTTTCCCTTGTCTCTCCTTCTGGTGTCACACACCTAAGATATAACATATCGCCATTCTTTCAGAGAAAATTGCCAAACATAGCGTGTCAGATATTACCCCATTAATATGAAGAGAACGATTCAATGGATGTTACCAGCAAAAAGTTTGCCGTTTGAGATGTCCATAATAAAGGTGTTATAAAAATCCAAGCGTCATGGCATTATTACTGCTATTAGTGCTGTTCACCTCTATAATTGGTTTAATGCTTGAAAATACTCAGTATCTCTATTTCTGTAAAAAACATCCATCCAACAAAACTAATAGCCACCTAACAGTCTTAAATATTTATTTATTCACTTGGAACAATTTACATTAATTCTCAGACAGTGACATAACTGGTTCTGGTCTAAGCAGTCACTGGCCGACTATGACTGCATTTAGGTAACACACCTTGATTCTGTTGGGAAACCTATTACACAGAATCACAGAATGTTAGGGATTGGAAGGGACCTCGAAAGATCATCTAGTCCAATCCCCCTGCCGGAGCAGGATTACCTAGATCATGTCACACAGGAACGCGTCCAGGCACGTTTTGAATGTCTCCAGAGAAGGAGACTCCACAACCTCTCTGGGCAGCCTGTTCCAGTGTTCAGTCACCCTCACTGTAAAGAAGTTTTTCCTCATATTTATGTGGAACCTCCTGTGTTCCAGCTTGCACCCGTTGCCCCTTGTCCTGTCAAGGGATGTCACTGAGAAGAGCCTGGCTCCATCCTCATGACACCCGCCCCTAAGGTATTTGTAAGCATTGATAAGATCCCCCCTCAGTCTCCTCTTCTCCAAGCTAAAGAGACCCAGCTCCCTCAGCCTCTCCTCATAAGGGAGATGTTCCACCCCCTTAATCATCTTCATGGCTCTGCGCTGGACTCTCTCTAGCAGGCATATCAGGATGCAGTAAGCGTAATCTTAGATTCATACCCAGTTAAACATTGGATGCTGAGTACAAAATGACTCTTGGTGTATTCAGGAAGAGATCCTTCCTGAAGTACTGAGAAGCCATTATGATACCCAGTCAAGTGGATTCTTACCCATAATTGGTTAGTTATTTGCATTAGCTAAACTCTCACAAAATATCTTTGTTTCTTTTCCCCTGGGAGTCTGAAAAAACTGAGAAAAGAGGGGCAGATGGGAAAATATACAACCAAAATATAGGCAAACCCAGCACAGAAAATTAACCTCTCCTTCTTCAAGGGCTTACTTCCATGCATATTCACACAGTGCATGACTCCAGTGACACAACTGTCTATCCAGACATACAAGCCCACCTTTGATTTTTCATGCACTGTGTGTTAATTTGGTAAAAATGTAGATGGAGCACTGAGTAGCCCCCTGCAATCTACATTAAAAAAGACTTCCACAATAAATACACTTCAATGATGTGGAGGTCTGGTGGCACGTGTCTAACAAAACATGGAGGAGAATATTAACAGTCCTACAGCAGATTTCTATATAACCAGGTATGGCCGTTTCTTCAGATCTCAGTAATGGGAACTATTTGACATAGGCTATGTTTATTTTCTAGGCAGTGTAAAACCTTGATATAACATTAGACAGAAGTCTGAGCTATTCTCTATGGTGTTTGAGGGAAAAACTTTATCAGAAGGATCTAAACCCTCCCCTGATCTCTCTGAGGCCACTAGACGGGATATTTTTATTGGTCAATATAATAACTAACAGACTGGCAGTTGTCAAGGGCCTGCTGTATTCAGAGAGTTAGTATTTGAACCAAAACCGCTAGGGAGAGAGTTTTCTAACTAGAAGAAAGAAATGTAACAGTCATGTGTTATCCTACACAAGGATGGGTGATGTGGAAAGACAGCCACCAATTGCACCCCAATGTTACTCATGGTAAGTATTTCACCTTTTTAAAAAGACAGACTTGAGGAATGAAAAAGGTCAGTCAAGTGAGTAGAGAAAATTAAACTCACTTCTTTTAATTCAGAAAGCAGCCTGGCAGAAAGAGACCGGGAGGTGCTGATCGACAGCCGGCTAAACATGAGCCAGCAGTGTGCCCAGGTGGCCAAGAAGGCCAATGGCATCCTGGCCTCTATTAGGAATAGCGTAGCCAGCCGGTCTAGGGAAGTGATCGTCCCTCTGTACTCAGCACTGGTGAGGCCGCACCTTGAATCCTGTGTCCAGTTCTGGGCCCCGCACTTCAAGAAAGATGTTGAGGTCCAGGAGTGAGTCCAGAGGAGGGCGACCAAGCTGGTGAAGGGTCTGGAGGGTCTGACCTATGAGGAACGGCTGAGGGAGCTGGGGTTGTTTAGCCTGGAGAAGAGGAGGCTCTGAGGTGACCTTATTGCAGTCTACAACCACCTGAAGGGAGGTTGTAGTGAAGTGGGAGTTGGCCTCTTCTCCCAGGCAACTAGCGATAAGACAAGAGGACACAGCCTCAAGCTTTTCCAGGGGAGGTTCAGGTTGGACATTAGGAAGAATTTCTTCTCAGAAAGGGTCATTAGCCATTGGAATGGGCTGCCCAGGGAGGTGGTGGAGTCACCATCTCTGGATGTGTTTAAGAAAAGACCGGACATGGCACTTAGTGCTATGGTCTAGTTGACATGGTAGTGTGAGGGCAATGGTTGGACTCGATGATCCCAGAGGTTTCTTCCAACCTGGCTGATTCTGTGATTCTGTCAACCTCATATTGAATGCTTCCATCCCAAAGTCAGTCCCTCATACATGGAAGCTTCTTGATGAAAACAGCACTTTGCTGAAAAGACAAGATTAGAGCCAATATCTACATGTATAACGTTCTCATGATCCACTGATCTGGTGTACCTGGCTGTTCTCAACAGAGAATGGCCTCGAGGAATGGAAAAATGGTCTAAGGAAAAGCCAAATAACCCACACCACAATGAAGGCTGATAAATACAAGAGCAGAAGATGACTCTCCTGTCAGTTCGTATCCTTTTGTGAACTATGCCAAGGAAACAAGTAAATTTTATTCAGTTGAGCAGAATCAAGGTCTCGTACATCACAGTCTCCATGGCAAGTGATTTGAACAGAGAGGCATTTCTGGAGAATTAGCTTTAGGTGTGCATGGGCAAGTACCTGGGTCATATATGAATGAGTCATCATCAAAAAACATGTTAATCAAGTCCTAATGCAAGGCAGATCCCTTCCTGTAACGCCACGGAGGAGAAAGAAGGTAGGGGGTTTTCACATTTTTGGAGTTTGATGTTGAATCTGGAGAAAACAAGAATGGTTTCCCAGCTGGCAATCTAGTCAAATATCTGTACCTTCATCTGTCTCTGCAGTTATGTATGAGTCTTGCCACTTCTGAGGGTGATTTCCAGACAGTGCAGAAATTAGATTTAGACTAAGAACTGAGACCTCCTGGTCCACCAGAGGTGAGAAAGGATAAGGTGGAAAAAGAAAAAAGGATTAAAAGCTATCACACAGGGAGAAAAAAAAAGAAGGGAATTGACAAAATATGTGGTTTAATATCAAGGACAGTTAGACTACTATTGTCTAGTTTTGGTTTAAAATGCGATCATCTGCGTGGGATTTTTCATAGAGAACATAGTATCTTGCAATTTTAAATGGGGAAATATTATCAGATACTTTACAGGTACAGATTTTTATTAATTTCTCCAGATGTACTGCTGATTTAAACTCAATCCATTTGTACGATAAAGTCTTTCAAAAACCAGTGTTGTTAAATCATAAACATTAAAAATTATACACAGGGAATTTCGGGGAGACTACTGAATGCCTCACACTAGGCAGCATGGCAAAAAGGCAAAAAACAAGTCTAGCTAAATTAAAAATAATCTCCCAAACGAAAAAGAAAATGCTTGCCCTCTGCCTTGTATAACTGGCTGGAATCAGATGGAAATTATTTAAAATGAAAAAATAGTCCAGAGCTGTCCATTATTTCTTACATATTTATGGCAAAGGTAAAATTCTTCTGTAAATCCTCCTTACTGCTCTATAGTCACATAAGTCAAGAAAATTTCAGAATAGCATAGGCCTACAAAATTAAAATAATTAATTAAATCCCAATAACTGTACTGTGCTGAGGTTCATGTAGTGTTACTTTGGAAGACAGGAAAGCATTTAAAGTGATTCTTTTTTCTTTCCCCAACCTTTTCTCATTGGTCAGCACTTCAAAGCAGCAACATGCTCTTGTTTTCCAAAAACTGTCATTGAGTACTTTAGATAACGAATTTTGCCTGTTATTCCTGGTACAAGATTCCCTGTATGTTCCTAACACGTCATGTTATTCAGGATAGATGAGTACACGGTTAGGTTTCTAGGGCTATTCTACATTCTTCTTGTACAAGTATCATAAACTTCTACTGGAGTAAGAAAGCATTTTGGCATTAGCAGACTTGCAGTTTTTTCCTGTTACTATTGTAAGAACGTAGAACTATGTCTTTTACTTAAAGTTCAGTCTAATCTATACATTTTAGGGACTGAATTGAACATGTATATAGCTTACAAAAATGGTTGTTTCTTCAGTGAGCTATACTCATTCTTTTCGTTGCTTCTGTAGTAGGAGTGCTAACATGAAAGGTAAACTACCATCAGAAACAGTGTAAAACACCTGGATGTGCCGAAAAATCCTTCCTCCTTACCTACAGCAGACTCTGTGAGGGCACCTATTGACTATAAAATCATATCTCATGTGGAAGAATGTTCAACAGGCTCAAGAGAAATGGAAGAGACGATGTGCAGATGTATATTCCTAACTTCTCTACATGACCTGTAGGTTAGTTTTAAGGGTGGAAACAGCTGAAAGAATGACTTCACTGAATCTAATGACAGATACCAAAAGGGTTATCAAGCATTGGAACAGGTTGCCCAGGGAAATGGTGGAGTCACCATCCCTGGAGGTATTTAAAAGCCATGTAGATGTGGTGCTTAGGGACATGGTTTAGTGGTGGACTTGGCAGTGCTGGGTTAATGGTTGGACTTGATGACCTTAATGGTCCTTTCCAACCAAAATGATTCCATGATTCTATAATAATATTTCTCTCTCTGCAGTTTTCAAAGTGTCACCACAGAATCACAAGAAGCACACTGAGTAAAGCCACCTTTCCTCCTGGTTCTGTCATCCTGTCTAGGAGGTCACGCAGATACATAATGAAACTATTGTGAAGGCAGTGGCAATAGAAGAAAGCAGAATTCATTCAAAGAAGTGTTGCCACAGTACTGTTCAAAATGCCTAGAGATTATATTTTTAATACAATAGTGCGAGAGTCCGGCAACATGAAAAGGTCGGGTCAAAGGAAGCATTAATCTACCTTCATACTTTCTGCATCTGTAAGGAACTTAGAGGAAGTCTGGGGTACTTTCTTTTTGGACAACTGTGACGGCAGTGTTCGTCCCCAAAACTGCCAATGAGGGCACTGACAGGAAAAATGGGCAGACTGGCAGACCTAAATGCATACTCTACAATATCTCTTAAAATATTTTTTCTGAACTTTCTCATTAAAAAAGGAATCGTATTACAGCTCTCCAACATCTGTATGCATCTAGAAGTTGACCCAAGATACCCTTTCTGTTTCTTGGCTTGTTTAGAGGGAACAACATCTGCTCATCTCATCAACCACGTTGACAGTAGGTAATATCAACAAATTAAATTGTTCAGTTAGTTGTACTGTTTGGGAAGTTCACAAGATTGCAAGACATTAAAAAAAAAAGAACAACAAAACAAACCAGAGTATTCTATTATATCTTGTGGTTGCACAGAAATTTCAAACTTTGGTTCATAATTAACCAAACCACTTTTAGTGAGGGTCAGGGAAGGAAGATTTACCTCTCTGTAATCGTTTATGTGAACTCTTTACTTCTTTATAATAAAACTAAATACATTCTCTGCTTTCAGAAGCTATTCTCATGTTCTTAGCAAACTTCTGCTAAAGACACTTCTCTATTTTGGACTAGAAATTCTATCCTATGCTTTACATGATATTAATCTAGCATTTGTGAGTGGCAAAAGAAAGAGGTAAAATTATGTAAAGACAATTCATTGCAAATACATATCAACTATCATTAATAAACCAAACATTTACTGCCATTTATAAAAGCATTGATAGGTTTTGACACTAGGAAAATTATAACTTCACATACTCATTTACTCTTATTTTTTCCTGTTCCTTGTTCCTGTGGTCAAGTCCCACTACTTCCTTGATATTTACTGTCTTCATATAGTTCTATATAACTTTTATTTAGATGAATTTCCTCCAAATTCAGAATAATTTTCCTTTCCTAAAATCCCTCCAAAAATGGACAATTTCCTCCTGATTTTTAGGCGCCCAGATCCAGTTTGGTGGGTTTGGGGTTTTTTTACCTATAATGATTTCTTTGACATTCATTCCTTCCTAAATGTAGATATTCTGAGGTAAGCAAGGATATATGCCACATAGAAATGCAGATAGAAGAAAATTACTCCAATTTATGACATTAGAGACAGACTACTTTCACATTTTTATCAGCTGAGAAAATTAAAGAAAGAATTTCTTTGGCTGCTCTGAACAATGGATTTGCAATTTGCATACAAAAAATGATGGCGAAACCTCATAACCCATCAGTGTTTCACCACAAGCTCAGTTCTATTACATTTTAGTGGAGGTTCAAAGTTGTCTAAAGAAACCATTCTCTTCTTTCTCCAACCATAAATGTGTCACTTGAGAGTTCAACTTCCAACAAGAGCAGTATCTGACATACAGCTAATTTTAGAATATAAAGTGCTCCTCACCATATTGGAATACATATAATTTAAAATAACTGTAAACCTAAACTTTGCAAAAACAGAAAATTCAAACACTAACAAAAAAGCATAATTTGTAATTGAAAGAAAATAATATTTAAAAGAAAAAAAAAACTTTTTTGTCTTTCCAAAAAGGGACAGAAATTACTAAGTTTTATTTCCCAAGAGAATTATGCCACTTTTATAAAGAAAATTACAGTCACCACAAATTGCTCTCAACAATTCCAAAGCTTCTTCATTTGACCACTTGAAAATCAAAGTTCTTTAAGATTATAAATATAACTTTTTATAACTCTGTTATTACGTACTGTGAATGGGGAAAGGGGGCCAATCTTGTGGCCATAGCGTCGAATGGCCTCTCTGATGTGGCTGGGCTGGATGGCATCGCTTTGAGCCTCTATACCACAGGCTGCAGTGCTCTGCAACAGAAAAACACATAAATTGTTACTAAATCAAAAACACACAACAGACCTACAGTGCATAAAGTATGAAAATAAACCTTTATAAAATGGACCAATTTTTTTTTCCTGAGGATACACATCATTGCTGCCACACACTACATTAGAGAAAAAAGCTATTAACAAATCAAAGAGGACTTTTACATGAACTTTGCTTAAGGGACCCAAAGAACACCATATTTGTCCTCTTAAATCTTTCACCTAGTGCTGCTGTATGTTGCAATTGAAAAGAGCAGAAAATGTTCAAACTAAAATGAAAAGGTCATATAAGTCATGCTGCAATAACCACAGAAACTAATTTTTAAAACGTTTCAGGCTCTCATTATGATGTCAAGGGGTGGGGAAAATATTGAACAAGTAGCCAAACTGGAAGGCAATTTGACACCAAAATCACCATTGAGTAATATCAGATTGAAATTTGAAGATGAAACATGTGACATAATGGTGTCAGAGGGATGCAAAAATATTTTAATTACCTCAAACTGGAATGTTTTCAAATTGTAAATGACTTTTTGGATTAAGGAAAAATAAGAATTCACTGCTACTGGTCCATTGATTTTACAAAAATATCCCCAGGATTTTAAAAGAAAAAGTTGTTCTTTTCTCCTTGCCAGTCAAACTGAAATGTTGGTTTAGGCTCCATCTAGACACGGCTGCTTGCCAGAATTCAGATGACTTATCAGAATGATGGCTGCTTGGTAATAAATTCATGAAAAAGGTATTAGTGAATGTACTAAGAATGACAAAAACTTAAATTATACACTGAAATTTAATATACACACATACACGGTCCCCTCATGCATTTACACTATATACTAATGCTTTCAAACTTGGGATATTTTTTATAAAATGTTTTATTTTCACGAGTGCTGAGTTCACTGGAGCCTAGGCGTGTACACACAGAATTATTCATAATGCGATGGCAGATTCTTCCCTTGCTGATTGACGTCTGTAAAGGGAATATGAAACTCAAATATTTTCAGCTGAACTGGGCCTTCATGGACTAAGAATAACATTCTTCACCAAGTTAACTCGTTTGTCTCAATGCCTCACTTATATCCAGTATGTACCTAACCAAATTGGATAAGTCATGGGAACATTTCATTAAAACTGTGCACTTTCTGGAATATAATTATTTCAAAAGGCATTAAGTCAAACATTAAGAATTTAAAATAAAGTTGCAACAGCACGTATCAAAAAATACATCTCCATCTCTAGCTGAATTCTTGTTCCTAGGAATTATAATGGAAATCAGCCATAGGAAACAAAACATAATCAAATGTAATATAAAAAGGAAGAGAAAAAAGCAAAAGTCTTCGGAGAGGTTTTTAGGTTTCACTAAAGGCTTTCTAAGCAGCCTATAGTAAGGACAGAGAAAAAGTTGAACAGGAGTATCTACAGCATTGATAACACTACAAGGAGAAGATACATCTTCTTCTATCTGTCATTGTAAAAATCACTAGCAGAATTCTGTGAAAAATTGGTTGTAGGAGAATAACACACATGAGAAAAACACAAGTCACTCCATTACTCTGCGGGAAAATGAGTACTGCCATCACATTTTTTCAAAAAAGCCCTAAGTGACTAACACAGTGCTTCCTATCCAGTTTATTTAATCAAATCTATTTCCCTTGTGGTTTTAAGGTACATATATCCCTCTCAGATAGAATACCAAATATCTACAACAGAAGACAGGAATTGTAATATTTACATTTCACACTCTGATTATCAGACATCCATATTTTATGCAAAGTAAACAAATATTTAGATTGAACACAACCAATTGGCACAAAAAAAAAGCAGGTCAGACAAAGTTGCCTAAGGCTGCTGGGAGCAGGATAATCACAACCACCTCTTTGCCTACTTTGCTTATGCTTTGACCTCAAAACCTACACTAGCTGCTGCTGTCAGAGAAGGGGATGATTATTTGGGATGGTGTCTACTGCTGTGGCTGTAGAAGAACAGCTCATCTTAGAAGCAGCAGCTGTTACCTCAACAAAACTCAATTTGCAAGCACTACTGAGAAGCTTTAGCCTAGTTCTGATAGAAAAAACACCAAATCACACATTTGGCCCTACAATAACATTGGTAGTTAACATGTGATACAAGTTAAAATTAATATTTGAAATGAGACACATTATTCCCTGAAGATGTTTTAGTTTTGTTTTTTTTTTTGTTGTTGTTGTTGTTGTTGTTTTTTCCCAGGCTTGTGTACCAAATACCTTTTTTCTTTTCCTTTGTTTGGATTTGGTAGAGTCCTGTCCAATTCCACCATTCCCCAGGGCTCCTGATGGGGTTTTCCCAAGATGTTGCTGTCCTGCTGATGCTGGAGGTGTGGGTGTAGGAGGTGGTGTGTTTTCAGGAGAGTCAAGACTGGTCTTCACACTTGTAGATTGCCCTAGGAGATGTGGCTGTAAAAGCAAGATGTCAAACAGCCATTAGATAATCAAAACACACAAAAAAATTGAATGCCTTCTTAGATTTACTGTTAGAAGAGATGTAATACAGAATTAAACTTGCTCATTCTAGAGGTTACTATATTTTGCATGCAAAACAGCACTTATTGCACTTGCCACTGTTGACAACTTTAATCCCCAAATGTGGAATAGAGAGAGCTTTCAATACAGCGAGAAGGAATTTCCACCCAAGAAAAGAGGATTTCCCTTTATATATAAAGATGCTGCTAAGAATTTAACATTCGGAGCTATAATTTAATGTCTTTCCATCTAAATCCATAACTTCAGTGTTCATAAACTCCATAACAGAAGTCTATATCAATACCAGATTCAATAACATCTACTTTGAAAGCAACAAACTACCAAAAACATCTAAACCATAAAATGCATTAATATGTGAAAAAGCAAGATTTACCTCAGTAGAGTTGTGGTACTGTATGAAGGTGGCAGATATGGCATGACTGAACGGGTCACCAGCTTTGGGAGCCATGTCCTGCTTAACCAAAAGGGCCAAGTCCACCAACTGGAGGGGCAAAACCAGACGATAAACAGGTAGGTTTATTGACATGGTACTAACTACAAATGACACCATAACAATGAAGAGAGAGAGGAGTTGTGGGTTGAGGCAGATTATTCTTCATGTTTCTCAGCTGAAAACAAAATGATTCAGAGATATTTCAGCCTAAGGAACCTTTCTTTTCCACTTTTGTAAATATATGGAGTAATCTATCTACCCAAGAGGGCTCAGCTTGGCACTAAGGTAACGTTTTGTTTTCCAGGAAATCCTGCTTTTTAATCCAATTGTGCAATAGGGTTGAATGAGCCTCAGCTCACTGCCAGAGGTCACATAGCGAAGTATGTGGTTTCAGTTTGGACTTGAATAAAGTTCGTGCTGGACTCCATTCTCCTCTGCAACCATTATAAAACATTTCTAGTTGTGTATCAGATGGATGAATATGGTAGAGTACGCATCTGTCATACAGCAAATTGAAAGACAGACAGGAACCCAGTTAGCCCGGTTAGCTGAAGCAGTTGACTGCACGCTTCTGGAGGGGCTTACAACACAGTCACCTGAGGCTGAAGTACATCCAACTGTAATGAATTCATTTTGTTCAACTAGAGTTCAACCAGGATACTCCCTTACCTGTGCCACAGTCTCATATGCTAAATATGCCAAAATCTCCATTGCAACTGCATTTGGCTTTATTTCCATACTGCTACAGTCCAACCAGTCACGAAACTTGGACGCTTTCTTTGCTGTCAGTTAAAATCATACGGGGAAAAGGAAAAGTTAACAACAGGTAGGACAAAACAATGCTTTTTTTCCTGGTCATAGAAAATATTGCGATTGTGAAAGAAGGACTGTGAATGTGATTTGATCGACCAAGGAAGGAATTATCAAAATAGAACTAGTGGGGAAAGACTTATTTATTTAATACACAACATTTTGGAGATTCATAAGCATGGAGTAAAGAGAAAAACCCACAGTTAATCAATCATAAAGGAGATTTCAGAACAAGCAAGGGTCTACCTCAGAGGACCATAGACAGGACAAATCTGATTTTGAATATATTATTGTAAAAGAAATAATATGAATGCATCACATCTTTGATGAATGAGAGAAAGCACTAGAAGAAATCAACACAAATCTGCATCCAGATAAAATGATATAATTGTATTAACAATGGCGAAGACAAATGAAGAAGGATGGAAGAACTAGGAAGTCCTTGTGTTAACTATACAGGGATTAGGTGCTGACAAACTAGCCAAAATTACTTGTAGATAAGTATTTTTAAAACGTGCTTTGGATATAAAGAAATCAGGATAGATATAGATCTGCAAATGATCAACATTCATATGAGAAATTCACACTGCTAATGGATGAGATCACTTAGGAGAAAGTACAGAGAAAAATATGGGACAAAGAAACATGTTTTTTGCTGAAAGAGCAAAAGGAGGGAAAAAAGGATGATCTTTCTTAGGTCAGTGGTGGACAAGCTGATCACAGAAAACTATGGAGACTTGGACAGAAAGGAGCTAGTAACGTAGAGGTCTTAATGAGGGCTGCTTGTGAGACAGGACAAGCAAAATGAAGTAAATACAAGGTGGGAGAATAATTTGAAGCAGCACTTTCAAACAGGACTAAAAAGATAGAGAGAAGTCAGGTATTAAACAGAACACATGTAAATAATGGTTATTTTCATGAGGGAGTGAAAAAGCTGCACAGGATTGTTGAGGAGGGAAAAAAAAAAAGGCAAGAGAAAAAGTGTGAAGGTGACAGCAGGACCACAAAATGTTCCCTAGAATTTAAATTTGTAATCCTGTAGTACTTGATCGTTTGATAGGCCTTTTCTTTTGCCTGTCTTTAAAACTACACAGAAATATGTGGAGCTGCAATTATGAATATATATTGTTAGAACAGGCTTCTTGAAGTCCCTTCCAGTTTTATGCTCTTATGACACAGTCTTCATGGGCTTATATCACAGTAAAAAGGGTTTACTACTTTAAACATAGCGATACATTCAATTTTTACTAAAATATAAGAAAATAAGCAAAAAACAGCCTTTGTGTTAGTTTTGAACAAATGTTCTGCATGGCCTTTAGTATGTTCTATCTAGTTGAGTTCATATTAAGCAACTGAATTTGTTCATGAGTCTCTCTTGCTACTATTTTCTAAGCACTGTAATTCTCTTATTCTTTAATGACATTAAATGTGAGTGAAAAAGAACTGCATAGACATGGTCATGTAAAAACACTGTGAAAATACCATTGAGATATTTTTATAGATCACAGTTCCCTGGTCAGCAACATTCAATTTTATTTTGCAAAGTTAAGATTTCTATTTGTTCAGTCTCCAGATGATAATTTTTGGGTTTTAAAAATGACTTTATCACAAACCTCTCATTTGCTGAAGTCACCCTAATCTGAAGTATCATTTACCTAATGGCTCACAGATGTGTGATGCCAAATTATAACTAAGCTTACAAAACATATTGAATTAGGAAAAGAAAAGCTTACAAAACATGTTTTCCTACATTTGCTGACATTTGCTGATACAGAACAGTATTTCAAATGTGTCATTTATTTGCCATAAATGAGTCACTCTTTCTTCGAAGTTACAAGGAAGAACAAGATAAGGTCTCTCGTTTAAAGACATCATTGTGTTCAAGTCTGTGTTATAGGATCATGTGCTGTTTTGTCATGATTTTTACTGGCTCCTTCACCTCACTTTCTTTGACATTTGACCTAAAACCTTAGTCATCACTTAACCGCTTCTGTAATGATGTTTTGCTACATGATCAAGCCCATTAATTTACAGCTCATTATAGTTGTGGCCCACAAGTACTTCTAGTAAGTTGGTTTTCAGTGCTAGTAAAGCCCTAATTCTGTCATCATGTTATTAGTGTTGGAATGGCGTATACTGATGAATTTGGCTAATGTTGAATAAATTCCACAGCAGGAGCTTACAGCTTAAAATAGAAAAGACTCTTTAGTAAGTTCTTTGTGTCTCTGCGGATAGGGAAATACAAGCAAAACTTGCTGCTCTTCTCTAATTTTAGATGCATTCCAAAAAACCTGCAGCCATGAAACTTTACTAATATGCCGACTATAACACCACCATGATAGCCTTCAGGCAAGCGTGGTTGTTTTAATTCATTAACTCTTTACCAGTTCTATCTTTGCAGTCGTCCCCACCAGCACAGTATTTGAGCACATAGAAGTCTTGGTAAATATTCAAATAAAATACTCCCCCTGACAGCCTGAAACTATGCTAAATTAACTGTTCCCAGGAGTTATGCAGACAAAGAATTTAAAGGTTTATTATTGTGGATGAAACAAAAGTGCTTTCAAAAAACAGAAGGTTCTGCTGTGTTCTCTATTACATGAAATAATAATCGAACATCTTAATACAGTGCAGCCATTATAATACTTACAAAAACTCAGTTGCCGACTTTCACAAAATTCTGCGTACTGGACCGAGTCCATCATTCGTGTTTGTCTTTCTGCTCTCTGACAAAAGAGTAGAAGTACATGATGTACCTTATTCCAACAAGAACTGCATTCCACAACAGAAATTATAGCACCAAAGCGCCCCTGCCATAACCTTGAAGTAACTCTCCCAAATTAAACATGCATTGAACAAGTTAAGACGCAGAAACACAAGCCACAGACTGGTTATTAGTCTTGTGAGTTAAACTTCCCAGAGGAGCGAGTCAGTTCTTGTTTTAAAAGTCTGCTTGCACACTGCTCACCTACGACAGTGATGAGGGCTGAGTTAGGAAAGGTGCTGAGCACTCTTGCCCTAACCGAGGTGCACATTTAAACTGTAGCACATGAGTAGTCTGCCTACGTGTTTACAGATGACCAGACAAGTAAAACGTTCTCCTGGACTGAGGCCAACGTGTTCTGCACTGAGCAGAACTGAACCTGTGTGCTTTTAAAATGGGAGCATTAGCAGTAGTGAAATGAATAAATTCCATGACATTGAGGATGTATCAGACAGAGGAGCATTGAAGTGCACCTTCCCACACTCAATACACAGTAATAAATAAGTGGTAAATGTGTCGTCATATTTTTTTCACTGTTAATCTATGCTTGATTTTTTTATAGTTCTGAACACCTATAGGAAAAGAAAGGAAATTAGACTGAATCAGAGCTTGTTCAAGAAAAAAAAGCTTAAAATGTTCACTACTGGATTTAAGAATGTATTTCACAGAGTCCAGTGTCAACCAAAAGAGTATATCTCAAAAAAGTCAAGGTATGAAACCATAAACATTACGTACACCCTTCCCTCCATGTATACACTATGCCATAATTGAATCGTGGTTGAAGCAGCACTGAAGTTCATGGTTAGGTTCGAGCACATGCTTGAGTTTTGTTTACTTCAACAGAGCAGGGTGATTTTCACAAGGTAAGGATCTGGTCTCTAGAAGAGATTAAATCCTTCATGTATTGGAGGCAGGAAGTGGCAGCTAGATTAAAGAGAATGATTAATCTCTTCAGAAGCAGAGAGCTTACTCAAGTCTCTCAAACAAGAAAAGTAGATTGTCTCAAACATCAAGAAAAGGAATGTAACTATCTTCCAAAAAATAACTCAATGAATAAATCATTACACCTCGTAAGAACAGAACCATAACTAAGGATACAAAGTGGTATTAGGAGTGGCTGACGGCACCGAGACTTTACTTCTGCAGTGAGTCCATACAGCTTAAGAAACCATGCACAAAGAAGGTAAAGTACAGGTGTGTTTGCAATAAGAACAAAAACCAACAAGGAAAAAATCACACACACAAATTTTGCTCTGACTCCCCGAGCACTTTTACATACAATGAAATTGAAATTGCAGAGTCCTTTAAATGGATTTAATGAAAAACAAAAGGGCTGTTGATAAGAGCATTTGGAGACAGGCTATGCAACCAGTGTTTGGTCTTAGCAGTTTCTCAAATAAGAAAAAAAAAATCAGTACTTCAAGTACCCAGTTTCTTCCTTCTTCTTTTGGGACCCTCATTACAAGAAAGACATTGAGGTGATGGAGCGAGTCCAGAGAAGGGCAACGAAGCTGGTGAAGGGTCTGGGGCCCAAGTGTGATGAGGAGTGGCTGAGGGAACTGGGGCTGTGTAGTCTAGAGAAAAGAAGGCTGAGAAGAGACCTTATCGCTCTCTACAACTACCTGAAAGGAGGTGGTAGGGAGGCAGGTGTCAGTCACCGTCTATGACACTCCAATCCATCAAGGGCATGTAGTGATAGGACGAGGGGTAATGTTTTAAACTGAAAGAGGGTAGATTTAGATTAGATATTAGGAAGAAATTCCTTACTGTGAGTGTGGTGAGACACTGGCCCAGGTTGTCCAGAGAAGCTGTGGCTGCCCCCTCCCTGGCAGTGTTGAAGGCCAGGTTGGATGGGGCTTTGAGCAACCTGGTCTAGTGGAAGGTGTCCCTGCGCATGGCAGGGGAGTTGGAACTAGATGATCTTTAAGGTCCCTTCCAACGCAAACTATTCTATGATTCTGTGATTATATGGCATGGAAACTCACAGTTCAAGGGATAAGGATAGCAATTCCATTAGTCCTACCAGTTTTAGAATAGTCTATAAATAACCAGCAAATGCAGGAGAAATAAACAAATGGAGAGCATAGGTATATCATCCTTAAGGAAACATTGAAGCAGAAGACAACAGCAGATCATCTTTCCTCTTCAGTTCTCAAGATTATAAACAATAATTATTTTCTCTTACATCATGCGTGCTTTGCACAAATTTTATGTTCCCTTATTTCTACATTTCTAAGGTACATTTTATAAACTCAGAGTGAATCAATAACATGGGATAAAAAGGGAGAAGAAAGAGTGAGCACATTACTGTGAACACAGTATTACTTCAGGCCAAAACAGTTTAAAGGAAATGGCATTCAATATCAGAGAAGTCACAGAAAGTTTGTGAAAATGCTATAACCTGTAAGTAATGCTTTCTTTAAAGTCTACAGAATACCCACTTGCTCTTTTTTCACAGTCTTTATTTTTCAACTATTTTTTCTTGAAGCCAAGAAATTATACAGAATGTTTTAACTAAGAAAAATCTTCCATTTTATACAGTGAAATTTTCCAAATTCTGTTTTTGGAAGGAGTAGCAAGTCACTCCAACAGCACTGAAGTCCTCTTTCATCAGTATAAAAGCAAGTTTGCTGGGAATCTTTCCTACATGAAGAAACATTGAAAGCCCTAATGATACGCCACCTTGAAACCAGATACAATAAATGACATAAACAACACTGCCCCACTGGTTTATCAAAAGAACTAAAAATACAGTTTTTACTCCCTCTATAGTAGTACTAGTCACTCTAAGCAGTTAAGAAGCTGAGTTTTGTGGTATACAGCAGAGTTAAAATACTTTGCATGCTTTCCTTGGAACATGCTGAAGGATGCAGTAGATAGGACCTGGCACAGTAAATGTATGCTCAGTCTTCCAAAAATGTGTTGCATTATATCTTTCTTTCAGCATGAAGAACTAAAAAGGAAGACTAAAAAGGCAAAGGAAAGAAAAGGTAAAGAGTTGCATGTTGTCACCTACCATCCAGGATGAAAAATAATCTTCTTTTGATTCCATTTTAAAGCTTTCACATTTGACATATAAAGCTCTTTGTGTGGGGGGAAGGCAAGAGGCCAAATGTTAACTTGCTTACCAACTATTGCATGTTTGAAGGAAATGTGCCGAGTAGCTGCTAAGATGGAACATTTGAAAAACATATGCAGCATGGCTGGACACCCCTGTGTTTGGCAACAATGTCAATGAAGAAGATGTTGGCTTCCCAAACTGCTTGCATATTCATACTGTGGCATGATTTCCTGATTTCCTTCGCTAAAGACCTCTGCATTGTGTACCTGTCACAGCTTCAAAGGAGCTAGGTGGCTACCCTAGTGAAAAAACAAAGTTGCCCTGCAATGGCTGATATTACTAAAAGAGTATGCTATTTTTTTTTTTTTTTTAGACTAGAGAATAACAAGGCAATGTATGCTGCACCTGACAGCTTTAGGGTTGCAGGTCAAGAATTACCTAGATTAAAAAAAAAAAAATCATTTGAGAAATAAAGCACAAGGTGGCTCAATATTGCAGCGTTTACAAAATATGCCAAAACCACATTTTTAGTCTTCTGTATCTTGAAATTATCTGAGGATTATCACTATCTGAATATTTTTGTTACATAAAGGAAAAACATATTTACTCTTCTGAGAATCACTTGAATTGGTAAGCAAAGAAAAAAAAGGGTTTTAAAACTAAGCATTTTCAAAGATTAAGCTTACTCAGAGTTTTATACAGAAAATAAAAATGCCACTTGGGGAAAGATCAATAGCTTTTGTAATGTAATACTTGATTTGGCTATAAAGTACAGACATACAGGGAATTTTTATCATTTTTACCCACCTCTTATAGAACATACCATACATTCTGCAGTAACCATTAATCTGAACAAGTCTGCATAGCAAACTTGAAGCCTTTGATGTAATACTGTTTTTGAGTGCTCATGTGTTTAGTACATAGTTCCCAATATTAGAAGAAAACATGAGGTCTTTTTCTGGCAGACCAAGATGATCCAAATTTTAATGTATTTTCACAGTTAGAAATAGTAAAAATAGTTTTGCTTTTCTCTCTGCAATATTATTAACACCATTCCCCCCAATAAACAGAGTTTAAGACCTTAAGAACCTTAAAAATCTTAATTGTTACAGAGATGTTAAGGATCTACAACTATAAATGACATGAAAGGAAGTTGTGGATGATGACAAATACTAATTAAAATAGACTTCTTTTTAAAATTAAATTTTTCATTACAGAAAATTGGTGATTTTCTGACCAGGAACAAAAGATGGGATTCACTTGAACAAGTTAGACATCTGCACTATCCTTATTAGTTACTTAAAGAAGTCCCTTCATAGTAAAAAAGATATTAGGCACTTTTAGAGCGCAACTTCATCCTAAACTATATGTTTAAAATAAGTCAGATGAGTCACATCTCTGAATTTGTCTCAAGTTCATCAACTGTGGACATCAGCAATGGAGCCCTAGGGACACTGGCTTAGTTCTTCGTGTCCACAGTACAGACATCCTCAGAAAACCAAGATGAATCCTACTCTGATGACTGATAAGTGAAGAACACCATCACCAATAGAGCAACTTTCATTTTAGGGCTAAGCAAAAGCCAAGACTAAAGAATGACTCAGTAAATTTGGTTCCTGCTCTGATCTCAAAGCAATACAACTACATACAAAGGCGGCTTTGTACCCCGGGTGTGTGTTAACTCCATTCATCTTCCTCAAAGTATGTAAAATGTAATCTAACAAATTATGTGCAGATAAGTAGGGGGAAGGGAGCTGGCAAGACTATTTCAGATTATGTAAAAATTTCAAGGGAATTATGAAGAAAGAAAGCAAATGAAATTGCACAGACAATTACAAAATGAATGGATTAATTCCCAGCAGTCATGATCTCATTGCTTAAGTAATAAATAAAACTGACCTCCTGATAGGGACTCACTGCTCCTGTAATACTTTGCCCTTGAACATATGCAAAATCTACACATACTATATTTATTTGAACCAGCTCCATATCATATCCAAATTCCTTGTTTAAATTTATTACTACTAGTCTGAAATGTGGAGCTGGAACCTGCAAACGAAACATTTCCATTTCATGGGATACCTTTGATTTCTACAGGAAAATATTTTTTTCTGCTATAAGTATCATTATAAATTTTGTAAAACTATGTGTTAAATTTATGGCTATCTTCTACCAGTGCTTTCCAAAAAACATAAAATAATTTTGGATAAACTATGTTACCAAACTTATAAAGTTCTGTGGGATGTATTAATATATTAAGATGACTGACCTTCCCTCACTTTTCTGGTTGAGGACACTGTGGTTTCTATCTGGCTGTACATCAAAAACTTTACATACCAGGTTGATATTAGGATACCTTTATGTCTCTGGATAGCATTCTTCTGAATGCTTATCCTGACTCTGTATCAGTTCATAGATGAGGTTCATATAAACAGCTTTAGCATCTCACAAGTAAAGCTTGCAGTCATCAAAACAGGCATCACTGCATTGTCTAGGAGATACAAACAGCAAAGCACCCCCTTTTGCATAATGAGTTTTAAATTTTTTCTCTCATTTGCAGTCAAAATCAGCCATCACACTCTATTTAATGATAATATAATAATTACAGAGGCTCACTTGTAGGCAAAAGGAAAATATTGTAAGCCATGAGAAATTTCTAGAATATTTCTTCTAGCTTTATGACTAGAGATATGGATAGATAGATAAATAAAATGACAGCTTAGAAATGTGTATTTACTTAATATTTATATTGCATTCCATGCAAATTTCTTGTAGTTATTATATATATATATTATACTATTGGTTTTGAACCCAGTTTAGGTACAGCCACTTGCATCCAGGATAGGGAATTTCTCACTGAATAACTCGAGAGTTGCCTTACAAATAATATGACACCCTGAAACTGCACTCCTTCCACCCCACGAAATCCCTCCCATGCTAGGCTGAAGTGCTGTTTGGACTTGTCGACAGACACTCATGGAGGGTTTTTTGCTCAGACACTGTTGACGGTCTTGGATGGAGGCTGGCTCAGAGTGGTACAGGTGCAACGTGCCTTGCACGCTTGCTTACCATCTTGGGTGTAGAAGAGGGCTGGAGGATCCAGTCCAGCTCCTACTGATCCAAATGGAATGGCATAAGGTCAAGGGGTCTGTTTCAACTCAAAGTTCACCAGAAGATCAATCTTAGACATAATGGGCTTCAGTGAAACTCAGTTCCCAGACATATTCTATCTATTCACCCAACAACAATATGTCCAGGATTATTCACTTTACAGCCCTGACTTGTTAAGCAATACATCCAGTAAAGCCAGTTAAACTGAACAGTAGGTACGTTTGAGAACAGCTAGGGACCAGCCCTCTCATTCACTGGCTTTAACCAGTAAATGCAAGTAAGAGAACTAACCTAACTTAAAAAATTTGCATTGCAAAGCTCTGTCCTATTAATGGCCAGTATCAATATATGCTTCTGAAAACACATTTGAGAGTTTTGCTAATCTTAAATGAGAAATGATGAAGGAGGAAGTCCTCAAGAGCATTATTCTTACACCCTTCATGTTGAAAAGAAAGGAAAGCAAAGTGAACCCAAGATACATACTAGTAAGCAATACCTGTGATAAAATTCATTATCCTGTAAGGCGTATCTCTGTAATTCTTTGTGAATCAGGCCTGCTCCAGGATTCTCTGGAGCTCCACAGTAAAACAAGGAGCATAAGAAGATTAAGGAAAATTTTGACTTGAATAAGTTTCAGGCCGTATGAACAATACATATTCATTTTACTCCTGTTATCTTATTTATAAATATTATAATTCTGCCTTTTCCCTTACCCTTAATAAAACAGGCTGGTCTTATATTCATTCCCAGTAGAGCAGCCAATTTTCACAGTATCTGCCATTCTTTGGGATATCACCATCCTACACAAGAAATTACCATTCTGTGCAGGAGATTCACAAGTACTGTAACTTTATAGGCATATCCATGCAGGCATCCTTGGTAGGTGATGCTCTTTCAATCAGAGTGGAATGGAAAAGGTTTATAATTAAAAATGTTTTTTTCAGTTATGTTGTATCTTGAAAAAATAGTAAAAAAAAAATGCCAACTTCCAAAATAATGGCAGAACATACGTGCACAAATAAGAAATTCAAGACACAAAATGTTTGCTATATGCTCAAGTAATTTGGTGTGCATTATAGCAATCCAATTCATAAGTTTGAATTCGGTCTTACAACTTACAGATGAAATCCTGGTTCTCTAGTGTCCACAGCAAAGCTTCCATTAACTTCAATAGCTGTAGGATCTCACCCTACAAACATGTCTCCAAACTTCAGGTGGCACCTAGTATAGATGGTTTTCACTCCCTTGTCAAAGGAAAGCAGAAAAATGGGCTCTCAAAAAGGGACACAGATCCTAAAAGAGCCTTTTCTCTATATGCTCCCACATGCAGATTAGAAATCCAACTTAAGACTCTAAATATAAAGGTATCTTGGAATGAAAACAGACCAGTGTGGCTCTAGAGAGGAGAACTCCAACTGCTGATAAGCTGGCTGGGCTCTTTCATAAAGTCACTACAGCATTGCCTCTTGGGCTAGGACTCACCTCATACTATGTTGGGTGGTTTAGTGTAATCTAGTCACCCTTTATAATCAATAGGAAAAGAGAAGCACCTCTATAGGCTGATCACACCTATTCCATCTCTGGGAAGAGAATGTGTCACGTCTGGATGCACCCTTCTCCCTGCAGGATGCAGGAATGCAGATGATTGATAGAAGTAGATGTCTGGTTGCCAGCTGGGAACTTCACCCTTTAGCCATACAGGCACGTTGTTAATGCAAACTGGGAGATTACAAACTACGGGATGCACCTCGCACAAGACACCAATATAATTTTTGAAAGAAGGTCACTAATTCATTAATTCACATAACCTATTAACTACAAAACCAAGTAAAACGATTTAGCTCAGCCATTTTCCATGACAAATCCAAATCTGGCAACTTTTATGATGAATTGGTGTGAGAAGTGTATTCATAAATGTCTATAAGGAAAGCATTAAAATCAATTAATTAAAATTAATTAAAATTAAAATACATCTTACTGCATGTACGTAGATGTGCGCTCCTTGGCATGTGAGGGATGCACTGGAGAATGCACAGTTACTTGAATTTACTTTTTCTGTTAGAGTCCACTGTAATCAGAGAACAATAAAGAGTGGTATTCAGAAATGTTTTCTTGCTTCCTTAACACAAGAAGCGTGCACAAGACAGTTCACATTCAACTTGTGGCATTTACGCCGCTGAGTCTAATTCTGTGGTTAGTTTTTTATGCTTTTGGAAAAGCCTTTCTAATTTGATAATTGCGAGATGTAGAACTCCAGATAAAAATCACATCATGAAACGGAGGGAATAAGTGAGTCACACATTGAGTTAAAAAGGAAATGCTTCCCTCAGAAAAACAGTGACCAGTATGCATTCCATATAATCTGCATGTGTTTTCATAAAGACAGAGTACATTTCTCTTTAAGATCAAAATCATTGATACGAGAGACATCTCTCTCAAGTTCACAGGCTGCATTTGGCTGCCTGCTGCCTCTTGAACAGCCCAGGCTTCCTGACCAGAAAAAGAACAGGACTTCAAAACTCCTACTTGGGTTCTGCTACTCATTTGCCATCTGAGCATGTCCAAGTGCAAACGAAGGCTGAATCAATCACATTTTAAGGCTCGTTTCACAATTTTTGCAAAGCTTATGGAGTCATGTGCACTGATGCTAAACCAGTGCAAAGTTTGTGCGCGGTGATGCCATGACACGTGCTAGCAGAATCAAAACTGCACGATGTGCCCAGGTGTGAAGAACAAGGAGACCCTAAAAATCACTGTCTGAATTGAAAGGCTTTGAACAAAAGCATTAGGATATTTCTTTCTATTGGGACTTCATTCATGACACTGAAAACAAAATTTGGCCCAGTGTGAATATTTCATTAGTCAAATGTTAATGACTGTGTGACACTTGCTATTTATTTAACTATGAATAATTTTCTATGCTGCTATTCATTATTGTTTCTTCATTTCTTTAAATATGAGCAAATGTATCTTCATAGTAGCCTTGTGAGCATTATCTCCACTATATACATAAGAAATAGAATCATAAAAAGATTATTTTCCCAAAGGCAGTTTCTTTAGTCAGCAAACGCTTCTCTTTTTTTTTCTCTACTTTCTCTTTTCTCTTTCTAATCTTAGAGAGGAAAAGGAAAACGTGAAGGTTCCAGGATTTAACAAAATGATTTAGCATTGGGAATTAAGTTAATTTGAGTCATCAGCTAATTTGGCTAATTTGGAACAATCTATTTAGTTAGTCCTTACACCATGCCTATTGATAAATATGCCACAAAATTATTAAGTATTTATATAAACCCAAAGAAACATATGCTGTCATTAATTCAAAACAATCAGCACCATCCAAAGCCACTACAGGAGTTCTCTTATTAAACATCTCCATTCCCTTCTCCAGAAGAAAGAGGGAAATATCAAAAAATATGTTTTTAAATTGCATAAAACTTTCACAATAATACTTAAACCAGTTACATTTCATTTTGCGTAAGAAACAGAACTGAAACTTTTCAATGAAACTCTGCAGAGATATCATTTAAAAGCAGAAAATTCAAAATTTTAATTTGTGAATAAAATTTGCCAGATTTTGTTTAGTTTGGTTAAGATTGGATGAATACTTTGAGACTTTTAAGGCTGAAAGTCAAAGTGAAACTTAGTGACTTGTGAAAAACTACATAAACATATGCTGGCAGCTTTTAGTATCTGAAATGTAGATGTTCTGTACTAGTGAAACCGCAGTTTCTTAACAGCGACTTTCCAGTGAAGTATATCTTAAATAATCTCAGCTATTTCACGGCAAAACAAACAACAAAGTTGTTTTGGGGAGCCTTGTCAAATCATCACAGCTTACCTTTACCAGAAGAAACAGGTCCTATGTGTCTGGGTCTCTTGCTCTGTAATACTGATTGCCCCCCAACACCCACTACTGCTACAGCCCCTTCATGCATTTATAAAAAATGAGGTACCATTATAAGAGTTTTGATGGGAATTTTTTTTTTTTAATCTTGAGATGAGGGGAAGGAGAGCAAAGAGCATTTACTGTACATGGTTTCATTACCATAATCTTTACTGATAGTTTATCCTGTTTCCTAACGAAAGCAAAAAAACCCCACCATGACTCTATTAAAAAGCAATCAGATTTGGTATCCTGGTGACACTTTAAAGAGCACATTATGTTGGAAAACAAAATAAACATTTACCCTGGCAAATGAAAGTGAATTTGGGTTTTGACATACTTGGCAGGAAGGTAGAATTATATTCATGTCAAGTATGCAGAAAAACTAATATAATATTTAAATATTTGCTTAAGTAATATAGAATTTAAAACAACATAATAGAAGAAACATTTTTTGTGAAATATTTTTAAGTTTTTTAGTATAGGACATGCCACAAAAGTAATACGTTCAGCTGAAATTTCAGACTTCTACAGACTTTGTTACACATTCCCTTCACTTGTGAAGTGGTAAAGAGTCTTCATCTTCTACTGACAAGTCTTTATTTATATTTCCAAGACAAAGGCAGTTCTTATACTGATCGCTTAAACTGATAATGAATATATGCAGCTTTCCAACGAAACAACCCCTGAGAATCTGAATCTTACAAATATTGATATAATGAGCTAATGTTAACACTATCTCAGCTAAATCCTGCAGCACTCTTCTACTGCTCGATATTACATGTGTGCAATTATTTTAAAACTCCTTTAGTTTGCAACAAGACACAATTCAGTGAAGGCAGACCTTTCTATCACTCAGAAAGTATCTAAATGCTGTATGTCAATGACCTCCGAAATTCTCAACCATATTTAATAATGTAGCACTAATCCATAAATTGAGCCCGATACTGGATGTTAGTTTTAGTTCCAAAAGTAAGTAATTTTGATGCACTGACTAAATATGCAGATATTGCACTTTCTTTTTTGAGTATAAGTCTAAATTACTATTAGCCACACGTACCCACAAAAATGAAATTTACCAGTGTATAAGAATTATAAATGATTATGAAGTTTGAGGTAAAATATTCTGAATTACTAAGAGTATTTTGAAACATTTATTTTAACAAAAAGCTTTGCTCAATTTTATCTCTTTTGGAGAGATATGCATAATCAGAAAATATTTTGAAACATTTCTAAACTGCCATAATAATACCATAATAATTCAGAGCAACACCACCAGTCTTCATTGTAATTGTACATTGTAGAAATGTGTCATTTTAAAATCACTTGAAAATAAATCATTTAAATGTAACCTGACTTGTAAATTTAATTATCATCAATTAAACTAACTGCTCGGATTTTCAGCTCTTCTAAATCAGCACAGCTCCTCTGCGTCCCACAATAAGAGAGAAGCCACTGTTTATTTCAAATCAGCAATTAAAAGTGATATAAAGAGTATTCAGACTGTACGACACAAACAAAAAGGGCTAGTTTGGGGAATTTGACTTTCAATCTTCTTGATTTGCAGTGCCCTATACACAAATTGTTATGCTGCATTAATAATAGCTTTCGAACACGGTATTCATTCATCCAGCCTGTTATAGAAATAAATTTAACAAGAGACTATTCCCTGCGCACATTCTTACAACTGCTTGCAATGAGAGCAATCAATTCTGACGGTGTGAGCACCGTTCAATTCAACATGCAAAACTGTCAGTCACTTACAAAAGAGGAAACAGATAACATTTTTACATGTAGAAAGAATTCTTCTTTTTTATTGTACTTTTATTCTACTGTTGGTCAAATGATTTTAAAAGGTAGAAAGCTTTGAATTCAAGAGCTTAGCAAGAGATATCCCAGAATCCTACTACCAGCATAATCTCCTGAAAAGGAAGCCATGGCTCTAATTCCAGTTAGAAAGATATTGAACATAAGTTATAGTTCAGGTTGATATTCTTATTGCTGGCCACTGACAGCTTTGTAAATTTAACCTGAAAATGAAAATAATCTAATTCTGGCAATGTCTAAACCTGTTCACATTTCTAGGGATTTTTCTCATTCTATTTAGATTTTCTCAGGGGTTCAGACTGACTGAAATGGAAGGGTTAGGAGTTTTTTTGGGAGGTGGAGGGGTGGCAAGGCGAATCAAAGATCTATGAAAAAAAGAAAAATTAAAAAAACCCACATAGCCCTACTCACAGAATAACGGAAAAATGTCTTCAGTTCAGAATATTATATTTAACAATTTAACATAATTGGGATGCAAAGAACAACACCTTTAATAACAAGACTTTGAAGCACAGCTTTGAAGGCTGAAGTCTATTTAGTATTAAAGGTGCTTATAGTGTAGCAACACTAACAACCACAGTTTGGCATCAATTACTTGACTGCGCTGTTAGAAGCTGCTGTAGATTCTCATGCCATCATATCTGCTGTTGGAGAAAATCTGCTCTTCGTTGGTGGCTGTTTGGCTTCCTCACGGTTTCTGAATTTTTCTGACATTTTAAGAGTCAGATTTGGCCTTTCTTAAAGATGCCAGTGTCTCTTCAGCATTTTCGTCTCTTTCTTTAAAATACAATTCAGGGTAACAAGGCCAGCAGACACAGCAGTCATCTCACCAATACATTTCTTTAATACTGGAACTAGAAATCAGATCTCCAGCCTTGGGGAACATTAAGAGTTAACTCACATTTTAAGAAGGGTGTGATTAGTAGCTGGAAATCTGCCGGTGTTTAGTACATCTGAGGACGCTATTACAATTTTCAGATATAAAATAATTAGCTGATGATATGAGCTGACAGCTAATACATCTATAATAAACATTAAAAAAATTATTTCCAAGCGGATGTAGAGTATGTGTTCCGTTTCTAAGCTGTTTGATATGGTCTGTGTAAGGAGCTAGGACTCGATACCAGATGCTGTATGTTCTACAAGCTTTTCCTGCAGATGTCTGCAGCCTGAGAAAATCAACAGTGCTTTGAATAACACTCCTAGTAAAAGCATCTTCTTGTCAGAGTCACTGTATGATATAGGATATGAATCCCACACACGTGGATGAACTGATTTTAAATAATACCATCTGACAATGGTGAAAAAAACCCTCTTAGTAGGTCTGACAAAGTCCTGGAAATGGCTGTTAGCCTTGGGAAATAAAATCCAGCCCTCTGACAGAGACTACCCGTCCTTCTTTCGTTTGATCAAATGGAAAACCAAATTTAATGATTGCTTCCGAAGTTCCAGAGGCGAAGTTTCAACAGCACTTAACACTGCTACCAAGGAGTCTGTATCTTTGCCCCTTACATGTGCTACTTAAAAGAAGAGTCTGGAAAAAGTGTTTCAGATTTAGTTAAGAAAAAAAATATATGCATCTTAATGTATTTTTTATATTACCACTTTACATTGCTTTCTTGCCATTGCTTTTAAAGGAATCTCTTTTAGAACACCAGAAGTATAGTGTATATGATACAGATACTATTATGCCAAAGAAATTCTAAAAGCTTGCCACTACCTGCATACAAAAGGGAAAAGAGCTACCTCTTAAGTCATAAATCCATAGATTCAGCTGAGAAGAATTTTTTTTTTTTGCTCAAAAAGAAGTCTGTGGCACCCCGCTTGATAAAGATTGTACTGAATTCAAATAAATCCATTTCTAAAATTTATTCTCTATGCAAAATCAGTGTTTTTTCCAGTGACGGTATTATGGAATTGTCTTCCCTGAAAATTTAGTCTAGTTGTGGATGTACTTTGTCAAGCCAAAGCAGCAGCAATGCCTAATTTTTGCCACATTAACGGTAGCTAAATGCAAACCCCAGATTATTAAAGGGGTCAAATGCTGTTCTCAAGAGAATCAGTAAGATTAAACTCTGCATGTTCACTCCATGAGGACTTTATGTGAGGTAGCTATCAGGAAATGAGAACCGTTACTGTTTTTCCTGAGTACCCAAACTAAAAT
This sequence comes from Nyctibius grandis, assembly GCF_013368605.1. Taxonomy (NCBI): domain Eukaryota; kingdom Metazoa; phylum Chordata; class Aves; order Nyctibiiformes; family Nyctibiidae; genus Nyctibius; species Nyctibius grandis. Next base: position 127,624,784 of record NC_090658.1, on the reverse strand, counting down.
AACCTTTTTGGATTAATTTAATGGAAGTGTGTAACTGTCTAGGTATCCTCAATTTTAATCAAAAGCGGTAGAGAAAAATGGAAGAAAAGAGAGGAAAGAAAAGCTTGAGGGGCAAAACATACGAGTGGAGACATGCTACCTTGTGTAGAGTTAATAAACTATGCCAGCTTATTACCCATGCTGTTCTGTCAGGAACATTGTGGGTCTGTTTTCTAGTGGATTAAGTAAGGATGCATCTCCCTTTTTGCAACATGTAGAGCTTAATTACATTACTTTACCATTTCAACAGACACTAAGATGCTTAAATCTTACTGCTTCTGATTCCATAACTGCAACACATGTGTGAAGCTATCACCGAGTGCAATTTTGCACAGCAGCCAGATCATATTCTTACGGAAGAATACAGCAAGCAACATTATAGATAAAATAAACCACAATGACAGAGACAAAATGAAAGACAGAAAACCCTGTTCCTTGTATACATGAAACGTCTATTCCAGGAAATACCAGCAGTTACAGATTACAGAAAGTGCAGAAGCTGGAAAGTCCAATTATACGCTACCTAGATTTTTAAACAGTTTTTAGAAATTTGAGATGGTTTATCATCTATGTGTTTTATAAAAGCTACCTGCCATTTTAATATCTGAAATGGGAAACTTCAGTGCAGAATCATAGAATGGTAGAATAATTTACACCAGATAAAGTTTGGGACCTTTCCAGAGATCTCTAGTTCAACTCTCTGCTCAAAAGAGGTCCTATTAGATCAAGTGGCTCAGGACCTTGACCAGTCAAGTTTGGAATATCTCCAAAGTTGGAGACTTCCTCAAGCTCTCTGGACAATCAGTTTCAATCTTTGATCAGACTTTTTTTTTTCCTATTATGTATCAATCCAAATTCTGTCCTTTACCACGAACATTCAAGCAGGGTCTGGTTCCATCTCTTCTGTACCCTGCCATTAGTCAGCTGTAGACAGCAATAGTATTTCCCTTTAGCCTCCTCTTTTTCAGCCTGAACAAGCTCTAGTCTTCCAGCCTTTCATCATATGCCAGGTGCTTCAGTCCCCTAAAGTTCTTGATGACCCTCTGCCAGATTTGTTTCAGTTTGTCAAAGTCCCTCTTGTACTTGGTAGCACAAAATGGGACACAGAATCCAGATGCGGTCTCTCAAGTGCCAAACAACAGGGAAGCATTATTTCCCTTGACCTGCTGGCTAACCTCTTGCTAACACAGCCCAGTATGTGGTAGGCCCACAAGCTATACTGTTGCATGGGTTTATTGCATCCCACATTTGCTTTTGTTGAACTTCATGATGTTCCTATCAGCCTGTTTCTCCAGTCTATCAACAAGGTCCTGCTGAATGGCAGGCCTGCTTTCCAGAGATTTGACTGCTCTGGTATCATGACTCAGTATTTATTTGCCATGCTATGAATTACTGCTTTTATTTAATTTATAAGATTCAACAGCTAATCATGGCTGAGTTTAATGCATAAAGAGAAAGAAATGCTTCAAGAAAATGCAGTAGAAGGGGAGGCAACTACCCTGGTTAAGAGATGTCCTATGCTTACTTCAATTCCTGGTATGTTAATTTACATGGAAAGTTGATAAAACTAAAAGTGCATTAACATGCATACTTTGTATTCTTCATTGTACTTGTGTTTAATCTTCCACTCAGTACTAAAATGATATCTCCTCTAAAAATCTGCCATAGGATCTTAATTTAGGGATAGTCTGCACAGCAGGTTACAAGTGTAGTCCTGTCAGAATGAGCTTTGAAATCAAAAATGTTGGTATTTCTAATATACCTCTTAATTCAATAGCAAGCAATGTATTTACTGTTAGATTCTCTTTATGACCTTCACCTTAGACAACAGATCATTTGGCTTTCCTAATGACATCTGAACTCTAGTGTGAATGTAGGTGGGAAGGCTTGGCCCCTGGTGGCTTTGCAAATGGGAATGAAAAATGACAACACTTGTACTTAGTAACTGGGTAATATGTAATCAAATCTTGTGACAGGCTAGCTTTTTCAAAGGAAGATGATGATACATAGATAGTGACTATTGAGAAGTTGTGGATGCCTCCTCCCTTGAAGTGTTCAAGGTCAGGCTGGATGGGGCTTTGAGCAACCTGGTCTAGTGGAAGGTGTCCCTGCCCATGGCAGGGGGTTAGAACTAGATGATCTTTAAGGTCCCTTCCAACCCAAACCATTCTATGATTCTACGAGTCTCGATTTTTTGCTTAAGTGCCTGTGACAAATGTTCACAAAATCCTACCTGAATTCAATGAAATACCACGGGCAATATAGACCAGAAGCTAGCAAAATGACGTCTTTACTTCTGAGGAGAAAAATTGCACTAGTCCTGGCTAATCCTGTGGTCAGAAGGAAAAAAGAAAAACAAAATCCTAAACCGAGAACAAAAGATCAAATATATTTAAGGAGGAACAGAACAAAGCTCCATTTAGCCCAGGCTCCAACAGTAGCTAGTCGTGAATATTTAGGGAATACAAGACAAGCTTATAATAATTATTTTCCTGAATAATCGTACAGCATTTGGTGATCTGTGGCTCGAGCACTTCCTTAACCCAATGCAACATCTTTGTATTCAATAGTCTTCAATAGATTTTTTTCCCCCCATTAAGTTGTGCAGTTCAATAGATCTGAGCTCACTTTGGCTATATTTAGCTGGAGTGCAGCCTGGAAATTACTTTCAGTGCTCCTCTATATTGTCTGTATGCTACAAACTGTGGATGGAGAGGCTATGATGACACACAGCTTGCTCACTCTGCTATCAGAGGGTAAATGTCAATTTGAAAGAAAGGGATTCTTAGTAATTTTGTAGAAGATATTTGCAGGGCTGACCCATGAGCCTGATTAAAACTAGGTTTTGGTTCCTGGCTGAGGCCTAATACTGAGAAAGGCATTGTTATTCCCTTAGTGAATATACAGCGTAAGGAGAGGAAAAAAGGGGCTTCTCTACTATACCTGTCATGTCTAGCAATAGCAGATAAATGAACCTTGAGATAAATTAAGGTGGCACTGCTTTAGGTTGAGAGGCATGCATCAGCCCCCTATGGATGAAGCAGGAAAAAATCCTTTCCTTAATATTGCTTTATGAATGTTCTCATCTATCTGTTAAATCCAGGACCTTGCCTGTTAAATCTCAGAACCCTCTCTTCTGCAGTAGTTGAAACACCACCATCAACTCCCCTTCTATTCCACACAATAGGGAACCTTCCTCTATTGTTTTCATTTGTTAGATCTTATTTTCTTCGACAGAAAGCTTTTTGTGATAGGAATCCTTAAATGGAAGGAGAGAGAAATGCAGGAGTGCACACTGAAGCTTGGTCAAACAGTGGCTGATGACCCAAGGTCACCATGGAGCTTTGCAGGTGGGAGCGAGAGAAGTGGGTGGTTGCGAGGCTTTCTGCCAAAAATATGGGGTCTCTGTGCTGAGGTTTCAGTCTTGCTCTTCATCAGAGTGTCAAAAAATCTCTTCCTTGCAACAGGTGAGAAGAGGGAATGTTATAGAGTAATACCGTGTTTGAAATTTTTACATAATTTTCATTCGTGTTACAAGTCCATGGATTTTTCTTTTGAGTTCCATGAATCATGCGCAAAACAGTCTTGAAAATGGTTTTATGCAAGTGACTAATTCTTTCAGGAAAGCTTGAGATAATAAAACTGTTCTCAGTATAGGCCTGGTTAACATCTTACCTTACAAAAGAAACTGTTGCCATTTTTTCTTCATTCAGAAAGGACTTAAATATTAGGCTAATGGAGCTTAAAAGATTAGTAATTTGCCACATAAAGGTTCAAAGACCTGAAAAAAAAATCAGCTTTTTTGCCTTCAAAGCATCTGAATTGCATCCTTTCTTGCAGAAAAGATTTGCATTAGCGCATCTTTACACAACCTCAGAAATACAAATCATTAGCAGCATTGATTTGTTTAATTACTTTAAAGCATGACAGCAATTTCAATAACCTACTACCAACAGGACCTTTGTCAGACTTCAGGATCATTCCTTCTTCCCAATTCTCCACAGTTTACTTAAACAATAACTGTGTTGTGTATAGTACCAATATATGGTGACTAGTTTATCTAAGCAACAAACATTCAACACAAGATCGCAAATAAACACCGTATTAAAATACACTTCAAAGGAGAATGTTGCTTTAGTCTTACATTTGGCTCCTAATCAAATGCTCTGTGGAAATACTGTTTATATGTATGTGTGTCTACATCTAATTATAGATATAAATAATATATATATAAAGTTTCCTTCCAAAAGTTAAGTTAAAACACAGTTATTTGGGTGTCAAAAATACAAAATACAACAGCCCAGAATCTTCCTCTTCCTCACAGAAAGCAAACAGTGGAAAAAATACTCAAAGAACTGAAAGACAGAAAAGTAAATAACACCTTGGCCTCCCAGTAAAACCAGCTAAATTTGCTGTATGAGCAATGTTCACTAAAACGCTCTAAACCCAACAATATTTTACCACGACTGAAGACCCAAACAAATAGGACAATTTACGTAACCATAGCAATCAACCCCAACGTGAGAAAACCCTAATAATAATCTTAGATTTGGAGCAGCGTAAAAAGTCTGTTGATACTATTGGCTATAACAGGAAACCTTTTCCCCTCGATAGCTTTTTCCCGTTCTGATGAGAAAGACATGATATTTACATACATATAGATAATAACGAAAAACTGTTTCTCTTTATTTTCTGTTTACTTTTAACCAATTCAACCATTACCCAACAGAAACAGTGTTTTCCCAGTATCCCAAACATTCCCAAGCAAAGTGTAATCAGAGAAACCGTTAATACCAGCAGGCTTATTTTTATACCGAATAACGGTTACAAACACTTTGATGCCCAGACAGCTAATTTACAGTTGAGACTCTACTAGTTGTGCTATCTCTGCACTCATCTGGAAACACTGGAGTGACGCAGTGAAATGAATTCCCTCTATATTTGGATTCCTAACGTTGGTAAGGTATGTTTTGCAATATTGAAAAAACATTGCCTAGAGAATAAAGGCTTTTTTCTTCATTGATGTTCTATCTACATTCTTTTTAATCTTCGCATCTATGTATATCAAAAGAAGTAGACAGTATATAGGGAGCTGGTGTCGACCTTTCAGTCTATGAGAGATCATCATTACACTCTTTTTTTCATATCATCAAGGTCCCACTGCATATACAGAACTTCATTCTCCAAAAAGAACCAGCCAAAGGCACCAGAAGTACTTTCCCTAACATCTGATGATCTTCCATTTAGTTGTGATTTAAATGTTGTGAAAAAACAAAAAAGCAAACCAAAAGAATTTTTCTCTCCTAAGAAATTAACGTCCCCCTGGAATTTTCCTCTCTCATTCCTGAGTACAGAAGCAGGCCCAAGTTACTGGGATGTTTAAACTCTCAGGCAGGTATAGTTAAGTGAAATTCAGCCCAACTTGTGGTACCGATGCACTGAGCTCTCAAAGCAGTTTAAGGGGGTGGGAGAAGAAGATCCTGGTTTTTTTTTTCACCACTGTCCCAGGAATCTAGTGTCCTTGGGCAGGAACTTTCCCACTCTTATTTGAGTATGTTACTTAGTAATTATAAGCCCCTTTTCAAATTCAAGACAACCTCCTCCTATTTGGCCTGGACACACAGGTGGGGATGATCACAGAATCACAGAATGGTTGGGGTTGGAAGGGACCTCTGGAGATCATCCAGTCCAACCCCCTGCCATAGCAGGTTCCAGGTGGGTTTTGAATATCTCCAGAGAAGGAGACTCCACAATCTCCCTGGGCAGCCTGTTCCAGGGCTCTGTCACCCTCAAAGTAAAGAGGTTTTTCCTCATATTGAGATGGAACTTTCCATGTTTCAGTTTGTGCCCGTGGCCCCTTGTCCTGTCACTGGGTACCACTGAGAAGAGTCTGGACCCATCCCCTTGACACCCTCCCCTAAGGTATTTGTAAGCGTTGATAAGATCCCCCCCCATTGATAAGATCCCCCCCCCAGTCTTCTCTTCTCCAGGCTAAACAGACCCAGCTCCTCAGTCTCTCCTCATAAGAGATGCTCCAGTCCTCTGATCATCTTTGTAGCCCTCTGCTGGACTCTCTCCAGTAGTTCCTTGTCTTTCTTGAACTGGGGGGACCAGAACTGGACACAGTACTCCAGGTGTGGCCTCACTAGTGCATGATACTGGTTTACACTTAGGGCTGCAATTATTTAGTCCATACAAGAATGTATCATAAAACAAGGCTCTTAATGGCATGGTTTGTCCTTCTGTGTCCCATCACTGGGATCCTTTTACCCATATTTGACAACATCGAGTAAAGAATAAATAACCTTATTTTCTACCCTCTTTTTCAAAACTTAATGTCTTAAAATTTAAGGCTATAACTTGAGTCATCGGTGCAAACGTTGTAATATTAGAAAGCTGCAATTCTATATGTGGACCGATACAATATAAATGGATGATAGATCTGTGAGAGTATTTTTAATTCCCTGCAAGATAAATACATCCAAAGGAGTCTACAGAGCTGTGTAGCTCACTGTAAAGAAGATACAAACATTTGATCAGCTCAACAGCCCTCTAAACTCCACTATTCATACTGTCTGGGTCTCCAGTAATTACAGTGGGAGATGAGACACTTAGCTCACATGCAAAAACCCAAAATAAAAGTAAACATTTTCATCTGCAGCCAAATCTTACCCCAAGATGTATTCTTTAATTGGGCACAGCTGTTAAAATCTAAGAAGGGCTGCGCTTATAAACCATGATTCTAAAAATTAATAAATTATTAGATTTGGGCATGATATCATAAGATAACAGAAGTCATCACTCAACTAAATCCAAAGACTCTGTCCCAAAATAGAGCTTCCGTTGGCATAAATCGAAATCAGTAAGAAAGTTAAAATAATTCCTTCTGAAGAAACAGAAAAATAAGTTTATAATAAAAATTATATAGGGAAAAAAAAGAGAAACAATACATACAGCTCTGAGAAACAATGCCCTGATGCTTAGTAACATAAAACTTGTTAGTTTGTCTTTCGGCATGGAGTTTCTATTAAGTATGTGTTGTCTGTACTACAGCACTAAGCTTTCCATATGGGCTTTAAATCAAATTCCAGCTTGTTATTGATACACCCTGCATGAACAGATCTTAAAGAGTAATGACCCCACACAGCACTTATACTGGCATAATTTTCACCAGTGAAATGAGCATAGTAGTACTAAAAGGCCTCAGAGCTCTTTCTAAATAATTTCCTGCTTATTTTCTTCGTATATCTTTCCAAATTAGTACAATTAATTTGAGTATCGTAGAATGGCTTGGGTTGGAAGGGACCTTAAAGATCACCTAGTTCCAACCCCCCTGCCACAGGCAGGGACACCTTCCACTAGACCAGGTTGCTCCAAGCCCCATCCAACCTGGCCTTGAACACTGCCAGGGAGGGGGCAGCCACAACTTCTCTGGGAAACCTGGGTCAGTGTCTCACCACCCTCACAGGTAAGAATTTCTTCCTAATATCTAAATGAGTACTTCAACATAATCTGAACAGAAGAGCCCATGTTTTGGTTTTTTTTTTCTGAATTATCTCACCAAATTTTAGCTGTCTCAACTGAAAGACGCCAGGTCCCTGCCCTAGCAACAAGGGCAGTGGGCATGAAGCAACCCATGTCCGTGCTCCTGCCCTCTGAGCCTCCTAAAGAGAGTGGCCACATCCAAACCGTGCGCTGGAGAGAGCCCCTGGCCCAGGCCGACTCCCAAACTGTGCCCAGGAATTGTTTGGGACAACGCTACTTGGCTGAGGTCAAAGTGTGACCACAAAAAAGGTTTAATATAGATGATCATATTCCAGTAGGAAGGAATTTTCTTGGTCACTATCTAATTTACTACTATAGACACAACTAAATGCCGGGTCTACCTTTTTTCTATGATTGAAACACAATGGACTTCCAGAGCATGATTTCTTGTACCCCAAGGTGCATTTACCTGTGTTTAGGTGTCTTGTCCAGACACAAATTAATTGCATCTGAACAAAGATAAAATTAAATGTAATTAAACCTCATGAGAAAAAAAGGATATATTCCAAATGCACCTACACTTCATTGCAATCTACTGTATTTTGCACAGGGCCCATTGCATTTCTGTGAGCTTTGTACAGATTTCCCACTCACAGAAGCATACTAACTGGAAAAATCACATCCACAGCGACCTTCCTAGAACCATAATATGTATCTGTAGTTTTTAAACATCTAATGTAATTCATATGACAATACACCTTAAAGAACCACAATCCCTTTCTGTAGGGATGTAACTTAGTTCTACCATTTTGCTGGCATCTGGCCTGTTTTCAAGGTAGTGTATTCTTCTAGGGAAGTTATTTACCCTCCACTGTTTATTCAAACTTGCAATGTACTATGAAAGCATTATGGTAGCTACTGCAACTGAATTATTGCCACATAACATCTGAGTGTTGGAAATACATCCCTAAACTAGCAGTCAGAGCGACAGATGAATGGTGTTTCTCTTAATCCTAGGGGCACAAAACTGAAACAGAGCATTCACAGTGTGATGCTCTATGCATTCCTTTGTATGTCAGCTCAGACTTCTGATGGGAAGACTTCTTCCTGGTGGAGGAGGTATTGGAACTATAAAACAAATAATAAAAAATGGATATTTACAGAATGAGAGAGAAGTCAGCTTTGCAATGACGTTGACTGAAGTTTTAAGATAGCTATACTTGATTTTAATAACAAGACACGGAGAATTTGAGAGTGGTTTTCATACAAAAATTTAGCAGAATTGGAATTACCATTCACAAAATCACAGCAAACCTGCAGCTAGTTTTACTATGAACAGGTCACCTGAGAGGTTGAGAGTAGCAACATAAGAACACAAACACCCAAAACTGCATCTCTACCCAAACTGCAAAATAAGGAAAAACGCAAAGATTTTAAACGAGCGTGCATCTTCTCCCGATACCAATTCAGCCATATCCCACAGGAATCCCAGCTCTCCCCTCTACAAAATTGCAATCCACTTGCAAGGTTTTATTTCTCGTGAATTCTCTCATACAACAGGCAAGAGAAGGGAAACTGAATTCCCGAGCACCACCAGCTCTGGTTATTCCAGAGCCTAACCTGTACAATAAAAAAGGGGTGTTAGGTAGATCACCATTATATGTGTTATGCTCAAGAGATTGTCATCTGTTATGAAGACAACTTCTATGATCTGTATAGCTCTCCTTCACGTGCACAGTCCAGTTACATCTATGAATGAGAATAGTTTATGCCACCTGTAACTGCTCTTACTCTGAGGAGCAGCGTTTCACTGGTGTTTTACTGCTGTCTTAGGAGGGCAAAATACTCACTGTTATGAAGTCAGACAGAGGTGCTATTCCAGTTTTTATTTTGTTTTGCTTTTGCCAATACAGGCACTGTCTGGATTGCCACTATTTATTGATATTCTTGAAGTTTTTATAATAAGCCATCTAATCACAATGTATCGATAACATAATCACATATTATGACAAAGTAATGTGAATTTTGTTCTTAATTTCTGCCCTGTAGTTTAAGAGTCTTCCACTTGCCCTTCCACATTCCCATTATTACTGTTTTAGAGATAGATAGTCTCTTGGCTTCAAATTAAAACCACAGGATACATCAATAAGTTCTATATACAACCCTAGAAGAATGTCCTTTCTTTTTAATATGACGAAGCTAGTGGGTGTTTTTTAATCGAAAGTGTAGAATTGTTTGATCTCCTTTAGTAATGTTTGAAAGTGGCTTGGAGTTTTGCTTACTCCTCTGTGGTACAAATACGGAATAGACCTCACAGAACAGCAAGCGATCTCATGAAGTTTTAGCTCAAATTTTATAAAATGTTTTAAAAAAATGAGTAGAAACAATATTTGCTTTTTGTATCATAACTGAAACCATACTGCTAAACAACCATATCCTGTTTAGCCCATAAGGACATCAGAAATATATGTTTATCATCTGCTCTGGACAACTTTGCATGATTTTGGCCCCAGGCAAGGTGGAACTGAAATTATTTACAGTTGTCCAGACCAAGATAACCACACATTTCTGAGGTAATTGATACCTAAAAGGAACACTGCCTTTAGATCGCAGTTCATGATTTAAGTATACTAATTCCTTAAAGAACGCTGTTAGAATTTTTGAAGTGTCTATTGGATTTCCCCCAAAACTTAGCACGGATTAAACAATCTCCTGCACAAAGAAAATGTGATACACGAGATTAGCCCATCCACTAACAACTCTTCCTTTAAGAATGGATCACATTTCTTACTATCTTTGATTCCTTTCCACCCACCTCAAAGGGACAACAGAATCCCAACAAAACAAAGCCAAAAATATGTTAAACGTTTTGGATAGCATGACTCAAGCAAGTTTTCATGTTTTGTCATTAGTTTTAAGAACTAATAAGAAAGAAAATACATAGTACTGACTTCATACCTGTATATAATTAATAGATCTATTCTAAAATAAGTAGATCTTCATTTTTCTTTTTTTTTTTTTTTTGCATGGAAATAGATCAAGAGTTCACAAAATGTAATAAAGTAGAGCAATAGAGAGTAGAATTACTTTATATATATATATATATACACACACACTACAGTTCATGAATTACAGTCTAGTGAGAAAAACCAAAACATATAGTCAGATGAAAGATAAATATTTGATTACAGGAATACATTCCTTGACAGAAAAACATAGAGTAAGATTTGTCCTTGTCTGGGACAGGGAACTTCATACTTCCAGCAACTTGTGTAGCTTTTAAGACCAAAAAAATATTATAATGGAATGACAAAAGAGAATGTAAAATCAAGCACATAACCCATTCATTCAGAACAGTGCTGTTATGTATTTTTGTGCATACAAGTTCAAAGGATTCGCTTGCCTTTATGCAAAACATAACATTTCACATAAATAAATAAGAAAGCAAAGAAAAGAAAAGAAACCATCAGTTTCCAAAACACAAACAGTGGTTGGGAACAACTGTTCTATGACACTGATTCTCAGCTGGGGAGAAATGGGACTTGTTCCTAGCCAATTTCTTAGAGAGAAGGGATTCTTGATTAGGTTTTGATTTTTCTCCATTACAGGGGAGAAGGAAGGGGAAACAAGACTGGGAAAGTCCCGGTTCTGAAAGGGGCTCCATTAAGAAGAAAAAATGAGAATTACAACTAGAGCCAGATAAAAATTTCATAATTTCTTAGAAATTTCCATGAAATCCTGAAAGTGAAATGAGGCCCTAATAGTCAAATATTAAATACATAAATATTACTGAATGCATCACCTACCTCAGCACAGAAAAGAAAATCAAACCAAAGTACCAGCTTCTACCACTGAAAGGGTATAAAAAGCACTCTCAAAATAGCAAGTTTCCAACTGCCACATATACTACACTATTGAATAAAAAGGATGGAAATTGGCTCAAACACTGGTGTGGAATTGTGAGCGTGCTCCTGACACAATTTTGCCCTTGACATCTATTTTCCCACACAAAGACATGAGGAGGAATTGGGCACGAACAGGGGCCACGGACTGTTCTCTCTGTGTTTACTATGGACAGGGCTACCGAAAAGACAGGGTAGTCCTGTTCACCTACAGAAAACGTAGCCATAGGGACCCAAGCCAGGCCATGTTGCCTGCCTCCAGGGCCAGAGAACTGGCCCTGGCCTAATTTATTAATCAGTACAGATACAGCCTTTAGTTCTTATAAATACTTCAGAGTAAATGACATTCAAGAAGATGTTCTACTGATAGAGGGGACGTAGGGTTGATAAGATCTATAAGGCGTACTTGCTATGATGTAGTATCTTGTGCCAGTATAGCTAAACATCAGTGAAACTGAGTAAAACTGGTATCAAAACCGACTGGTATCAAAACCATCATTCCACAGACTTCCATGCTAACACACCTATACTGCTTCCTGATCCCACCTAGCTTTTTGAGAGTGATATGACTGCATTCTGTAATGTAGACACTATTTTTTATTAGCACATAGATCAAAAAATAGGACTTGAAAACAGAATGGAGGGAAGAGCATACACTAAAGCACGTTTGCACATAGTATTTTCATTTTATCTGTAAGTTGTGTTATATGAAAAGAGTCCTCAAATGCTATTGAAACACAATTTTCTAATGAGAGAAATAATGAAAAAAAAAGATTGTGAAAAATGCGTGTGAAATATTTATAAATAGAATCTGCTTTCTACAGGAAGGAAATACAAATACACAGCAGACAGAAAGATCCATAACTACTCTTTCGTAATCTTCCTTCTCAGCATGCTTGCTTAGATATCAGGAAACATTTGAGGGAATAGGAAAAATATGGAAATAGGATTCCTTTAGACCATCTGGACAAAGGAAAAAACATGTAACAATGATATAATATGCAGCATGAAAAAGGCATTGGACCAGCATGATGTATGAAGTATTTCAGTTTTCTCTGCTGGAGCTGGGTATCAGTGAAAGAAAAGAATTACCTCCATCCGCTCTTGCTTGACATCATCAATCTCATCATCTTCAAACATGGCTAAGAGTTCTCCAGTCTGGTCAATGGAGTTGAGAAAGTCTTGAGCAAGCTTCTGCCGTTTGTTGGTGTTATTATTGTTGAATTTATCTTCAAAAAGGTAAGCAAAGAACAACAAAATGAAGTTATTTGGCTTTTCCAATCATCAACCGATCATTGGAAACATCCCCAGCAGGGATGTAGAAAAAGCCTGTTCTTACTGCTCTCCTCATACAAGTTGTGCTACCTGACCAAAGTGATGTCACTGCTGTGATGCAGCAACACTGTAGTAAAAAAATCACCTTTAGTGTTTTCTAGTATAATCTAGTGTTTTTTAGTAATCTAGAGAAACCTAACCTACTGTTCACACATCATTATTTCTCACTGAAGGATCCACAGAGGACAGAGCTGTAGAAGAAACCACCCTTCTTTGGTTGTACAAATACCTCACTGGTACAATAGAATATATAGAGGAAATGCTCTTTCCTGAAAGCACGCAGAACATCCTCGTTACCTACAGCCTAAAAGCAAACCATAACACAAATGCTAAGATGCAGCTCCACAGGTGATGGACCATTGCTCTACAGTAAAACCTGGAGAACCCTGGCAAGGTGATCTCTGTTGTTCTAAACAGAATAGCAGCTATAAAGACATTAGCTTCACAAAACAAAATTAGTGGCTTCAATTACCAAAGCCTGCCAGAAAATGCAATCTATAAATCCCAGATGTGTTTAGGAAGCATTTCATGAGCGTCTAAATGGCTTATGAAAATTGTTTACTTGTTTTAAATAGTGACACAGACTTAAGTATGAAAAAATCAAAGCTGTCAGGTAGGAAGATTTCTTGCACAAAACAATATACTTTAACGTGAAAATAAAATGCCACAGGCAAATTAAATCTCAAAGGAGCTGACAAAAACTTATCCACAGATTGACTAAGTCAAAGCAAGAAGTACAATGTTTACCTAACGTCAGTGTGGATGCTCAGAGGAACCAAACACAAGGAACTCATTGTAAGGGAAAAAAGAATAAAAATAAAGGGCTCTGAGAAAGGAAGTAAGTTAAATACAAAAAGTTGTGTATGGACATTGCTAGATGTTATAAAAGTACGGCAAGCTGTAAGTTTTACCTTTTTATAAAGGAAATGTTAATTCTTCCATTAATATAAATTAACAAAATTTTATACCAGCAAATTATATGGCATAAATTAATACATTTATAATTCAAAGAGCTTTTCCTTTAAATATCTTGGTTATAAAATGTGTGGCTTGCTCATGGAATGGGGAAACAAAGGTGCTTCCCATTCTTTAAGTTACGGATTCAAAGTATAAAATGTTAAACAACACTGAAACCAAGCCCAGGTCACATATTAGTATTCAATGACTTCAGAATACAGGATTTTTTTTGTAAAACATGTCAAACCCCTTTGATAATGATTTAACAAATGTCCATTCAATGGCACACGGTAGCTGCCGCATTTAAATTACATATGCTGAAATCAATTAGCCCTTTAATCAGCATGCATTTTTTACTTCAACAGAGTTCTGACATTAAGCAGTTGTACTTATCATTTGGATGGTAGATGCAAATACTTCCTTTTGAAGTATTTCAAATGGAAAAGCAGAGATTTTAAACCAAATTACTCTGAAGACAATATTTTTGTCTCTTTAACTACTAAGCAAGACATAAATACTTTGCATTGAGCTGTTCAGCACATTTATAAAATATCAAGTCTCCCCCAAACTAAGTACTTTTTTTCTACCTTCAAGAAGGTCGTCTTCTTCTATTCCTTTGACAATTTTAGATTTGTAGTCTCGAAAAAACATGTATTTAAGTAGCCTTCTAAGCTTCTTCTAAGAGAAAAAAAACATTTATATTAATTAGTATAATATAGAGTTATTTTTATCTAGACTAACTTTGTAACACAAACATACAAATGTGTAATACATTACTCAGTAAATATATTTTTTATATGTTCATAATTTTTGATTCTGCAGAAAATCCATACATTTAAAGTACATCAAGGTCAGCAGCAATTCCACATTAAATATTATTTATTTGAGCTCCTTGGTACTTTGCTTGCCAACTGTGAGACAGAAATGGGTTTGACTTTCAGAAAGCAGAAATTCAGAAAGCAGAAATTCAGAAATCAGACTTCTTTGGGGCATTCCAAAATCTTTGCTTAGTTTGGAAATTCAAACCTAAAAATGCATATTTTCATGAACTTTGACATTCATATTGACCACTGTTTTCAGTATAGCCTTATGCATCGTATCAGATAAAGAAACTGAAATTGGTTTTCACAGTTTAGTGTTTTTTAATTTTGATATGGTTTTGGTCATTTGGTTTCACCTATCAAATGAGGAAAGAAAAACAAAGGGGAGAGAAAAGGGGGCGGCAAAGGGGGGAACTAAGGAAGAAAAGGAGATAAAGGAAAAATGAATAATGTTGATAAAAATAGTTGATAATTTTTTCATTATTTTGAAATTTGAAGAAAGCAAATTAATTTAATCTTCATACGGAAAATTGGGCTTTTTAAATTATTGACCTGTTCTACTTATTATCCAGAGAAAGCAAGACTGTCCCTAAATTTTGAGATTTTAGTGAGATAAAGTACAGGGAAAGTATTATGAAGGAAAAAGCAAGACAGGATTTACTGACAGCCTAGATGACAAAAATGTAATGGTCGCACTGTCAAATGTCACATCTACACCCTGCGTAACTAGGAGGAAATTAGAATGATTGATTTTTAAGAAAAGGGATATAAAGGATGAGGATCAATATTTATACCTTTATTAAGAAACTGTTTTGAGCTCTAAGGTATGGTACCCACCCTAGAGCTAGTAAAAAAATCTATTCACAATTGAAGTTACTGGAAAAAATTAGAATTAATTAAAAAGTTATACAATTATTGTACTGTGCACAATACAATACAATTGCAGAGCCGCTATACTTTTAACTAAAGCTATTCATGATGATGGACTCCTTTCACATAGGTTAAGCAAACACTTTAAAACACGATAAGCAGCTTACTATGTAAAGTAAGAAAATTCTGTTTTATTACCGTACCTTATCTTTGCGCATTAAGAACAGAAGATCTTCCGCAGAGATGACTCGAGCTCCTCTCAGCTGAGAAACCTCAGCTGCTTGCTGCAACTAAAATAAATTAATAAATTAGGAGGACCATTTCTGTGTTAAAAAACTTATTCACTAGGGTTTGTTTTAAATAAGTTCAGATAGTATTTTGCATGGTAGTGCATAGCAAAATACAAGATATGCACTAAAACACAAGCGGGACTCTCAAAGGTGTCACTCACTTGGCTCTTGTTAGCCAAGAAGTGAATAACAATCTTACGAAAAGACTGAAAGACTTTTGACAAATCTCAAGCAAAAGCTTTTTTGTTTATATTTAAAATGATTGCTTTTAAAAAGCGCTACATCCTTTTTTTTTTTCTTTCCTTGCACCACATTAGCCCAGAAAATGAACATATAATTCTCTTAGGCAATGTAAAAATGCCAAATTCTTGCCATAGCACTTTATCTGCAACTGTGGACGGGTGGCTGATCCCTCCCAAAATTTTTTAGAATAACAAATACTAATTTTAAACAGCTTACCTAAGTATTTTTTGAAAGAAACTCTACCCCTACTTGACTTATCATTAGCACAAACCAGATTCACATGAAGAACTTTTTTAGGCGTACTCTTATTTCATTTGAGAGAAAGAAAATGGATTGACTGGAAACACCGACTCTATTAATAAAGTAATTGGAAAAATCTTATTGAGCAGATCAGGTCATTCAGATAGGAAAAAGATCGAGATGAGATTGCGCAATGAATGCCACAAAAATTGATAAGACGTGGCCAAAGGAGTGTGAAGCAAAGTACTGTCCTCATCTCCATCACAACAGGCCCAAAGCTCCTCAAATTATGCTGTAAAGAGCAAAAATGTCTTCGTAAAGGACTAAGCATATCAGCCTTGGATCCACCTTCAGTAGGTGCAGGAAATCAGTCTAGTTTATACACAAATAGATCATACCAAAACCAGTAAAGATTAGAAACCAAACTTGACAAGCTGATGCTTATCAAACTACGGGGCTAAGTAGGTTCAACTAAAATGCACAAGAGAAGTCTATGGGATTTGCTCCTTTTACCTCACTAGCCTTTGGTTGTGGCTTAAGATGATGCTGTAGAGCAGGTGGGCCAGAAAGGATGCTTCACAGCATGGAATACCCTTTATCCTCTAAATTCAAAAATATTGTCCAAAAGGCAAGATTTGATCATAATTTCTTTGCTCTCATCCTCGTTAACCATCTGATGGATGAACTGACAGTGCACACAGTACTAAAACTATTAAAAGAAGAGACAGCTTAAAAAATTCTCAATATTAAAACTCATACACACCTGTAACATGATCAATAAACAGAAATCTAATTTAATTTCAAATACCTCTACATTCTTCTTTCAGAAATGCATTAATGCACCTGAAAATAATTTAAAGAAACCCTATCCTTCATACTCACACTAGCAATGGTTTCACTCAGTATCACTGGCTGAATAAGTATATTATTAATCTGAGCTCCCATGCTGCTATGGCTTGAAATAGGCCTATTCAGAAGTTAAAAAGATCAACAAAAACAGTAGCTGTTTCTAATATCCAAAGGAGGAGAGGGAGGGAAAATGATTTTCATTTTGGCAAGTGTTCAGTGGGCAAAAGATTCAGTCCATAAATCATAATACTGGACTGCATTAATTTTTTTCCACACTAATCACATGCATACAAAACGTTAACTGTATCTCGTATGCACAACACAAAACATACTGCGTGAAGAGTTTCAGATTTTCCCCTTGAAAACCTCCCTTGGCCCTGCAGTCACAGAGACCAGAGAGATTTCAGGAATTCAGAAGTCACAGTAATATAATCTTACTTGAAAAATGTAAGAATGTGAAAAATGATAGTTCTATGTTTTGGCATAAGCAAAACTGTTTCTTATTCTGATTAGTTTGAGGGCACGCAAACTACTTATATTTCTAAAATAAAATATAAAGAGCTAGATAAAAATAAATTCACCAAGAACGAGCCAATATTCATCTCTGGTGTAAATCTATTGCAGTTAATGGATTTATGCCAAGGCTGACTTTGGCCCCACCAAGCTTAAAAATGTTACAAAGCCTGACCTTAGCATGGTGATAACACAACACAGCTTTTCCAAATATCACATAAAACAATGGTGGAAATATCGGACGTGAAAGTGTGCTCTAGTTCCCTAACACATATAGGACCGTAACTATAATCTTTAATGTCCCTTCCAATCCAAACCATTCTATGATTCTAGAAGACATTAATTTTCTTACCATAAAATTCAGATATGTAAATATCTGCGTGTAGCTGAAATACCTTATTTTTCCAAATGATAAACACGTGACAAGGTCATTTAAAGCAAAGACTGTCTGCAAGCTGCTTACAGCAACCTCCCAATGAAGTAAGGGAGAGTAAGGAGAGGAGGCCAAATTCACAACCCATTTGCATCTAAGTAAATCCTGAATAACACTGTTTACTTTAATGGAGTTATTCTGGGCTAAACACAAGATTAAAATCTGAAATAATATTCTCAGTTTCTACCAAAACAATGAAAACTTTATTCTCGTATTGCCTCAACTTTTGCATCTATTTTATTTTAAGGAATGAACACACAGCATTTAATTTCTTTGGCTTAAAGAAAGCAAAATACGAAAATAATTACTTCCTGTACAGTTATAAAATATGGATTATTTATCCAAACAGACCATAATGAGTTCTGCATTGGTACACATATTTACCTGGGAAACCAGGATATGCTCAGGTAAATATGTATCCAAGCAATTAAAAAAAAATTATGTACCACACAGCCTAGGTTTGGGGGGAAGATGTATTTATAGTTTTAACACACACATAATTGACTCATTCAAACCACAACATGAGTGCTTTGCTATAATTAGTATTATAACAAACTGTCTTATTTGACTGTCCCAGAGTTGCCATTAATATGCAATAAGGCCCGATTCCTTCATTTCCGGAGCTGAAGGCCTTGTTGAGTCATTACCGCGGGCGCATTACATGATGAAGGGGGATTTCAGGAAGCCATACTAAAGAAACGATCCATCTCCGAGCACCCGAGCGTTGACGATTCCAGAAGAGCAATTTTCATCTATGCAACCTTGAAGCCAGGAGGTCTTTCACCTTTCGCTGCAGTGGAAGCATGGGGTGGTTTTACTTCATGAGCAGCAGGTCTACTGACCGTGGCTCTAAAAGATGGGCATGATATAAATGCTGCAATAACTTTTCATATATGAGGTTACTATATGGCAACAGTGGTGATACGGCAAGAATTTCCCACCACCTCCCTTCTCCAAGCCTCCACTATATTCAGTGTCAGTCACAGAATTTGGGTCAGCAGCAGTTCCAACATACTCGCTGGCTTTTCCTAATTTTTTTAATGATTAAAATTATTCAGTCCACATTACAAAATATTTTGGTTCACATTATCCTGAAGAACAGAAAACCATCCAAATTACTTAGCTTCTTAAAGAAAAACAGTCTAAATTTCCTAATACCAGCAAACAATATTTGAGACCTCGGAGTCTGGATATATTTTTTATTACAGCCAAATTATGAACCCCTAAAAGTGAAGTTTAAATAACGGAAGTGTTGAAATGACTTTAACTATAGGAGCGCAAATAGCTCTGTTAATAATTAGGAGTTTATGAAAAATAAGTGTATTTTACAATTTTTCACATTACAAAGAAGGTAGTATATACAGTAACTATATTTTAAAGTCTAAGAAGAAATGGCTGGGGAATAATATTTTAAAATGTAATCACTGGTTTAATGACTTTATGAAGTTAACTTTCTTGGCAGGATGAAATGAAGTATGTTAACAGTCACCTTACGGCTATTTTCTTTTTGCAACTTCTGCAAATTATAGATTTGTTGAAAGGAGTATTCATTCTCCTGTGACAGAAGCCCAGTTACTTCAATGGTACTGTCTGCTTTTTTTTTTTTCATAATTATTTTTTCTTCCACTACCTCCAAAGTCAACAATCACCGATACTTCTTCTACAAAAACGTCTTGATGGACAAACAGGCAAAAAGCTGGAAAACAAACAAACTATGTTGTGACATAATCCTTCCAGTTACACTGCAGGACGGAGTCGAAATGGTAATGTTTGCATGCCTTGAAACTGCTGGGAGCCAAGAATAATGCTTCAGGAGCTATGATTTTGTTTTCATTGTAGAGGAAAATTAGATCATAGTTCACCTGGCTGAATTTTTTTCTGAGGCAGGAAGGTTGTTTTGTTATTAAATATGCATTAAAATGTCCTATTTTTTCATCTTTTCTAGATCAAAAGTATTCAACTATAAAAATACCAAAGAATATTCTGAATTTAGATAAAGTGTTGGAAATATATTCTAAACAGAGCATCCCAATACTTTTTTGAAAGCAATTAAACTTGGCTTTTCCCTTAAATCTTTCCATATAGTATCTCACATACTACTAATGCCGACACCTGAGCTTCTAATCCTAATATACAGGGAAAACATACAGAATTTGTTTTCGCAAGTCAGCATAGGGATGTGCTTTACACAGTTAGCACATCCTGGGAGGATAATTACATTATGGAGTCCATTAGAGCACTCCAATAGGTAATGATTTAGGATCATCACACAAGGGCTAAACAGCATGACTAAACATAAATCTTTCAGCTGCAGAGTAAAAGACAATCAATTTTCTGGTATTTAGGTACCTGTTTTCAAGTTTAAGTATTTTTTACTGAAGACCATTTAATCTAACACCAGGTGATTATGTGTGGCCTTGAGAAGATAAAGCTCTGTGTCCCATTTTGAGGCTTTAGGGGAGCACTTTCTTGCTTGACACACTGTGAATTTCAGTCCACACAGGTCATGAGAATAAGAAAACAGCAGTTCATACCCCACAGTCCCTGGCATTCACTGAGAACTTGTTTTCAAGTACATCATTTGTTATATTTGGTTCTTCAAAAAAACCTTACTCTTCAGTCTCTGAAGCAAGATCAACTTCTTCATCTTGCCTTCTAGTAGGTGGTAATGGCTTTTGGTTTCCACAGTTCAGCCAGCCTGAAGAGCTGGATCCAGATATAGAGTCCACAGTAGCTGAAGATACTACAGATACTAGTAGCTGAAGGAGAATTATCCCCAAAGTATCCCCAGCAATAAGCAGGTTACAAGGACTCTTTCCCTATGAAACCATAAAGAGTACATCTACAGGTCCAATACACAATGATGGCTTTGACATCAAAGCAGATGATATAAATTTTAGAGGGGAGAAAACAGCCCTTTCCTCAGCTGCCTTCAGACTGAAATTTTGTGAAAGCCAGTCCTATGAACTCCAATAAACAGCCTCACATCTCAGCCTGGACGTTTTTACCCATATCACTGCTATCAAAGACCCCTACAGATTAGAATGATGACAAAAAGATATCTTGTTATTATTCCCATTTGCTTAAATTGAATATTTAACATAATTTTGGACGTCATCACCTCTCTTTATTCTACTGACAACCCACACAATTCTTTTGATTATAGAAAAGGTTGTGGGGGTTTTTTGCTTTTGATTTTTGTTTTTTAGCAACACAGTATAATCCAAATAGAAGAAATGCAACAAAAGACAGTACATATGTATAGGGAGAGAAAATAGCAAGAGCAGAACACCCTGCAGCTTCCTCATTTTACAAACAAGATCCTTCTAAACATACAAAAGAAAGAAAAAAAAATACCAAAAAATGTAAACAGCCTTTATAAAACTACATGGACTCAGCTTGTGTAATGGAACGGGCTAATAAGAAAATGCACTGTGCTTCTGGAGCTCACCTATGGTGCACCATGGTTTCACCTTGCTGGAAATCCCTGCACCTGTAAGGGGATGGCTTTCTACTGACCAATGTCATAAAATTGAACATTACTAAACAATTTAAGCTAGAGCACACACCATTTCTTTTCAAAAAAATGTACAAATACATCATCAGAACAGGCTTGGCCACCCAGGGCATCTTCAGACTGTACCCTACAATTCATCTCAGAGCGGTAGATTCCCAGACAGCAGTGATTCTTGGGGTTATTCTGCCACAGATGTGGACGCTTGCTAGGTTTATGTCCAACTCATCCTCAGGTTTATCAGGCTCCCACTGGACTAAAACTCTGCCATTTGTCAGCCACCCCCCAATTTAGTATTATCAACAAAGTTGTTGAACATACCCTGTGTCACCCATCCAGGTTGCTGATGAAGACATATGGGCCTCATTACTCCAGTCCTTATCAATGTCTAAGAAAGTGTTGCTCCATAAGAGAAGGGAGGGGAAAAAACAGGTGAAAACCTTTTCTCATGTGTGGAATAATTCAATTTTCACAACGGATTCTGCATGTTTGTTCAGCTCGTTGGATATGGTGTAGTAACTCCTGCACTTCAGTAGGCAGGAGAGCAGCAATCCCACCATGAACCGGGAGTAAGGAAAGCTGAATCCTTGTGCTCCTTATTTTTTATTTTTAGCAGGCATAACCATAGCTGATCCCCACATTTGTTGACACTCTGAACTATTCTTGTTTAAATTATGAACATGTACAAATATTAAAAAAATGGTAACCGATTTTCAAAGCTTAGGCTCTCCTACTGAAAGTTAGGATTTGCATCTATTAGACATTGTATGATTTTTTAAAAAATTATAATGGGTAGATTAAATAAGGAAAACTAATTTCAAGTAAATGGCAAAATTAATACTGCTATTTTGCAAAAGATGAGCTTTAAATCAAAGTCTTTTTTTTGTTTGTTTTTAATCTTATTTATAAATAATTTCAGCTCAACTGCTTAAATTAGAGTTTGTTATATTTTGTGTCACACAGGAAAAACAATTTAATGCATTTATGAACAACAACTACATTTCAACTTAAGCTTCAGGCATGACTTTTTCCCTATTTTTCCTTCTTTCAATTATAATTCCAAAATCAACATTTTGGGCCAAAATTTTATACCTGTAATTCTTCTACTCTCCCTGAAACAAAAGAAACCCTATTGCACACCTGACATTTATAGCAGGCAATACTGACCAAATGAAATTAAATTATACAAAAACGTTGAAACCATAAAGTCTCTAAGTGCATAAAAGTATCCAGACTCATTGAATTCAGTTTTAATATGATCAAATTATTCAGTGCTACATAGACTTAATTCAAGACTTTGTGAAGTGCTGGAAAAGGCCCCTGCTGATGCTCCCTCCCACTGCTGGTGATGATAACTACAGGTGAGAAAACAAACTTGGAAACTTCTACTCTAGTTATTATTATTACAGGGGAGAAAAATAAGCTTGAAAAATATTATCGATGGGGAAACGATGGAGTAGTGGTCTCTAGAATGAGCAAGAGAGCGTGAAAAAAAGCTTTGTGAAGTGTGAACTTTGTAGATATGAAAGATTCATTAGCCAATATGAAACTGAAAAATTCTCACGGCCAAAAGCACTCCAACCTCTGCAAACACATCTCTGTTCCTGAAGATGATGAGCGTAGAGGTCTTCTATTGACTGACCATGTTCTAGGATTGTCTGAATATTCTAGATGCTGAGGTAAATGGTGCCATCCCACTGTAAATCACTGATAGCCAATTTTCCCTTTACCTAAACTAAACAAACGCTGGTGTTTTGGGGGAAGTTATAATAAAACTAACTACATTTGGATTCAAACTTTCACAAAGAGCTGTTTCATTTTTTACAGCAGTATCACTATAGCTATTCCAAGCTGAGAGTCTCAGCTACAACTATTTCTTCCATCTAAGAAGAAATCATCTTTCTTAAGAACTGAAGATAATATTATTTTCAAATATTTAGTCTATTGACTCAGATTTATTTCCTCTCCATCAATTATTTCTATTTCTTTCCTTTCTCCAATATTACTATGGCATGCAAATCAGCAGAGGTTTACATTATACCACAGCTTCCTGTCCTTTGGTTTCAAATCCCAGAAGAAACCACCATTCAGGATTATTGTTACGCAGTTTCCAATGCTGCAAGCAGAAAAAAAAAACGTGTTCTCCGTTGATTGAGAGACTATCTAATATAAACAGGTTTCTTTCTCCCATTGCTACAGAGAGCAACATTTGTTTAAATCATGCATCCTCACATTGCTCACACAGGAACACAATCATTGCCTTATATTAGTTTCACCAGAACACTAAATACTCTTCCTTTCCATATCCCAGCAAATTGGAATCAGGCTTCACCGTTTGTCATAGGGAAAATAAGCCATGTATTTACCTATTCCAAGCACAGAGATAAAGTGCTTTTAGAGCAAGCCTCAGGCTAATGAAAGAACTGCAAAGCAAGTGTTACTATGAGAGCAGGCAACGATCAGTGCACTGAATATTGAGAAGACAAGACCTTGATCCTCTGGCTGAACTGATCCTAAAGTCATTAAAAAAATCTCTTCAAACACCTCAAAATGAAGGACAAAAACATACTTTAAAAAATTAAATCCTGCACAGGACACAAGCAAGGCTTTGCTTTGAAAATTTAAATTAGGAGACAGAAGGAGAAAAAAAGGATTCAGAGTTAATCAAAAATACAAAATGGCAATATTTTCCATCAGAAAGCTCTAAAATTATTCACGTTCCTGAACAGACATGCCATTATGTTCATACCTGGAAATACAGTGCTAGTGATAGAAGACTTTATAAGTTAAAATATTTTACCTGAAATGATTCACATTGGTCTTTCTCCTTATTTTTTATTCTTGTCTGCTCAAATGCACATGTCCACCACGTGGGAGCTTCTCAGCTTGAGTGGTGACTACAGTTAAATGCTACAGGATCACTCAGATTAAACAGTGAGACCCAGAATACATGTAAATGACTACTGGTTTAAATGGTCTTGGATGGCAGACAGGCCTTATGGGTGTCTGGGCTTGAGTTAAATTATATTGCCTGCAGAATTTTGACAGACAGGTAAGTATCATCTTGCAAGATGTACCCAAATTATCAACAGAAAGAGAAAACAATAGTAGAAAAAAAAAAAAGAAGTGAAAAACATTTAGTTTTAATGCTTTTTCAACCACAAGATACACGTGGAGTGTACATTATGACACTAGAGAAAGTCTCAGTCTGTTCTGTAATCTTTAATCTTAGGGAAAATCACTTGTCAACAGGGACAAGGTATAATCAGAATGCGCAATAAAACAGGAAGTTCTATGAAATTTATCTCTTCTATCAGGAAATCTCTCTCTAGTTCATTTCAAAACGGCTTCACAATCCTAAATCTATAGCACCTTTCGTCCAAGAATCTTCTAATTCCAGATAAAGATAAAAACAGAAGGAAATTTATGAAAACAATAGTTCCAGTCCAAGGTACACCCATTTTCATGTAAAAATAAGAGGAAAGAAGTCCAAATGTTTGCATGTATGTGTTAGTTTGCTGTATTTTCTTTTTCATTTATATAAATTATAATTCTCAGAGCTTAAAAAAAACCAAGGTAAATTGTACAGATGATAACATGAACATGACAGATTTTCTCTTAG
This sequence comes from Nyctibius grandis, assembly GCF_013368605.1. Taxonomy (NCBI): domain Eukaryota; kingdom Metazoa; phylum Chordata; class Aves; order Nyctibiiformes; family Nyctibiidae; genus Nyctibius; species Nyctibius grandis. The sequence goes on along the minus strand of NC_090658.1, from coordinate 127,599,671 downwards.
GAAGACAGAAGAAAGAAAGAAGGAGGGAGCTCTTGCTCAGAGAAAGAAAAGAAAGCAACACAAAGGAGCATAAATATAAAATGTGAACAACAGATATTTGTGTCTGAAAAATGGCACCGATTTCCTAACTCTTATTTAATGTTCATTCTTTAATTAACATTCATTTCCCAAGGACATAAGTTTGAAAAGGCTGTTTCACACTACTTTAGCACGAAGAGAAAGAATCACTTTTAAGCCATGAAAAGGCTGGGGTCAAAAAATAAACATGCCTTCTGAACATAATTTCCTCTTTATTGCTACTGCAAAGTTATGAAATGAAATCTATTATTTAATTACATTGGATCAAGCAACAGGAAGAGAAGGGAGTGTTTGAGTCACAACATCCCTGTAAGGATAAATTACTACACTTCCTCTTGCTAAAAGACAGTTTTAATGGACTGAAACTGTGCAAATAGTTAAAATCAAACAACTGGGAGGTAGGAAGATCTTCTTGCTAACATAAAAAACTCATAAAATGTACTCTGAAATTATTAACAGAAATATTGGTAACAATAGGGGAAAAGAGTAGCAACATTTCTGCCAGAACATCAATAGTTTGAAAATTATTACATTTATTCAGATTCTTTCCATAATCTGAAGATAGTTTAAAAACTATACAATAGCTTCTGGGCCGGCTTTGTTTTATGCTTTGCATTGGAGATATTTAGATAATCTATTATGAAAACTTCAAAATTTATCTGTTATTACTACCAAACTTTTATTAGCCATGAGGGATTTCCCTTAGCTGTGCTTCAGTAATGTTTACTAGATCCTTCAAATTGAATGCAACTGTTGGAAAAGTTAAAGCAATTTACTTCTTAAGTATGTTCTTGGCATAAAAAAATGGGAGGGCTTTAAACTGTAATGAAAAGATAGGCTGAATTCTAAAATGTTGCCATAGATAACTTGGCAACTGATATAGAGTCCACAACTGGGATATGAATGTGCAAATGCTGTGATCTTTTATATAATTTAAATTCACTTTGACTTGTGTGAAGATGCTCTGAAATAACCTTTCATGGAAATAGTATCTTTTCTCAAAGCTACAATACACTAAAATATGAGGGTATTTCACAGATAATTTGAACAACAATGGAAAATATCTTTGAAGTTGTTCAGGAAAGCTACTCCTAAGCCTAAGGGCAGAATGGGAGAAAGCATTTCATTGAAAAAGCTGTCCTGGAGGCAACAGAGACTGGTTTCCTAGGCCCATCAGAGACTGGACTGACCTCTCAGGACTGCAGGACAGATGACATGAATGGGGTGAGAATAAGCCATGAAGTTCTTTGAGGAAAGATGCAGAGAGGTTTTGACAGGGATAAAGGAAACAAGACAGAAAAAGCTGTTTGCAGAAATTTTCCAGATCAAAGGTTTTCACAGTGTCCTACTAATAATTTGGTCCACAGTCTACTTCTAAACTTCTAACACAGTCTATGAAATTGGTCATAAAATAAAACCTTTCAGCCATGTGGTGTCTCACAGAACTCCATGATTCTTGCATTTTTTAAAGAGGTCTGACCTTCAATGGGAAATGTTAGGAGCCTACTTGTCCCTAATGTATCTAGAGAACCCAGACTTCATCTGCTGAATGTACGAAAATAAGAAAATACGTCATGAATCTCATAATACGTGGTGCATTGCTTATTCTTCTCTTGAAACTCAAGTTATTGGCTACTGTCAGACTTCAACTGGCTATGGGGACATTTGGTTGAATTCAGTGAATTCGTAAATATTTTACCTACTTCATAATTAACACTTGCACATTCTCAAAATGGTTATGAACCAGAAAGGCTTTGGCAGATAGTCAAAAGTCAATCTAACAAACTATCACTTGGATGAGCAAGAAGTCTGATAAAATAGAGGAGACGTGATTCATATCAAGGGACAGAAGTACTTGGTCTTTTGCAAAAATCTCTGGAAACGGGTAACATGTCCAAGTAATAGATCTATATACATCCATTTGGAGAGGACAGATAATTTCCCCTGCCCTGAGGAGATCTCTGCTTTGGGAATTCAACTGTACAATCTTATAATTAAATGCAGCTCCACTAAAACTGCTCATGTGTTAAGTTACTAAGGCTGAGCACAAAGCCAGGATATCCATTACTGGTACCAGAGGACTCAGAAGAAGATAATGTCAATGATGCCAGTGGGGAGGAGGAAAACTAGTGTTTCCAGCATTCATCTTCATCCTTTGGGAGCCACAAAGGAAAGCATTAGCCCTACAGGTGCGATTTCGAAAGACACTGAAATATCACCAAGATCTTCAAGAGTAGGGGCTGAGGGAAAAAAAAAGCAAAGATGAAAAGAAAATTCTTTATTTTCTCCAAGAAAACCATGCTGTAGATTGGCATCTGAGCACAGTGTTTCTGACTATGGTAAAGGCTGAGCCTTAGCACAATCACCAGGATTCAGATCGTACAGCTCTTAAAAAATGGTAGCACAGATTTCTTCAAGAAGAGACCTTGATATTTCTCCACGAGCAGGCAGTCTAAAGGATCTGCAAAAGGGCACATATTTCTCTAATTATTAGAGGTTTTCTCTGTAGTGTTTATGGAAATAAGAGGAAGACTATCTAAGGATAAAGACCAATTGAATTTCTAACAAAAAACCCACCCCCAAAACACAAGAAAAAAGCATCAAAACACAAATGGAAAAATACCTTAATTCCTCAGAAACAATGGAACACTTCAATTTTTATCATGTATTTATGAGAAAGTTCTCAAATATCAGTCACAAACTGATTGACTATGTTTACCAAAAAAGAGTGAAAATAAGCATGAGTAAAATCAATACAGGTATGATGAAGATAGAAAGAAATCTCTGTTCTCAGCATGACAGAGTGGATGATGCTTTTCTAAAAGACATGAGGAAGGAGTGATGCAAAGTTAAATGTAGAGTGGATGAAGAAAAGATGCAAGGTTGGGTAAGATTTAAGAAGGAACACTGATTATTGAAGGGATTAACAGGTCAAGAAAGTAGGGGAAAAGGTTACTAACAATAATAAATAAAATATTCTCCTTTAATACAGATCACTCCCTTTTTGGGTTGCTTTTAAGGTTGTTTTCTTTATTGTGGAAAAGCTAGGTTACCTACATGAATTTTACATTTTTGTTCATATGACAGTGATATCTATTCTACATCCATTTTACAACTAGGCAAAACAAGGCACAGAGCAACTCACTGCACACGGGCAAAGACAGGACCAGGAGAAAAAAAATCCTGTTTGCCTCCCTCACCAACCAATTAACAGCACTCCTTCACTGCTAACGATTCTTCTTTACTGCAATAGGAAACATCTGCAAAATAATGCAGAAATATAAAAAAATAAACCCAACCAAATCTCTTCTGAGCTTTAACTCAAGAGTTTTTTGTATCTAAACTTGTATGCACTCCTGAGCAAAAACTATAAATATTTCCCAGTGCCTAAAGCTGTGAAATGCAGAGGTGATTTAGCAGACACACAAACCATAAAAACTGTGCCCGATACATTTCTCTTCTAACTTAGAGTAAGAGGGCCAGTCTTATATCACGTATAATCATAATTCTCAGTGACATTTAAACCAAAAACCAAGTAAACATTTAAACTAAAAACCTGCAAACCTCCATAAAGCTTTACAAATAGTATCAGTCATTTTAATATAAAGCTAAGAGACAGTAGCATAAACAATGTCGACACAGTCACTGGTTTACAGTTTAGAACCTGGACCTGGAATACTACTAAGTAAATCCTCACATTCATAAGAAATCACTTTTCAATCAGTGGCTTTCTGAGGAGGAACAGGATCTGCAGCGCACAGTAAAGCCATACCATTAGAGGTCAAGAAGTATAGGAATATAGAACTGCCAGAAGTAAAGCTTAATTAGCTTTGCAAGTCAAATTAAGAAGCAAAGCAAAGGAGGCTTCACATGTAAAACAGCATGAAGAACGATAATCTGTGCAGGATGAAATATAGATGGAAAATCTGAACATGGTTCCAAACCAGGAGAATAATTTTCAGTGAGCATTGAGAAGAACTGAGATTTTGAGCATGGGAGTAAAGGTATGACAACTCGTGGAAGAGGTATATGGAAAGAAATTATTTCTAATGTACTGAATGGAAATAAAACTCAAAGATTTTAATGCACTCCAGTCATCAGGACTGGATATCTCAGATGTGAATGAACTGTAAACATAACTGAATGTCTGCTGGCATTAATATTCAAATAAATCAGCTATGTTTTGGGAAGCTAAAGGGATCAAATAATTGTAGGCTGATGCCAACAAATACTTGAAGAGTAATTAGAAAGATGACAGATCCAAATTCTTCTTGGTAGTGTCAGATGATATAATGAGGGGCGACAGCCAGAAATTGCAATTTGGAAGGATAGAGTGGGATGTTAGGAAAATCTTTCTCATGTGGAGGGACAGAGCAGCCCTGCAGCAGGTAAGCAGGACAGGCTCTAAAAAATTCCTCCGTGGAGCTTCCAAAGCCTGAGCTGGACAAAGCCATGGCTGAGCAGATCTAGTACTAGTGACGGTCCTCCTTTGAGTGGGTTGGACTAGATGCCTCCAAGGGTTTTACTGTTTCCTTCCCCTCTGCATTTTGTATATTCTTACAGAGTTTTTGAGTAAAGGAAATTGTTTACTTCTGTTTGTACAGGTACCATCACAACAGTCACCCTCACTTCCATTTGGAATAGGGTCTCCTATCTACTGCTACACCAAAATTAAAATTCTTATCAAAACCAGTGTGTCAACAAAATGGAAGTGCAGAAAGATAGTCCTGAGGACTCTGCAAAAGAGATGGAACACAGGTGGAGGCAAGGCAAACCTCACCACATCTTTGAGCTCCTGCTACAACCATCAACTCAGAAAGTCAGCTGTAGCCAGCTCCTCAATATCTGCCAATCACGAGGAAAAGCCTACAACAGCACTGCTAATAAGGAGTAAAAGAAATAAGGTCTGCTCTTTCACGCCAGCAGTCCCACTGTGCACTGAATAAGACGTAGGACAAGATGAAATTTGCTGACTCCTTCAGTAAGAACAAATAAATACATAAAAATAACGCGTTCATTCACAGCAAGTAGCCTAGGCTGATGAATGGCAGTTGTGTGTAAAACGACTTGAGCAAGGTTATTGGGGTTTCTTTTGATACAAGCTGAATGAAAATCAGCTTCTATGACGGTGTAAGTATTCCCAGAGTAGATTCCTTAATTATTTGCAGCCTTGGTTCATTCAGATAAATAGGCTGTGCTAATGTATGTTTGAGCTTCATTTAGAAAAAAATAGTTATTCATTACAGATGTGAGTATCTCTGTTCTGTGTACTCAGCCACATACTGCAACTAATATTAAAATGCAGAGTGGTTGAGCCCATACCTCACAGTTAACTTCATAATTTCATCTAGTTAAGATTTGCCTTCTTAAAAGCCTATAAGCTAAAGCCTCAAGACCTAACACAAGTTTTTACAGAGTAGCTCCAGAATCGAGGCCTTTTTAACAGATTCATGTAAACAGTGATTTATAGTCCAGAGTTACTATTGTTAATAAACTTCAGGTTGCTGAGGTTTTTAGACTCTCTTTAGATATATTTCCCTTTGTCTTACAGATGCAATAAACCAGAATGTATCAGCTAATGAATGAAGGAGGACATTTGTCTCATGAGAAGGCAGCACCATAGGGAGTGTTTCTGCTTTTACAGGCACTTGCAGTGAAATTGGTGGCAAAGACGATGGAATTGAGACTGAGGTCCCCCACTCCAGCACAAATTTCAAGTTGTAAATAAAGAGAAAACACATACAACTATACTGCCTTTTTCTAACAGTCTCAGAGTACTTTACAAGGAAACTCAGTAACATTATCCCAATTTTTCTAATTTAATACCTGAGACACAGAAATAAAAATTAATTCAGCTAAGGTCACTTCACATTTTACTGATCCTGGGTCATCATTTCAGTACCTGACCCCTTCCTGAGTATGACCCACTGGAGAATACTTCTAACCTTTATCTGCCACTTGTCTCCAGAAACAAACCATATTTCAGTTATCTCCCTCCAATCACCTTCAATCTAATAAGTAGGATGGCAATCTGTGCAAATAATTCTTTAAAACACTCCGTGACATCCACCTTTTGCTGTGATGTCTACCTTTTGTTGTCCTATGGATAAGCTTAGAGACATCTAATGTCTAGTCAGTTGATGAGCCCTGAATATTTTGTTAAATGACATTTAATGTCAGAAACTAGATACAAAAAGATAATTTGGTATGCTGATTTCCTGTAACTATCTCAGAATGCATAGAAACATGCATCTGGGTGCTTCCCACTTCTTTAACCTTCACTCAGTTGTAGAAGTTCAGGCTTGCACAGTGAACGCGAACAGAGAATCACCAACAGAATTCACATGTCCTGTGTCTCCAGGAAATGCTTCATCCATCATGATACTGGTTTAAGGTGTACATCAGGTTGCTTAGTGAATTTGCATTTATTGTCCTGAAGACTATATTCAACAAAATCAAAGCAAGGCTAAATGATTTTTTGATGGATGACATTTGGCCCAAACAAAAAGCTGAGTGTTGTAGCAATAATGGGAAATTATTTGACATATACATTATGTCCAGACATAGGATGAAATAGTCCCTAGTTTGAAAATCTAGCTTAATTTCAGTGGTTTTGTACGCTTAAAAGATGTACTTCTGCTAATAGCATTTTATAATGAAAGAATTTTTAATTAAGTAGAAATAGTGTTGTATTCTATCAACTACAGACTAAAGCAGTGGATATGATCATATTAGTAATTTTATCTTAGATGTAAAGTGACAAATTCCTCATCTAAATATTAATAAGCAGCTTCTACTACTAGTGTGCATTATCCATTCAGTGCATACAGTGGCACTTCTGGCTTCAGTACAGTTATGCATACACGAGTCCTAGAAATTAAACGTATTCATTCTCAAATGTGTAAATGCCAAGTATGAAAATAAGTCTATAAATATTATTTTCAATGTCACGCTTTATAGTTATGTCAGAAGGAGCTTCCTGCAATCCAGCAATGCACTTGAACTCACACTTACCTAGTAGAAAGTGAATCCCCCTGGTCTCAGCAGAGCTAAACACTGAAATTATTTCCTGTCCTGGTCTTCCATTTCATATTTATTTTCTACATCGTTATTTTATGCAGGTGTTATTTCCAACAGATAGACTCTGCTCTAGCGCAAGTTTGGTTTTTGTAATAGTGGTGTAGCCAGCGGTTTGTTGAAACAGCTATTTTATAATTACATATTATAATTTCAAGTGTGCCATTCTATCCATCCATCTAAACCAGAATAATAATGGGCCACAGTTTACCTCTCTGTCAAAGAAAATAATCTAAGCAGTGTTCACTTTGATGGAGGAATAGGTAATCAGAGCACTCCCCTTTCTAACTATTTTTATCTATGCTCTTTTCTTTCCTATCCGTGTTCCCACCTCCCACATCAGTAGCTGTTTCAATAATGACTGAAGGGAAAACTGAGTTGCGTGCTTCCCTTTCACTGCTGGGACCACAATTTGAACCCGATCTAAAGTACTAAGTTAAATCAGCACCTGATCTTCAGCTGCCATCCACTTCACAAAACACCCTGTCCATAGTTTGCTGCAAGTTGACATCAGTGGCATCCTGCACTCAGGAAAAGACGAGCACAGCGCTAATTATCACTAGAGCCTTAGCCAGGGTTGAGGTCATTGGCAAGGAAGTGTGGGAAATGCATCTCACCTCTTGCTCTTCAAGTTTCTAGCACAGTTTCCACAAAATACAAATATTAATTTTCAAGAGGTCATCTGTGTTTTACAGTATTCTTAAAATTTTCTACTATTTCCTCCACACATCTCTTCCAGTAGCACCAATGCTGGCTAGTAAAACATGATCTCTATTCAAAATCATTCCATACTCCTGCTCCTTGGATAAAATACAAAAAAACACAGCTATGTGTGACTGGATTCGTGTGACAGCTTAATTTGAATGTCCTTTCACGTTTATATATATATATATATATTTAGCATTCTAAAACTCTACCTTTCAAAATGTACTGCTAAGTTTTTAAAAGCAAATTTCACTATAAATCCCTTTCTCACTTATTCTTGAGTTTCTGTAATTAGCTTTCCTTTTGCCATGTTCTATGCCCAATTTCATTAAGAAAAATGTTAGGGTTTGAGTATGTGAGAAAAATGCACTTGCTCATTTTCAAGTTAGCCACAACGAAAATAAATTTCTTCCTTCAAAAGGATTATGGGTTTTTTATGTACTCAAACAATATCACTTCTGAAAAAAGTAAATCTTCAGTGAAGAATCATCACAAAAACCTAATAAATGCCCAATTAAGTTAGAAATAAGCAAAATAAGTAACCCAATATTAAAAGTTTTTCTAAAATTACACTTTTTCCTGTTTTACTGTTTTCTTTAAGAGGCTAGAAACTAGATGCAGAGTAAATGCAAAATACTGCTGAGCTGAAAGCAGCAAGTATGATTTTGATCACGACACTAATACTCCCCTTGAACTACAAAATGGTCAAATGCTACTCTCAAAATATAAAGAGCAATGACTCCTATCATATCGAACATGGAAGCAGATGATAGTTTTGACTATAGCGACGTGAAGATTAACTATCTAAAATATTATGTTGAAAAAGTGGCAAGATTTAGGTATGGCCCGGAATGAAGACACAGAGACAAAACAGGCAGAAGGCCCCAGGTCCTAGGGAACATGATAGCGTTAATCAACTCTCACAGAATAAGAGAGAAAAGATAAAGAGCTTGGTTTTGTCCTTCCTGAATTTCAGTGGATAAAAAAGTACTTCTAGGGAAACATGCCAAAATACAGTCCTGGGTAAACACAGACGAGCCGAGAGTGAAGAGAGCAATATTCAAAACACCAGTGTTAAGACGATATTGAAACCTTGAAAGCAGATGAGGTTAGAAAGCCTACTGATGAAAAGGAAATGGGATAAGAGCAGAAATTGGTGGGAAGCCCAAAGAAAGTAAGAAAATTCTGTTGAAAGATACATTGAATTACATAGTGGAGGGAGAGGAAGATTAGAAGAATATGGTGTTTCTCCTTAGATTGAAAAAACCCTCCACTTTAAAATAACATTTAGAAATGATGTCACCCCTGTGAGAAGAATCACTTCATAGTCAGGGGACCAGAGATCAAAAGAGTCTCAAAAACAGCTCTTCCCTCCAAATGCAAGAAGGAGAAGAGACATATTTTCCATTTCTAATGCCTACTACTTGTCATAGACTTGGTGCACATTATGATCAGTTGTCCTTTAACAGTTCAGGGGTAAGAGTAAGCCCATTCATTAAAACATGTATTTCTGATGGAAACTACCAACCCAGTCCCCTTCTTACAGCATTATACTTGCCACAGAGTTATACTGTATATAAAGTTCCATATTACCTTTATCTTCTGTTTGAGCTAGCACAGAGGGGCAAACTGTTTTGCACCTGCAGCTTTTATAAGGCAGGAGTGGGATTTTAAAGGAACTGCTGAAGTGACTAAACACTTTATGTGTGAAAGCCAGCATGTGCTCTACATACTTACATTTGCTTAACAAATCATTATCAGCCAAATTAAACCTAAGTGTGAAATATGGCACTCTGAAAAATGACATATACCGATTTTGACCACTGGTGGAAAGAATAAGGCAAGAAAATAGGAAAAGCTCTCACACCATTCATTGGATTTTGAGTTTTAAAAGACCAGTCATAGTGATGCATACAGGAAAATGGGTTCCATCAGAGAAGTAGCAGCATTTCTTAGTAAAGTAATGCCTAACTCTTTTAATCACGCCTTGAGTGGGTTCAAGGACCTCCATCTCTTAACACATTCAGGGGGACTAGACATTTCCTAATGTTTTAACATCACCAATTTTCTTCTCGACCACCTTCAATTCAGAATTAACTACAAAGAGAGATCTCTCTCCAGCGCATGTGAATAAAAAGGCATGTAAAGCCAAATGCAAGGCTTTGATGAATTCATAAAGAATGGGAGAACTACTTATACATATAAGTGTATGTATTGTAGCAGTATCTGTTTACAGCTGGGATCACGATATTCTGGAAAATTGCAAAAACCAAGAGCTTTGCCATCAGAGTGCACAACTGCCAAACTGGAGCAGATTAGCAACTAAGTGTACAGTATAATGCATAGGGAAAATGAAGCCAGAAAGGTCAAATGAAGCATAGGTTGAATTTGTTACCAATTTTCTGACAAAATGCACTTTGTTTTGAAAATACTGATTCTCCAAAACTTTCAGAGGAAATACACACACCAGAGACTGAGACCAACCATCACTACTGAACGCCAAAACCTGACTATGAAGCATGGGCAATCTTTCTCACTCTCTCTTTGAAGGACGACTCTTTGTATCAATACTTCCTTATTTTATTTTATTGGGAAACAAACCTCCCCCCCCAACTCCATCAAGCACATCATACATGAACAAATCCTGGTGAGATAATGACATGATCCTTGTCTCTCTACTTGGCCAACAGACATTTAATTCTTCACAAAAAGTGAAATGGCTCACACAGGGGAAAAAAATGAACAAAAGAGAATCAGGCTTCTATGGATCGCATCTAGGAGAGAGAAAGCTGGAGTTAAATTCCCTTGCCTGAATTGGGTAGAAACTTGAGTATCAACCTCCTGTGTACGCTGGGCAGCTATGCACACCACAGAACCCTGGTGTAGAAGAGGTTCTCTTCTGTATTGCAAAGAAAACTTCAAGATATTTTAGTCTCAATCAAACACAGGACAAGTCTCTTTTCACACCTTATAATAATTATCATTCTGGAAACCTTATACCATAAGCTTTAGGCCTGATCATCACTGAGTTCCAGTGGAAACATGGATGAATTCTTTTCTCTTAGGTTATTCACAGAAAAGAAATAATTTGCCTACAGTCTGTTTAGTTAAAAATACCTGTTCGTGACAATGACGATACTACAGGTAATGCAATAATTGTATGATGAGGTTCATAACTCAGGCCTAGAAGCATTGGAAAACTAAGTTTTTGCTGCTAATGCAATGCCAAATATATGCAATGTACATACATTCATCATCTGATGTTTTTTTCTGCATCGTCTTTTCCCACCAAGAGTCATCAAATGCACACTCAGCAAATCTGGTACTCAAAAATAAATGACACACATAGATATGCATGTCCTGAATCCTTCCATTTACCAACATGAGTTGGAAAGTTCTCAAAACGTGCCTTGGGTTCTTAGAAATTACCGCCACCTTCCATTTTATTACCTCAAGATCTTTGCCACCTCTAGGCACAGAGATATGAACGATGCATCATTGAATTGATGGCCCAGAAAGGATTATCTGTCATTGTTAAAATTACCGGCTACGGAGGTACGGAAGTTTGCAGTTAAGCGTAGGCCTGATGTGCTTTCTATAATTTTGATTCCTTTAAAACCCTTGAGATAAAGTGCAGCAGAAATAGCTCACTACTTTACTGGTATTGTTTAAGGAAAAAATTTTGGTAAACACTAAAAACTTATGCATTCATTTTTTAAGAATTATAAACATCTTTATTCTGCTGAATAAAATGTTGCCCTCATAAAAAGGGTTTTGCAATACCTGAGAAAAATCAGCTACCAGATGTGGTTGATTGGCCTTACGAAAAAACTGCATTTGCACATGCCAGTGGATAATTGTTTGGAATTCAGAAGCAAAATCTACGAAGTTTCCATCTGCGGCAGCCAGAGGGCTGGAAGTTGAACAGAATTTCCCCCCACAATTTCTTCTCCTAAAAGCAATCCCCGGCAGCTGTATGTAGCACTGGGCTTATGAAATGAAAAGAGAATGAGTTTTTTTTCTTATGTTCTCAATGCCTCCCCTTCTGTCCCCCTGAGCAGCCACCTGAGTGGCACATATGAAAAGACTCATGGGAGAGACTTATTAGGTGTCTCCTCCCACATGGATGCTTAATGATAGCACTTATATAAACTTTATTTATGGTTTTAAAGACACAGAAATATTCTTCTCTACAGACAGAGAAATGCAGCTCAGAGACGCTGGGTATTTTGCATGCACTTACACAATCAACAAATAACAGAGCCCAGTGCAAAACTCAGGAAATTGGTTCTATCTCCACACGTAGAAGACACAGCACTGTCTCATCAGCAGAGGAACAAAAATCAGAATGTCTTTTCTCGTGATTTGTCATCCTACCCCAAGTATCCTGAGGGATTATCAGAACAGGCAGTGGAAGGCGAAGGACAGAATTGTTCAAGATCTCAGCTAATTAATGGAAGGAAAAAAAGATGGTCAGTTGACATGGGAAAACAACCAGCTATTGTTCTGATGATGAAAGATGCACTTCAATAGGCAGGCAAGTTGTCTCCACCCTCCCATTATAGCTCAAATAGTTTTGTTGGTGGTTCTTTTATAAAGATTCAATTGTTACAAAGATATATATCTTCCAAGGACAAACAAAGCAATAAACCCGTACCTTAAGAGTTTTAAATCTGAGAATTTTATCTTTTCGTGCAGCATTTTGAGATAAAAAACCAATGTCTTTTCATCAGCCCACACTCAGTCAAGCACCTTGAGAGATCAGATTGTCAATGAAACCAGAAGTAATGAGCGGCGATAACGGGAAGGAGGGAGAACATAATGGGGAAAGTTCATGACAGAGGAAAAAAAGGTACAAAAAACTAACTTACAGTGTGATGAAGCACAGCATTGTCTCATATCTTTACCCTGTTGGGGCCTGCACGGATTTTATTTTTAATTAAAAGCATTATTCATTTCAATTAGCAGTCATGATGCTTTCTTTGAAAAACACATTGAGCAATGATTCTAGACTATTCAGTCCAATTTCTCTGTGATATAGCTGGCATACAGTTCAGGAACAGAGAGATAAAAATGCCTGATGAATAAAGGAACAAGGCAACCCCTCCACAGGTCAAGCATTATATGAAGGTCATGTGCATAAACAAGACATTAATATTTTAATATTATTTTCAGTGTGAGAATGACCACAGTAATTTTCAAATCATCATGGACATATCCTAGTCCCATTCTAAAAGATCTCATAAACAAAATTTGTGCTTAAATTAATTCAGCTTTAACAGGTTCATAACCACGGTATCTTTTTTTAAAAAAAAAGGCATCCATTGACCCATGCTGTTAAATTCAGGGTTATAATCCAAAATCAATTGTGCCTCGGCCAGCTTTCTATCAGCTGAGTCTTTTGTTTGGCAAAGACTCAACTCAAAATGAAGGGAATTCATTGGGGTGATAATTTGCTGCATGAGCACCTATAGGGTTGTTAAAATAAAGGTGCTGTGCCATACGCAGGTGTTCCAACATTCTTAAACAGTTCATCCAGTATCCCCAATGCACTTGCAATTACAAAGTAAGCAAACTCAGTAACAGCAATTCTTCATCAAGCATTCAGTTTGGAGCCCCGTCTGGCAAACACCACCGACTCGTGCTTTAAAGCACATCCCTTCTGTTCAGACGATGATGATGTACTGTAAGGAGTTGCATTAAGGTCTTGGTCAAGTAAATTACTCTGGCTTCAAAATGTCAAGTAAACTTTGCAGCTTTGCACTTTGCATAGAGTACAGTTTGTGATAAAGACACAGGAGCCCCAGGCTGCTGGTTTTGGCCATAAAACCAGCCATTGAAGTAATCATCCAGTTCAGCAATGGGATGGGGGAATATCATTTACACAGCAGAGACACACAGTTGGCGAACTGATATAGTTCCAAACCTACTGAAAATTGCTTTTCCCCACCTACCCCAAAAACCTTCCTTCTAAACCTTCACGGTCCAGCAATTTGGGACAATTTTGGTCCTAAAATGCAAAAACTATCCAATCACAACTTTGCCAATTGTATTTTTTAAAATAATTATCTGCTTACATTCCTGTTAGTGCTTCAAGAATCTTCCAAAATTATGAGACCATGGAAGCCAAGCTGCTGGAGGGATCCATAGTGTTCATACATGTAGATAAATATATATATATTTACATATGTATACGTATGCTTATTTATATATTTTCCACTAAAACCCTTTCACCCTGATCAGCCAAAGCAGGGAACAGGATGAGGTCAACGGTGCTGTTTGGGTTTGCATTAATTTTGTGTTTTCTGCCTGCGTTGATCTCCGTGGCTGGTTCTGTGTATAATTATACACGTAGTTTGAGCATGCCTATGTATAGACGTGTGTCTGCCCAGTAACAATCGATGCTCAGCCTCAGTACTGGCCGGAGCTGGGGACATGCAGCTGCAGCAGCCTCACTTCTCTCGGGCTACAAGATCAGTCAACTCCAAACACCTCATGCAATAACGCAGGCAAAAATATTAAATTCTCAGTGAGCAAAAGGAATGATCATAAGACATTTTGTCTTAAGATATGGTTAAAAAAAGAGCATTATTTGTTCTCAGTCATTTAATGAGCTATATTATCAGTACTGAAACATAAATTCCCAAGTGGGATAGTAAGATAACCTCTGTAAATCTCACTAGCATAGTACAACATGTTTTTTTATTTTTCAAATGATAAAACACCTCATTGCCTTTTCAGCACACAGATAAGATACCAGACACATCTCAGTATGGATAAGGCCACTAATTGATTAAATGGAAACTGTTCACGTTATGTTGTTCTAAAAAATGTTTTTGTGCTGATCCAGTCTCCTTGAATAAAAATAACTGTATATATACACCATATTGTTTGCTCCACTTGCAGTTTTCATGAACTTTGGTAAAAACATAATAAAACCAAGTACTCAAGCTGGATCAAACTGCTTTGGGTAGGAGTCTGCATGTTAGAGATGAGAACTGCCCTTGGCCATTCAGCCTGCATGGTATTTACAAGCAACACTTCATTTTCACAATCTTAGGACACTTACAATAAACAATAATGATAATCACTTTCAAAACACTTGCTGAATTTCAAAATATTTTCCCAGAGAACAATGTTTGCCTCTCTCTGTTTTGATATGTGCGTCTGAGTCAGTATGTTGCACGCAGCTTTGGAAAGGTAAGAAGTTTCTGCTTATGATATTGAACAGTGAATCTTGAATATTAGCCTCTTAGATCTTTAAATAATATTTACTGTTGTAATACACATGGTTTTATAAGCTATTTTAGAAAGTAATTTAGAATACGAAGGAAAGTATATAACCTTTTTCAGCTCAGCTGTGAAATTACAATTGCATTCTCACTCTAACTACATAAATAACACCTTTCCCTGTCAGTTCTGGGATGCACAAATCCTTCCTCCATAATTTACCAACCTAATAAATACTGACCTAGAATCAGCAATTTTGGTATTTACTACAGACTCTAACTGAATTCATAAATCAACATAATACCTAAGTGGGCAGTACTACAATCATTTTATATATTCTATATAACTATTTCACATAATATATTTAATGGTCAGAAACATTACACATTTAGCTGGCAAGTCTCTCCTTTAGCATTTAATAAATGCCACACTTTTACACAAGAAATTGTATTTCAATCTAATGTTTATATTTTGACTGCACCTAAAATGTGCTTATTGTAGCATACTGCATCAATAAATGAAGAATTATTTCTCAGTGGCATGTAAAATCCATAGTGATGTCAGCAGCATTAAATTCTAGTGCCAAGTAGGGAAACAGTTAAATGTAGCTTAACTATAAAATTAATATTATACTAATTTTAATAAAAGGAAAAGATTTACCTTATTATTTTTAGTTCAGACATGCAGTCATGTGCAAGGTAATTCAATACCCACTGTATAAAATATGAACTATGAAAATGTTTTACAGATGTTTTTAATCAGCTTCCTTTGTTTAACATTAGACGCTAACCTCGAGAAGATACATACAAGCTGCACATCCTACAGGTAATGCTATCCAGATGGGATGTTTTCCCTGAACATCATGCTTAATAACGTAAGGAATAAGGAATAACATAAGGAATATGCTGTGAAGAAAAAGCACCTTGGCAAAAAATTTCTAATGTCATTTCGTATTCAGTGGCACGACATGTCTTTTCCAGCTTGCCTACAGACCCTCTATGGAAAACTCCCAAAACATACAGCATAAAAACGTCTTGAGTTCAGACAGCTTTATGTTGACTGCTCAGCTCTAGCAAATACTAAATACAGTAGTGATATCATCTTAATTATTAACTCCTTCCTTTGGTTAAACTGTACAACTTTCCAGCTGTTAGATCTTTGGGTTATTCCTGCAGTCTGATCCCATAGTGAATTTTCTCAGTCTACAGCAGTTTCATCAGGAAGATGCTGTTGTAACTAATGAAGCAAGTACATCTTTCTCAGCAACAAGAAATGAGCATTCCTTGCCTGGGTGCTGGCTGGCAAGGAGGAATAAAACACCAAGCTTCTTAAATTCATTATTTGGTCATGAGTAAATAATACCACTAGTTCAGAGAAGAGGTAACCAGCTAAGGCATCGCAGTTAAGTGGTGAAAACATTCCCTGTGTGTTACATCACTAGACACATTTGCTGAACATCATTATCTCAATCTCTCGTTCAAGTATTATCTACTTAGAAAGGGAAAAGCCTCAAAACGCCCAGACAACTCCAGTGATTCTTGCAGAAGTGCACCCTATAAGTCCTTCGCTCTGACAACTTGAGCAAAGAAAGGAAACAAAATCTTCCTTTAACCACTCCAGAGAGGCAACTCAGGCAGAGACTATACAATCCATCCAGTGTAAGGACTTAGCCCAATCCATAAACATCTCATTGTTCCTCAAGTGGAACATGAGGGGAATTTAAGCACCTATATTTTCGCCAGGGACGTCCACTGTATTTATGAGCTTGCCTAAAATTGCGTGCCACGGTGACAACATTTTAGCAGGACTGAAATGTTCAGGGTCCAACCTGTCACCTAACAACCCTCTCTCTGGGAGGATTTAGTCCTCTAGATACCCTCAATAAACATTGGGAGCACCGAGTTCTGCACAAAATTCAAAAGTCAAGGTGACCTCAATTAAAAAATACATATGGAGGCAAAGACGCTCCCTAAAGTGAGTCCCTTATGGGTCATCACCTGGAGATCAGAGCCATTGCCAAAGAGATGAGTTTAACTCCTTCCTCCAGCCAGTGGGGTAGTGCTCGAACCAGGACCCATAAGCCAGTCTGTGGAAAGGAGATCTGTGCCCCTGTCCTGAGGCTACATTTGCACACGGGGATTTGATATTTGCTGGATCTGAAGGAGAGTAAGAGGGAGAATGACTCTGCACAGTAGTGCTCAGGGGGTTTGGTTAAGACAGGGTAGCTCAAGGTTAATACTGCTACAGCTAGAACTGCTTGTGCATGTCATTTTATGGCTGGTTACCTGAAAACACAGGAACAATGCTGTAACTAGAGCAGCAATTACAGAGAAAACAGTGAAATGTACAGGTTTAACTTAATGTCCATGACTCATTATCACTCATTATTGACTCTCACTAAAACACATGAGTTCATATGTTCAAGTGAATAAAAGTCTGAAAAATACACACTTTTATGGAATAAATAAATAGTGTTGGGGATGCCCCCTCCCTGGAAGTGCTTAAGGCCAGGTTGGATGGGGCTTTGAGCAACCTGGTCTAGTGGAAAGGTGTTCCTGCCTGTGGCAGGGGGATTGGAACTAGATGATCTTCAAGGTCCCTTCCAACGCAAACCATTCTATGATTCTATGAAATATGTTAGACATTTACTTTAAGATGAGAGGAGATTTCCATCTCACTGACAATAAGGTCACTGTAAACAACTATCTCAGGAACATGGGCCTACCTGTGTGTCCCATCAACTCAGTCTGAAAGGCACCATAGCTAGGGGGAAGAGATCTGGCCCTGACACAGTAGAGATGCTGCTTTTCTTCTTACCACTGCAAAGTACCACTGAATTCTGTCACCTATTTGTAAACATAAAGGAATGACAACTGCTTGTTTCATAGAGCTAAAAGAAGGCTTTGCTCAATAACAACAGCAGCAATGGATATACGATATGAAGAAGCCCAAGAATGAGGAAGTCACAATTCAACACACACTTCTTCACCTGCAGTACTGCATTCAGCTCTGGGGACTCCAGCATAAGACAGACATGGACCTGCTCGAGCAAGTCCAGAGGATAGTCACAAAGATGATCAGGGGGCTCGAGCACCTCCCCGTAAGGTAAAGCTGAGAGATTTGGGGTTGCTTAGCCTAGAGATGAGAAGGCCCTGGGGACACCTTATAGCTGCCTTCCAGTACCTGAAGGGGGCCTACAGGAAAGAAGGCCAATGGCATCCTGGGGTGTATTAGAAGGGGTGTGGTTAGCAGGTCGAGAGAGGTTCTCCTCCCCCTCTACTCTGCCCTGGTGAGGCCGCATCTGGAATATTGTGTCCAGTTCTGGGCCCCTCAGTTCAAGAAGGACAGGGAACTGCTAGAGAGAGTCCAGCGCAGAGCCACGAAGATGATTAAGGGAGTGGAACATCTCCCTTATGAGGAGAGGCTGAGGGAGCTGGGTGTCTTTAGCTTGGAGAAGAGGAGACTGAGGGGTGACCTCATTAATGTTTATAAATATGTAAAGGGCAAGTGTCAAGAGGATGGAGCCAGGCTCTTCTCAGTGACATCCATTGACAGGACAAGGGGCAAAGGGTGCAAGCTGGAACACAGAAGGTTCCACATAAATATGAGGAAAAACTTCTTTACAGTGAGGGTAACTGAACACTGGAACAGGCTGCCCAGAGAGGTTGTGGAGTCTCCTTCTCTGGAGACATTTAAAACCTGCCTGGACGCGTTCCTGTGTGACATGATCTGGGTAATCCTGCTCCGGCAGGGGGATTGGACTAGAAGATCTTTCGAGGTCCCTTCCAATCGCTAACATTCTGTGATTCTGTGACTCTGTGAAAGATGGGGAGGGAGCCTTTATGAGGGAGTGTAGTGATAGGACGAGGGAGAATGGTTTAAAACTGAGAGAGAGGAGATTTAGATTAGATATTAGGAAGAAATTGTTTCCTGTGAGGGTGGTGAGACACTGGAACAGGTTGCCCAGAGAAGCTGTGGATGCCCCCTCCCTGGCAGTGTTCAAGGCCGGGTTGGATGGGGCTTGGAGCAACCTGGTCTAGTGGAAAGGTGTCCCTGCCCGTGGCAGGGGGTTGGAACTAGATGATCTTTAAGGTCCCTTCCAACCCAAGCCATTCTATGGTTCTATGATTCTTTACTTCAGAGGTTTGGAATGGGAATTTTTGGGTAGAATTCAGCTGGAGATTGGCATCTCAAATTCTGTATGTATAATGTATGTAGATGTTTAAGCTCCCAAACAGTAAAAGCATCTTGGGAGCTACTCAGGTGACTGGACAGTAGATGTTTACAGAGTTGAAGAGTTGACTCTGCTTCAGTGGCTACAGTAGGTACTTAGATATCTATAGCAGACATATAGACGGAACACATATAGACCTGAATTTAGGTATCTGAATTGAGACCTGAATCCTACCTTTCTCTCTTCGTTATGAAATCATGCATACACTCTCCTGTCAACCAGGACATAAAGAATCTCATTCCAACACTTCCAACAGCCCATCCACCAAACACAGCTTGTAACCATTAGCCCAGGCTTGCAATGCAAAAAACAAAGAAGGCACCTGGGATCACAGGAAAAGTCTCTGACACAAACATATTTTCAAAGAATAACCATGGATGGAAGAAACTACATTTTCCATTAGGCAACTAGATCTTCCCAGAAAGGGTCCTACCGTCGCTATGAGAGCAGATGTGTTCAGAGTTTATGAAAAAAGGCATGAATACCTACAACAAAAATGCTATAGATCATTTTGTTGAATTCATGCAATTGCTAGTCTACAGTCAGCAAAACAGACAGAAAGAGATCTACAATCCAGTGCTCTTGAGCTGACTCAAGCCTACCTTACAGGGTTCACATCCCTTTGCAGATCCTAGCTGGGAGTTCCCACACACCAAACTACTAAATACTAATAAACACTAATTAAAATGTTTCCTGCACCTGAGAATGGTAGCAGCTCTTGCATAAGAACACAGTCGTGTCTCCCATATTTATATTACGAAAGTATTTGGACGTTTAATAAAAATTTAGATTTGAAATGGGTTGTGACAGGTTAAGATTAACATCCTCCTACTGCAATTGCTTAGAAGCAGGGAACTGGCAAGACATGGGCTATTTTTCAACCAGATGGGCATGTTTCTACTGACAATGACAGAAACATTTCCACAAAATAGCCTCCTGCTGTCTCCAACACTAATGAAATGCATAACAGCACTACATTTCCCTCAGAATATGAAATTTAAACTCTCTGTAAACCATCCGCCAGAACTGCACCAAATCTGTAGTTTTTGTATAACATTAAGTCTTTGTTAGATTAACTGCTGAAGGGTCTAACTGCTTATTAAAAAAAACCAAATCTTCCCCTCCCAAATTATGTGATAAAGAAGGATTTGATACAGAAATCCAACCAGACATACCTCTTACCCATCTTTTGTGTGTACAGGGTAAAAAGGTCTGCAGGAGCTCTAGTTAGCAGGTAAGAGCAAAATAATTTATGAACAAGGAATATCCCATTCCTGCTCCCCAAAACAGGTGTGTATACAGTTTCATGACCACAAGTACACATATTATACATACAAGATGCATAATGGTGAGATGCAAACCTTTCATTACCATGATTTTGAGCAGCTGTTTCAATCATGCATAGTCCTTCTAGACACAGTTGTAAGTAGCTTAGACAGCTTAGTTATACTAGAGCATCGTTATATCAAAACATCACAAGGGCCTGCTTAGAGTTATTTGACTTCCTTAACTTGAAATTCTAATATCTTCAAAGATTATAAGTTGAACAATAAATCCTTTTTCCATTTATTTATTAATTTTTATTATATATTTGTTCCCTTGTTTATTATGCATATTGTAGTAGCATATAACAATATGCTACTGATACTGGTGGGTCACAGGATTGCAGTCACGTAGAAAAGGACATTGTCATACAAAGCGTACAGTCCAGGATGACAGACAGCAAATGACAGACAGACACACAAACATTAACATGCAATATGAATAGTAATAGTCTTAGAAATTCAACTGCTATGAATATTTTTGCAGATATTAGAACAGATAGAAAGCTTAGCAAGAATTTGGAAGAATACAATATTTGCTTTTTGGAATTAAAGTGCCTTTTCTTCTTAAGGATGTATAGAAGAAAATAAAACTTTACAATACTGACATTCTAACAGAGAAGTAAGATCGACATTATTTTTTAAATGGAGGTGGGGCACCAACGCATAACAGAATACAGCAGAGAATTGTGACAGACTTCAAGCACGCAGACACGTAGTATTGATGCAACAAGTCTATTGTTATTTTTGGAAAAGAAAGAACATTCATTTTTTCCCCTCAGATTTAAAATGCTCAGATTAAGTTTTCTCTACAATGACCTTTTCAAAAACCATCCTAATGTGACAATATGGAGAACAAATGGAAGAGGAAGAAAGTTCTCTTTAAACAAGGAAATGTTATTCTTCATCTGTAAGCAATATCAGAGGACTGCATATGCTAAGAAAAAAAAAAATCCATCACTAGATCAGACTACCAATAGCTATTTCTAAACTTGAATCATATAATCTGTTCAGACAACACTTTGCTGCATTTGGTATTGTATTATATTAATGTAGAAGGTTTAAACCTGCAAATAGTTTAAAATAACTTTGTAAATAACAAAGTTCACCACTAATATGAATTAATTACCATTAAAAATTAATAAACACAAAGTGGTCACGTGCTTTTATGAGGCCCTGCAGCTATAGCTGAAGAAAAAGATTTATAAAAAATAATTTGAATTTTTGAACTAGAAATAATCGCTATTAAGTACTATTTTGGATTAAACGCACTTGTGAATAATATGAATAATTTAATCATGACCACTGGTCAGTACCTTGAAATGAAAAATTTTTCCACTGCAAAAATCATATTTCTTGAAACAAACAATTTTGTATACAGGTACTAATCAATATTTCACAAGTCTATCATTAAGATAATACAGAGAAATAATGACATCAAAAGATAGAATCGTAGAATCATAGAGTTGTTTTGGTTGGAAAGGACCTTTAAGATCATCCAGTCCAACCATTAACCTAAAACTGCCAAGCCCACCACTAAACCATGTCCCTCAGCACCACAGCTACACGGCTTTTAAATCCCTCCAGGGATGAGGACTCATCAGATGTATTCATCAGTCCTACATTACGGCACTCACTCAGCATATGGAACACTCAGTTTCAACTTTATGTTCTTCCAGCAAGCAGAGACTTAAACATTGGTCTTTCCTCTCCAACACTGTTGTCCTTCCCACTGGACTACCAGCTAGATCAGATTCCTCTTCATATCAGTAGATTTTTACATTTTTTTAAAAAAGCTTTTAGTTTTGTTCTGATGAAAAAGTAAAGCAAATGTCAAAACCTCTAAATTTTTCAGGAAATTTAATTCTTTTTTTCAAGTCAGACACAGTAATTATAGAAACCTCTGAGCAGGACACAAACTCTATAATCCTTGAGCGAGAGCCTGAATTCTAGGCTTGCAGTGTTTGACTGAGTTCAAAATCAGGCATCATTTGAATTAACTCTAACAGTAATATAATAGAAATGCCACCACCTCCTATTGTAACTACTCCCATATATAGAGATTTGAAGGAGTTTCAAATGTACGGATAAATATTGGAAAAGGACCAAAATGAACACAAAGGAAATTCAAGTCCTAAAAGCTACACTGAAGCAATCTGAAAGACTTGCTTTAAATCTGTTAAAGGAAGGAAATTCACAGTTAAGACTGAAAATCCTGGCTGAAACTCCAGCCTTCAAACACATACACCGCTTTGCAGAAACAAAAAAGGGTAGGCAAACCATACAAATCAAGACCACAGTGTCAGACCGGATTTCCAGTTTTAACTATGATTTGTGACATATTAGAGAATACTTTATTTCATTCTATTTCCATCAAGTTGTAGCTTTCAGATGGACAGGCAGAGAATAGTCAAACTAGCTGAGGGTTTAGTATAGAAGCAAAATCACTACCTTACTTGAGGTAGCGAATAGATTTCTTGCTACAGGTCCATAAAAAAGAAAAAGAAAAAAAAGGAAACAATACTTCCAGAAGTCACAACACTAGATTTAACAGCATCGCCTTTCCCAGTATAAATTTCTTTGTAGTACTAGTACTTCCCACAGCAATAGCAATCATGATGTTCTGTGCAAGTATTTCAAAGTAATTGCTGGCAAGCTTACATCAAAATTTGTTTAGGCAGTTATCCGTAATTCTTCCAAAAATGGGACTTGATTCAATAAATAATTGTATATATACACATATATACACATACACGCACATACATATCCATTTATATGTATATATTTAAGAGCTTTCCTGAACAGAGGCCAAAAGTAGTTCAGGATCAGAGATATGGCTCAGATGACCTCTTGAGGCTCCTTCCAACATAGTTCTTCTACAAGGTTCAAGATTGAAATTCCAGAGCAATCAGGGTAAAAATGTGTCATTAACCAAAAGGAAACGCTCAATTTATAACTGGCGTGCCACAAACTCAGCATGTAGAGAGGCCAGAGGATCGGCCTTGGTAGTGCAGACACAAAACAGGCAGATTAAGTCCTCATACAGGTGTCAAAACCATTACACAATTTTAGGCAAGTTGTCGAGCTCACTTTTCACATGAGAACAGGAATGACAGTGAAATTCAGGACTAGTGTGAGGATTAACTAGTTATTATTGCAAAGTGCTTTGAAGACAACAGGTGCTGAGTAAAAACACCCAGTATTAGTGGGATGACAAATAAAAATTGTTGAGCTACAAGGAGCAAGAATCAAAGGTGAAGGGGGGGGTACCACAGAAATCCAAGACATCTGGGGAGGAGAATTGGTGTAATAAAATGAAAACAAACCAAAACCGTGTTATTTGGCGATCCCACATGCAAACCAGTTGAACTCTACACTTCTGGAGCTTATGTTATCTTTGAGCCACCACCTTCCCACTTTGAGAAAGCTGCAGTTTAGAGAATTATTATTTTAAAGCATAATATAAAGCTGTAATGGAGCAGCTACTCAAGAAAAAACCCTATCAGATTAAGTCGAGTCACTAATCAGGACACTGTGAGAGTCATCTTTCCCCAGAAATTCATACACCTCCTCCCAGCGTTTATAAGAGGGGACGTAGAAAATCACAAACACTCCTCAAGATTTCATGAATCTCTGGTATATTCAGAGAATGCAAGCATAGTGTGTATTAAACAAAGAAATTATACACACTTAAAATATCATATGCAGCCCTCCCTAAATCCTGCAAACCCTCTCATTAATGGTTATGGTATGATTAATGCTTGTCCTGGGCCATTTTAATTAGTTAAACAATTCAGAGTTCTACCTTAAAAAGCAGCTTTGTGAAAGTGCAGTAGTTGCAGAATATTTTACTCCTGGGCTTGATAAAACACTAAACCAGAAACTGCTTTAAAATAACTGCCTGCCACAGCAGTTTTAGCCAACTTTTGCACCTGGTGCCGAGAGAAAAAGCCAAGTGAACTTTCACTCACTTGTTGCATGTCAGCTTCAATGCAATGTCTTTCTTCTGTTGTGTTTGGGTTTCTAACTGGAAGAGACAAGTAAGCTAAACTAGCAGCCAATCAATCCCTAAATTCTAAGAATGCAATAAAATTTGATATCAATAAATCTTTTCTTTTAACAGCCAGAAGAGATTAACAAAGTTATTTGAAATTTTATCCTCTTCTGTTCTTTCAATAGGACGATTACCTGACAATCCCATTGAATCAAATAGCAAAATTAAAAGAGACACAATTAAGCTTGTACATACATAGGAACAGGATACACATTTATGCACAACCCTAGTAGGTCCTCCATTATTTATTAGCCTTGATGTATTTTTCTCCCTCTTACAATAAAAGTTATTACACCTTTGGATTGTCAAATAAAAATCCAATTGGCTGAGACACAGACCATCAACATAAAATAGCTTTGCACAGCTTCCCTCTCAGCTACAACTAGTTGACTTTTTCAGCTCTGCCATTCATTTATTTTATGGCATGGGGAAATTCTGCTTAGTCTTCTTTGTACTTTAATTTCTCAGCAGTAAAGTGACCCTTTTTTTTGCCTAATTTGGAATGATGATGGCAAACTGTAAGAGGAAAATGGCAAACAATGTAAAAACATATTCAAGATTTAAGAGATTATAAAAAATGTAGTTACTGAGTATTGTGACAATGGTTGCTAGGAGCAACATCTTGTGAGTAAATTGAAGTGGATATACTAGCATCAGGCTGTGTATCACTATACAAGTGCTCATTATTAATCTATATATATGCATATGTGTTTGCATGTATGTGATGGTGCAAAGATGGGTGCATTCAGACTTCCATGTGTATGGTGACGTCCACAGAAGAAACACTTGTCACAAGTCTTTCCATTTTATCATGAATTCTCTACTGCAATGTAGAATCTGTCTCTCCCTTTCTTCTTAGTCCTGTGCTCTCCTTTGCGGTGATGACAATGGCCATGTTCCATCTGTTTCATCATTACTCACCTACTTTCTCTGGCCTCATCTGAGAAACAATTTAGAAGCAACACATCTACTGACTCTCACTCCATTTGCTACTTCTTGATGGCTTCCCTGTCATCAGCACTTAATGTCCTGTAAAGCTACTTCCCAAACTCATTCTCCAAACCAGACCTTCTGCAAGCTCCAATGCACCAGCCACAGTTTCTCTTTCAAACCTCTCTGCCTCTCATTTCAATTATTCCCATTCTCTTGCTATTGAACACTTTGAGACAGGGTCATGAGATCCTCTTCCAGACTCCTTCCACTACAAGTTTGTTTTCATCTTTCTTTATTCCACTTTTTCAAACAACTCTTTGCTGAATCTCAGTCTTCCTATTCTTTATTTGCAACCTATGTTCCTCTTTTATTTTATTCCTCCATAATTTTTCTGCTATAAGAGAGAATATATGCATTCCCACACAGTTGCACCTAGTTTTTGTTCCTGAACATCTCTTGCCATAAATTTCTGGCCTTCTTCCCAACTCTGACCCGCCTCAGGAGATGCATCATGTCCTGCCTACTTAGTTTTCAATTTTTCTTTGTTCTCTGGCACTTTTCCTCACGGTATACAGATGTCCTCAGTCTATACACTCTTTTAAAGAACCCGTATCTCAATGCAGCTTGTCTCTCCAAAGTTATTCCCATTTCTTTCTCTCTTCATTTGTAAAAAAAACAGAGAGCATGCAGTTTTCAGCTAATTCACAGACTTCCCCTCTTCTAAGTCTGCCTTGGATCAGCTTCAACCTGACTTTTCATAAATCCCCTCCCTTAAAATTGTTCATATATGGGACACTATGTGCCTCTTCCTGGCCAGAAATCTGGGCCTCCAGTATAGCTTTACTTTCTCTGACTTTTCTGCTGCTTTTGGCACTGTTATCATCTCCTTTTGCCATCAGAGAAGCTCCAGTTATCCTCCCTTTTATTTTTTTTTTAATTACTTCAAGGCTTTTGTCATGGGGGAGTAATCTCTCAGGTGGGAGTTATCTGACTAAACATAGATGTCTACATCTGAGCTAGTCACTCAAGACATCATTTATAGTCACTAGACAGAAATAACCATTCTGGGTCCAAATTCACCTCACCTTGAAAATAAATGCCTGAAAGAAAACAAATAAATTATATCCTACAAGTAACATTTCTCTCTGTTTTCTCTGATTATTTCTCCAATAAGCAGACACTGATGGGTTCATAGGAATATAAACCACGGACAGGCAGCAATGTAGTATAGTATCTAATATGCCATGTGCACACAGAGAAGTACAATGCCTTTAGCCAAGGTACAAGAAAATCACAGAATCACAGAATCACAGAATCACAGAATGTTAGCGATTGGAAGGGACCTCGAAAGATCTAGTCCAATCCCCTTGCCGGAGCGGGATTACCCAGATCATGTCACACAGGAACGCGTCCAGGCAGGTTTTAAATGTCTCCAGAGAAGGAGACTCCACAACCTCTCTGGGCAGCCTGTTCCAGTGTTCAGTTACCCTCACTGTAAAGAAGTTTTTCCTCATATTTATGTGGAACCTTCTGTGTTCCAGCTTGCACCCATTGCCCCTTGTCCTGTCAAGGGATGTCACTGAGAAGAGCCTAGCTCCATCCTCATGACACTTGCCCTTTACATATTTATAAACATTAATGAGGTCACCCCTCAGCCTCCTCTTCTCTAAGTTAAAGACACCCAGCTCCCTCAGCCTCTCCTCATAAGGGAGATGTTCCACTCCCTTAATCATCTTCGTGGCTCTGCGCTGGACTCTCTCTAGTAGTTCCCTGTCCTTCTTGAACTGAGGGGCCCAGAACTGGACACGATATTCCAGATGCGGCCTCACCAGGGCAGAGTAGAGGGGGAGGAGAACCTCTCTTGACCTGCTGACCACACCCCTTCTAATACACCCCAGGATGCCATTGGCTTTCTTGGCCACAAGGTCACATTGCTGGCTCATGGTCATCCTGCTGTCCACTAGGACCCCCAGGTCCCTTTCCCCTACGCTGCTCTCCCACAGGTCTGTCCCCAACTTGTACTGGTACATGGGGTTGTTCTTGCCCAGATGCAGGACTCTACACTTGCCCTTGTTATATTTCATTAAATTTCTCCCCGCCCAACTCTCCAGCCTGTCTAGGTCTCTCTGAATGGCTGCGCAGCCTTCCGGTGTGTCAGTCACTCCTCCCAGTTTTGTGGCATCAGTAAACCTGCTGACAGTGCACTCTAATCCCTCATCCAAGTCATCAATGAATATATTGAATAGTACTGGTCTCAGTACCGACCCTTGCGGGACTCCGCTAGACACAGGCCTCCAACTGGACTCTGTCCCATTGACCACCACTCTCTGGCTTCTTTCCTTCAGCCAGTTCACAATCCACCTCACTACCCGATCATCCAGACCACACTTCCTCAGTTTAGCTGCGAGGATGCTGTGGGAGACCGTGTCAAACGCTTTACTGAAATCGAGATAGACCACATCCACAGCTTTACCATCATCTATCCACCGGGTAACATCCTCATAAAAGGCTATCAAGTTGGTTGAGCAAGACTTCCCGTTGGTGAAGCCATGCTGAGTGCCCCTAATGATCCCCCTATCCTTGATGTGCCTAGAGACAGCACCAAGAACAAGTTGTTCCATCACCTTTCCGGGGATGGAGGCGAGGCTGACCGGTCTATAGTTCCCCGGGTCCTCCTTCTTGCCCTTTTTGAAGACTGGAGTGACATTTGCTTTCCTCCAGTCCTCAGGCACCTCTCCCGTTCCCCACAACTTAGCAAAGAGAGTGGCCTAGCAATGACTTCCGCCAGCTCCCTCAGCACCCGCGCGTGCATCCCATCAGGACCCATAGATTTATGGACGTCCAGATTGCTTAATTGATCCCTGACCCAGCCCTCATCAACCAAGACAGATTCCTCCTCTATCCTGACTTCTTCTGGGGCCTCAGGGGTCCAGGACTCCTCAGGACAGCCTCCAGCAGTATAGACAGAGGCAAAGAAGGCATTCAGTAACTCCGCCTTCTTTTTATCCTCTGTCTCCAGGGCCCCCACCTCATTCATCAGTGGGCCTACATTGCTTCTAGTGTTGGTTTTATCTGCAATGTATTTGACGAAGCCCTTTCTGTTGTCTTTGACCTCTCTTGCAAGGTTTAATTCCAAGGAGGCCTTAGCTTTCCTAGTTGCCTCCCTACATCCTCTGACAACAGACTTATATTCCTCCCAAGTGGCCAGCCCCTCCTTCCATGATCTGTACACCCTCTTCTTCCACTTGAGTTTGCCCAGCAGTTCCCTGTTTAACCATGCAGGTCTCCTGGTACCCTTCCTTGACTTCCTACCTGTTAGGATGCTCTGATCTTGAGCTCGGAAGAAGCAGTCCTTGAATGCTAACCAACTATCTTGGGCCCCCTTAGCTTCTAGTACCCTGTCCCATGGGATTTCCCCTAGCAATTGCTTGAAAAGGCCAAAGTTGGCCCTACTGAAGTCCAGGGTTGTGATTCTGCTAGATATTCTGTTCCTGCCCCATGAGATCCTGAACTCCACCATCTCATGGTCACTACAACCAAGGCTGCTCTCAACCTTTACTGCTTCAAAATGGGCCGTCTAAGTTGGTAAATTATATATTGTAATTTAAAAGAAGAGTGTATGAAAACAGAGCTATCTGAGTTTGGGAATATTTATGTAAATCACAGATACAACTACTGCATGGAGCCCACTGTGCTTAATAGCCGTGTTGAAAACAACGCAGCTGAATCGGACTGACTGTAAAGCATATACTTTTTTGAGAAGATCACCCCTGTATCAATTCATACAGAGCTCCTGACATGTTTTCTCAGATTTATTTCCCTTATGCCTTCCTCTGACCAAGCCAACAATTCCTTTACCTCATGCAAAAAAGTCTTGTACCAGACACACTGCTCTTCGAAACAATTATTTTTCCTTTAATTTTCGGTCTTAATAGCACAGGAATCTACAGATTGTGCAGGCAGTGGGTCTGTAAGGAAAAAAGACATCTCTGGAGAGAAAGCTTCAGCCTAAAGTAGTAGAATCAAGCAGTTACATCTGGCTAATACAGCTTTCCAAAGTTTATGGAAGAGATTGTTTTTATGGCCACATTCTGGCCTTTTAGGAAATTGGGTAAGAACCAAGGGCTTCCTCAAGAGGTGACCATCAATCTAGGTGAGTGTTCAGTGAATTGTCACTGCCGCCTGGTTTTCTGAAAAAGCAAGGTAGTAAGTGTATAGGAAACTTAAAACACATATGACTTGGTGCAGAAAGGCAGTTTTTCAGTGCAGCTACAGGAAAAGTCATGAGAAGAAAAAGGGAAGAACGATCAGATCAAGCATAAGTTTAATATGCATTTTCTCTGCATGAATATTTTTCACTTTCCTATGGAACTCATCACTAAAACACAAAAATTCATTGATACTTTTAGATACAGTCACACAAAATTCTTAATATATTATCTTACATGATGGAAGTTCTTCAGTTAACATACAGCAAAATCCCAGGTATGAGAGCTAGAGAGCAAATTTTACTCTGTCAGTTGCTGTCTTTGTCAGGAACGGGTTATAATCCATACTTGGATTGCTCCATTTATTTGCAAGTCTGAGATAAAAGACTGTTTGTGCTAGTTTTTGTGTATAAGTTATTTTCTGTTCACTCAAGGACTCTGCTGCCATCAACACTCCTATCAGGTAGAACTCGTGGCTTGAAGATAAAAGAACACAGAAATAAAAAGCGTTGACATCTCCCACAATTAAATAAATACTGATCTAAGGGTTTCTGCTGTTATCACTGTTTTTGTTGGCCGGTGACACTTACAGACACAAAAGAGTTGTATTTGCCAAAACTAAAGCACTTAATTTTTAAGAAAACAAATTTTGCAGTGCTTCAAGAAGTAAAATAGCTTTTGCCAAGTTTTCCAGTAGTGCTGTACTATTGTTATTTTCAAAGTAAGATTGTTTTGCATGATGGTAATACCTTTGCCTTCAGTTATCATTTTCTTTTGCAGAAGAACAGAAATGGAAGATGTTGACAAAGGTGGAGAACTTTGGTATCGACAGTTATCTATTAATAACAAAGTGCAGTATTAGAAATTCAAGACCTCTGAACACTAGGTGTCAGTGTAAGAAATGGAAAAATATCAAAAACCTGTTGTTTCCAATCAGGTGGATTAGCTAAGAAACCAGAACCAGCTGTGACCACATTTCCTCGTAACTGCATAACACTGTTAACAAGCCAATCTTCCTAAAAAAAGTCATTCTGAAACTATCAGGTTTGCTTGAAATCAGATAAGGTGATTTAAAAACTACAATGAATTTGCTCCGTTAAACACTCTGAGATGACCTTTAAGGTTTATGAGTTACATTTAAAGACCATGCAGAATTTAACACTACTCTTTTTTCACCACAGATATCCATAAATCAGTTTGTGCCTTTCACAACTTAAAGTTTACAGTTTTGTTTCACAGAATCAATGAAAAATGAAATCTCAAAAAAATACAGTTAGTGCCATAAGTCATAGAGGTCAGATGTCTCTCACTTCACTTAAGAAGTCCAGATTTTAAACGGATGGGCAGAATGTTAAATAACTACTTTGGGACATGAAGAGTCACATCCTAGAAGTACCCATTTATCTCCCCTCACACAAAGGATGATCTGGCATCATTATCTCAGGTATCGAAAAGTATGTTTTTTGCCTTCATATTTGTTCAGATGAATCCACTCGGGATCCCAGAGGAAAAGCAGAAGGAATGTTACCCTCCACCAGGCACTGACAGTTAACATATTTGGACAGTTATTTGAAACAAATCAAGTAAGATGATAAAAATAATAATTAAAAACCTGTTGTTTATTGGATTCTGGAGCTGATTTCAAAGATATACAGATGTTTTTGAAAGTTAACTTGAGGTCCATCTTCCTAATCAAATATCCGTGTGTTGTATACCACTGATAAATTCCAGATTCTTTGCATTTAGTTTACTAAGTGCTGCCAGAATCAGACTACTAGATAAGATGGGTCATTATGTGCAGGTATGGACCTTACACACGTGTTCTTTTATTTATAATATTCAATTTACATCATACAAACAAGTTAAAGAAAGAAAGAAACCCTGAATCAGTTTTCCATTTGACTTCTGAAGCTTGAGGGTGTAATTATGACTTTTCACAGACAGGAACATTCCTCCTTCATTTCAGCCCAGCTAAATGATTTGAGACAGTTTTAGGCTACGTCAAAAATACTCTTGGCAAAAGCCTGTTCAGTCATAAACACTTTGAATAAAGCAGACTAGAGAGTAAAACCATTGACAAAATATTGATTTACCAGAGTGCATCATACTGTGCAATAAAAATCTGATGATTACTCCTCAACTTCTTAACCTTCTCATTTGTTCTTTTCTAAAGAGCTAATCACCTAGAATTTCATAGGGCTCCAGCAAAATAAGTGACATCAATATAAGTCAGTAACACATCCTGGACATAGGGCATCTGTGCACTGAATGTCTCAGCTCATCACAGCTCATCCAAGATTTCAATAACTATTGATCTATGCTATACTCCTAACAGTATATATAAAAATTAAATAAAGGATGTATTTGTATTTCAGAAACTCAGGCTGGGATCAGCTTATCAGTTGATTCATAAAAGCCCCAGAAGCCAAGGTAATTGAGTACATACATATTTAAGAATGCCATAGATTCCAAAGCTCCCATGAGTGAAATTTCATACATACTTAATTCCTCTTGCTCAACAGCCTATACAGGAATCTGATGTGTTAAGGGTGGAAAAAACAGATAGACACATATATATGCACACATGTACAACACATAAATCTATGTCATTGTTATTAAAGGCCCAAAGACTGATATAGAAAATCAGGAAATACTGGGATTATAGCTGCCTGCACTACCTCCATTCTGTATATTTTATATGCACTACAAGACTATCTTTAACCATTGATCACATTGCTTTTTCCATTCAATCTAGTGAACAGTTTGGATGTTTTTCTTTACTATTGAACATATTGCTACAATTATGTGGGCGTAATTATTCATTTCCTTCTGTTTGGTTTTTTTTAGGGTTCTTAATAACAGCATCTTAGTCTTTCCACTTTTTCAGTCAGTGAAGTCTATCACCACTGGATGCTGAGCAGCATCTCTGCATGACTAGGTAACAAGCAGCAGCTCTGCCTCACAGCACGTGTTGACTCTGCAGAAAGATCCATGGGAAAGAAAACATCTCAACAAGTAAGTCCTTTCTCATCTTAAGAGAAAGCACAGAGTGATCCCAGAATCCCTGACTGGGGCTCCTGAACTGTCTTCTGTAATAGATTCTGTCCTTTAGAATAAATACATCTGAATACGCTGAACAAGTCGCAGCTAACGTTAAGAGTAGAAAACTCAGGACATCACTTTCCATATAAATTGCCAATGAAGAAAAGGCAACATTTCACCAAAAGTCAGACAAAAGACTTCATTGTTTCCAATTTAAATTTTCCATAAAATGTCGCCTTAAAAGACATTTTATAACAGTCTAAGATATGAAGGACAAAATGCTGTCCATTTGCTCAAGTAATCTAAAGTCAAGTGCTTGTGAATTAAGAAATATTAGAAAAGGAAAAAAAAAAAAGACTTTTTTTCTTTAACAGGAAATTGAGAAAAGTGTCCTGTGGCTGATGTGGGCCTTTCTAAACCGGTGTCATCTTCACCTGTGAATGACAGATACACGGTCACTGAGCTCCTTTGGTACAGGAGTAACAGCATCTGATCTCTATAGAATGGCAGTGAAAGGGTTGAGTCTATTCAATTTTTTTCACTGTATAGAAAGAAATACACACTCAGAATAACAAAACCTACTCTATGCTATTCTGCAAAATGAACAAAAAAGTTTTTTGAAAAACAGCCCTTCCTTTTAGTCACACAAAAATCTTTCCAAAAATCAAACAATACAAATAGTCCAAAATCAATTTTGAGAATGATGAGCACAAATATTAATGTCAAAGATGCTATTTACATTTAAAAAAAAAAAAAGAAAAAGAAAAAAAGAAGAAACTTACTCCTACCAATGCAATAACATGTTCTAAATATTGACCACATTTAAATGATGTAAACGCACAGGGAACAATTAACAACTGCTTGCTAGAGATAAAGTCCCTTCTCTTCTTTTCCATCACACAGGGGAAATGCTAACAAATGCACATTGCTGGTACCCAGGGAAATTTTTATATTATAGACTTATTTTCTAGTTTGATTTCTTCCAGGGCAGGTGTGCCATGTGTTCGCTGCAAATGTACGTGTGTTGTTTAATTTACTCTACACTAGGAAGAGAATGAATAGTCGGAGGCTTTTTCCCAGATGGTTTTTGTGAACTCCTTTATCCTATTCATGTAAACACACAGCGTGTTCCGGTTTGCCGAGCTGTATATACACCCTATGACTTAGTACAAAGTCTGAATGTTTAGTTAGCCAGAAGATTGTTTCCATCCTGTGATTCATTAGGTCCCTATGGTACCCTCGACTTCCTTTATTTTGTACAATCACAAATTATATTAGTTTGTCTTATTTTGATAACCCCTCTAATTAATGTAGTGCACAGGAAACTTTATTACTGTTTTAAAACAGACTCATAAAACAAGGAGTTTTCCCATTACTAGGGTGGCATAAGTGACAGTTGCATAGAACTTTGGGATCAAGAGTGAACAGCACTTCACACTGGTTTTATCAGTGGGCAACTTCTATTAGCGAACGAGCTGGTTTCAATTCTTTCTTTTTTAAAAGGAAGGTCAGAAATTCTACAGTTATGTATATAAAGGTTACAAGTCTAACCTTTACTGCACAAACGCAGTAAACAAACCTGGAACTGTACGACTGCAGAACAGCATAGAGGTTACACACATTAAAATGACTAATCCAGTTTGTGAATGAATAACTAGTGTGATTTGATTTAAAAAAAAAACCTGTAGGAGCAGGCTGTAAAGAATCAAGAAAGCTCTATCTATGTTTCTGTTTAAATCCTCATTTTTCCTACTCCCCTCTCCCTTTGCCGTTGTCTTTTTCTCTGGATGGGCAAGTGAAGGCGAGTTTTCCCTCCTCCTCCTTTCGTTTTAAACTGCAATAAAATGGTTAACAGCTGCAGGAATAAAGCTGGGAAGCAAAGAAAGCACACCAGGTTCATCCAGCCCTTTGAAAACACAAAATTCATTACTATCATGATTTAAGCATTTCATAGCAGTAAACCTATCCTTATTCTTGTCTCTATTTTCACCATTCCTTTTCCTAGTTGTGGCAAATGACTACTCAACCTTTATTAAAAGTCCCTACAATAAACAGTAATTTACTCCACAGGATGGTTTTACTATGGATTTACTCTGGACTTGACCTACTGTTGAATCTCTGCATTTCACTGTAAGTGTTCTATCTATGAATTATTGCCACAATTTAAAATAACCTACGTATTCCAGTATAGATTATTCACCTGCTGACCTGTGTTCTGTGCTTCGGTTGAGACCAAAGGACTGATTTTGAATTAACTACATTATCTGTGTAAGAAACAATTAATTTCCAATAGTAATAAACCAGAAAAAATTAAAATTATCTATGTGTACATGCAAAGTGTTCATACATGCATATATGTAACAAGAGACTCAAATCATGCTTTTACAAAGGAAGCAAGAGTGGAATGTCAGTGAGTATTAGGTAGCAGCACAAGTTGCATGAAATTAAATTCTTCCATAGGAGGACAAAAGTAAGTGATCAAAATAATCCCAACAGATATCATCTACAATATAATTTTGGGCAATTGAAGGTCCTTTAATTTGACACTACTGCATTCTAAAAAAGCCAACTGAGTGGGTTTGACTTAAATCATTTGACATCAATTGAAGAGATCAGAGTCCATCTTCCAGCAGACACGCATTAGCTGGCAGGGAGTAAACCACAACTTTATTAACATGAATTCTATCATTCACGACAGTCTCCACAATGATTTATCACAGCGCACAAAGAAACCCAGTGGAGAAAACATTTAAAGGATGTAGCCCAAGGCTGTTGCAATGTGCTGTAGCCTTCCCTCCGAGCAGCCAGTGTTACATGGACAGGTAAGGTTACTCACCAGTAGGCAGGGACTTTTGGGCTCTGCTGTTTATAAGCACATTTGTATTTTTGGTGTGCATACGTGTAATTTTTCATAGTCCCTTGCTGAACTCTGTGCTACTGCTAAAATGTCTTTCACTGGGGAAAAACAGATCAGTCTCTTCCCAGAAGACATTTGATATCTTGGAAACAAACCGTAAAGGACTGAAGTTCAAACCTAGTGTTAAACTGAATAACCGAATTCTGTGAAAGAAGCTGTCAGTACTACTACTACCTTATTCAGCAGGCCTAGAGAGTAAACTGCTGGCAGTTCATTCTGATAATAAATGACCAGTTGATACATACCCAGCACAAGGAAGGTAACTCCTTAATAGCCTTTTTGATTTAAGTAGTACATCATGATCTTATTGTCTATTAGTTCACGAACGTGGAGCTATGGCCCTATCAAGAGAAGATACTAAGACATCTTTAGTTTTTAATACTAGTCTAATAATACTATATGTTCCTATGATCCGGCCCAGCATGACAAAAATTCTGGACAGAGATGGTGAAGGTTAGGAGAGACTTTTCCTCTTTCTTAAACATTACATGAAACAATTTCCAGATGCTTTTACATCCATGCATAAGCAAGACTTCAACTATTTTGATGCCAAACCTCTCATTGGTAGTTTAATAATCAGGAAAATTTCATATTCCTTTTCTCTTAGTTACAGCCTCTTTTTGTTGACAAAGTGCTGAATAATATTGATTTGTCCTAAAGCAGGATCTTTGAGTTCCCTTTCTAAGGGTCTGAATAGATATTACAGATTATTAATAAAAGATGACGCTTCAAAATCTTCTTACTGCACATGCAAATTGTATTGGATAATATGAAAGAACGAACTACAAGAGGCCTTGTTCCACTTCAAATGGTATTTTAAAGGCTTGTGACCTTCTGATAAACATCTTTTTGCATTCCCTGTTGAACCTTTTTTGTAGGCACAATTTTCCTTGTAACAGACGTCTACTACTTGTGCTTAACCATAAAGAACAATTTAGGTTTGATTGGAACCTCTAGTCTTAGGACACATAAATAAATACAGTTTTAGGGGTAACATTAAGGCACCTATAAATACATATAGAGCAGTTACTAAACAAATACTATCAGTCAACATTGAACTTGATTTCAAATTAAAGCTTAAATTCATTGTGCTCTTCAAATACATTGTGCTTGAACAAAAAACATACAGAACTTTCTCATTCTAGGGTGGGTTTTTTGTTTTATATTGCTTGATAAGCAAATAACAAAATATTTAATATATTTACAATAAATGCAAAAAAATTTCAAACTCATGCTAGCATTCTGAAACAAATTGGATGGAATTTATCTCTCATCTTTTATGCCTATCTCCTAGATATTCAAACCCCAGCCAGATGTCAAAGGATCCCTTTATTAGTCAGCTGAGGAAGTAAATTCCTCAAGAAATTGATCTCATCTAACTCAGAAACTAATTTTAGGATGACATGAATCATCCTCTGGGGATGCTCATTTCCTTCTATACATTGGTATATACTTTTAGCATAACTTAATTTAATGAAAAGCAGTGTACGTATTTTTCAAAACAAAAAAAAAAATCGATCATAAAATGTGATGCAGACTTTAAAAAGTCTGTTTTTTAAGAAGTTGACTTGTTAGTGGAGTCATCTGCTATAGCAGCCGGACCTCAGGAAGTATATAGTGGTTTGAAGCAGTGACCGTATAAATCTGTCCAAACCGGCCCTTGATTTAATACAATTCAGATCAACTTTGAAAATCGGAAGCTGGAACTATAAACCTCCAAGATATCAAAAATCAACCAATCAAAGGTAATCACGCTGCCACTTATTTTTTACTTCAGAAGATCAAACTTGGACTTAATCAACAAGTATGAACTCTTCTTACAAATGTTTACTAGTGATAGATGTATGCAACGTGCCAGTTTTACTGCAGGCATAATTTCTACAGTTTAGTTTTATACGTGTATTAAGGATGGCAAAATGGACATGAATTTTGAGAAGAAATCATTAAATTACATAATGAGAACTGTGTAGGCCATTAACATGAGTAAAACGACAAAATCCAGATAGTAAGCAATAAATTTACATCTGCAGTCAGCATCAGTTATAAAAATAGCTTTTTTCTAGTACTGGATACATACCTACATGAACACCTACATCTAAAGTGAAAATTTAATATAAATACTTAGCAACAACTCAATAAGGATGTGCAGTTATTAAGGATGACAAATGGGCAAAAATCCCTATCAGAAGCCCAGAGGATGTAAAAAACTCCTGATTTAAGAGTTCCGGCATGTGAATGTCAGAGGTCAAAGCAATGAGCTATTAAAGATACTTTCACTTCCTCAGAAATAAAGCGCTGTCTTGGGCTCAGAGGGGAAAGGTTAGAAAAGCTGTTTATCTGCCGCTCTGTTCCTATTCTTCCTTCTGTCAGGAAATCATACATGCTCCTACACCCCACGCAGGGTTAACGCGGGGTCACGGTCCTTCCCCAAGTAAGTGCCCGGCTTTGATTGAAGTGCAAAGACCACATGGCTGCAGGTTGCACTTTCTTGAAAGGCACGTTTTGATGTAAAGCTCAGCTCAGCTAAGCCTCGGTGGGATGTAAAAGCACCAACTCTTCACCACATTATTGCTAAAGGAAGAGTGAAGCCGCAGCCATCGGTTTGCATAAATCAAGGGCACCATTAACAAAAAGAAAATGTTATTTTGTAGTAGTTAGAGCTAGAATAAGAATTACAAATACATGCCTGGAGCAGCATGTTTAACCAGTGGGAAACCTGTGGAGAGGGGAGAGAGGCTGTCCCCTCCCCAGGAGCCACGGGGCATGTTTGGGACAGACCGAAAGGAGCATAATAAGCAAAGAAGCCCCAGTACAAAGATGCCAGGAGACTGCAGAGACAGGGATACACCGCTGGGCTTTGGAAGGATGAGCCGAAAGAAACCACCCGGAGCTGGAAGGGACCCCAAAGCATTTGCTGCAATCCAGGAAGCCACCAAACGGTTGCTGGATTAAGTGCAAAGCTGAAGGAAAGCACCTGTCTGCAGGCAAACAGTGGGCAGGGAGAGGTTTATTTATATAACATATTTTTTAAAAAAAATATATATAATATGTTAATATTATATAAATATATATAAAGTATAAATAGATATTATGTATAACATAGCAATATTATATATAAACATATATAAAATATAAAAATATATTTTATATACCTACACACACACATATGTATACTTATAATATGCGGTGTGCCTCATTCTGAATTTTCTCAGTTTAATTTTCTCAGTTTACAAAGGTTTTTAATTCTGGATAATGTAGGAATAGAACCTAGCTTGAAACTTAAAACCCTTCTGATTGCTGAAAGGGCTCATTATAGAGAAAAGATCTAGGAACTTGCAGCTCAAAGGGACTTGCAGGGACTCATCATATGTAAATATTAGTTATAATATGTATTAGTATTATTTATATACATTAGTTCCATATAATGGCCATTTGACATTTTCATATATATTTGCATATATATAAATATATATAATAGATATTTATTTACAGTTGTATATATATTCATATATATAATATATATGAATATATATAATTTAATAGATATATATTTCGTAATTTCATTTGAAGAATCACTACAATAAGAAAAATTTATTTTTATTCGTTTTATTCATCTGTTATGTTTGCTATGGTTGTTTATTCATTTGCTATGCTTCCCAAGCTACAGGTAACATATAAGAGCATACCTTTTTGTACAAAATGTCAGATGGCAGATTCACGCCATGGTGTAAAATACTTAAAATGTGTTGTTGAACTTCAATTAAAAACTATGAAGAGGTTCAAATTTAGAGCTGCTTCTGACAGACGAGATTTGAAATAGCCTCATTTATACAACACTTTCATTGGCTTTCAATAAGGAAAACCTTCAATA
Source organism: Nyctibius grandis (assembly GCF_013368605.1). Taxonomy (NCBI): domain Eukaryota; kingdom Metazoa; phylum Chordata; class Aves; order Nyctibiiformes; family Nyctibiidae; genus Nyctibius; species Nyctibius grandis. The sequence goes on along the minus strand of NC_090658.1, from coordinate 127,560,000 downwards.
TTTCTGCATTGTTTTTTGACAGAAATCAAAACATCAAATAGTAAGAATATTAGAACATACATATTAAGGAAATAATGCATTAACACAAATACTAGAACATAAAAAAAATTAGCAAGGAAGTCTTTAGATGACTAGCCAGTTTTTTCTTTTTAACAACTTGAAGTTTCTAACAAGAAAAATACATCAGTTTTCCTCCCAAGGTAAGGTGAGGTTGCAGATATCACACAAATAGAGAACATAAACATAAGCAAAGTGCACGCTCTCTGTCTGCAAGCCTAACAGTAGCTTCTATAGATTATTGAGGCCAGAACATCACCCTCAGTTTCTGTGTCTTATTTGTTTCTAAAACCAGACCAATCTGTTATTAGTCATTAGATCATGAAAATGTCATGTTGTTTCAATGAGTTTTAGAGTGAAGACTATTTTATCAGTTACGTTCTTACCAAATTTATCAGCTGAGTGTGGACGATGTCTTCCACGAGTATTGCAGTTTCATGGAGTGGCCTCCGAGCATCTCCTAAGGAAAACCTGAAAGAAAGAGGTTTTATTGCAAGGTTATGAGTTAAAAAGAAACAACGTAAGTGGTCTCTAGAAAAAGAAAAAAATGTGAATAATAACAACAAGCTCAATACACCTGTATGTACAGAAATGGATCACTCAGTGTGGTGCAAGGAATACAAACCAAAGTAATCTGATTAAAGGAACAGAAGAGCTGCAAAAAGGTATACTGAAGTACATGGTGAGAAAAACTGAAAAATTGAGGAAACAGGAAAATCGAGTTTGTAGGAACATTTGAAAAAAGAGTAGGCAAAACTGTAATATGTGCACTACTAGGAGTAATCCTGTATTTGCAGCCCGCTTTGCTTACAAAATTACCAAATAACTATTTCAAAAGGTAAAATGCTAACAAGTATTTTATCCCAAATCTAAATGCTAGTGCTAAGATATGGAAGGAATGGCTATGAATTAAAGGTAAACATTTTTATACATAATAATATGTAAGAGGCTCTTCAAGTCTCCACTGCAAGATTAAATGATAAGAGATCATAGAGAGATGAGAGCATTCACATAATATCGCAAACAAAAGGCAAAGACACTCCAACAGGCATCATTAAATGAGAAATTGTGACAACAGGCTTTTTGCAAGGCTTTATCTTTACGAAATACCAGAAGTTGCTCTCTACACCTGTCGTTACTGCCAGTCATTCAGCTAAAGCTGGGATTGCTCCTTTGATCTGGAACGGGCAGTGGCCATCACCAGCCTATTAAAAGAGACTGTAGATGCTCCAGAAAAGCTGAACGCTAGACCTTCAGTTTGTAGCCCCTCTGACCCACTGCAGAGCCTGAGCATTTCCCATACAATGCCCCAAAAGCCCTATGAAACTACTCATCTGGGATGGTGGGCTTCAGCTCCAGATCCGGGCAGAGTACAGGGGCACTTAATTTGAAACATCTAAGAGATCCAAGGGGGGCTGACAGATTTTTTTTTCACTTGTTGGTAGCTGCACTCTGTCAGAGATGCAGTTGAAGACACAGTTAAGGTCTTTTAGTGTCCAAAATGATTATAGGTCGCAACCACTCCTGATCGCTCCAGCTCAGTGAGTCTAGAGAGCTTAAGCTGGCCTTAAGCCCTGCCTACACCTGGGTAGTTGAACTGCAGTCTAGAGAAAGAAAAAGGTCTCTTACTCTGTGTGGTTTCCCTTCATCACATAAGGCACAAAAAAGTGCTATTTGTTTTAGTTGACTACTGTCTGTTTTTTGCTTCTGAAACCCACATTTTCAGTTCAGTCCCACATAGCAGATATGGGGAATTCAAGGATTCTAGCTATGGTTCCTTCTTATACGTATATATCAAAACCCTTCATAAATTTCGTTGTGCTACGCACAACTTAGAAAAAATTTTTTCATGTATCAATCATACTACCTATTCAAGAAGGATGTTATAAATAAGTAACCCTGGTTTTGGCTATTTAAGCAGCCATTTGTGTAAATGACAGAGGATTCAAGAACATCAAATTCCTTCACCTTCTCTTATCTCAGTTCTTTTACTTGCATAAAAAAGAGGGGCATCTTTTTTTTTCCATGTTATAATTAACAGGATCAAGAACTGGTTCCAGGATTCTTGTAGTATACATAAAATTTTGTCCTGCTATTTACACATGAAGGACCAGAGAAACGTGACTGTGATGGGATAAAGAACTGATAAGACTGCTCTGGAAAAATGAGATACTCCTCTTGCCACTTCATTTGCCTCATATATCCACACCTGTCTCTCTGTGACAGCAAAACCCCTTGGTTTCCCAGAACCACGGCAAACAAAAATCAGCCAGAGTCATAAACAAATTACTTCAATAAATTTTGTCAACTGACTTCCTACATCACCTATATGTAGTGCAAGGCTGGTGGAGAGCTATGGTCTACAGTTGCTTGGACACCTGCACATCACAGATTTCATGAAAGCTGAATCTCTCAATCAGAACAAACTCATTCAGGTCTGGTATCTGGTATTTGTACTTCAGCATCCTAACACAGGCACAGTATTTCTGAAATAAAATTATCCAACAATGGAAGTCTCATGAAAGCCAAGAAATTAATGAAGTCAAAGTCATTAACCCTTCCAGATGTTCACTGGTTGCTCTGCTTTTGGTCCCTCTGTATCCGAATTTTAGCTAAATTATTTTTTAAATTCAAAACTGTTAATTGGACTCAAATTGGTCTCAAAATGGTCTCAATGGGGCCTAGCTCTGGCTCACTGAAAATATCTTATCATTACGTGCATATCAAAATAAAAAAGACACTATTCCAGTCTTACATCATTACAGTGAAAGACACCCTGCTATGCTTTCAAATATTTCCTCTGGGCATTTCTAAAAAAAAAAATGTTCTCTCCTCCTAAACCTGAGTTTTTAAAATCAGAAAACTCGCACATAAAATATATTAATTGTAAATTAAATAGCACAGGCCAAAAACAACACTACAGTTTCTTATAAAAATAGTGCAATGTTATTTATAAGCAAGATTCAAATCTTCATAGGTGACTGAATATATCAATTATTTCCTTACAAAAGCATTCTTCTACCCTGCAATAAAATAAAATGATATTTTATCTATAACCAACTAAAGAGTTATACAGTAGAGATTTTTTTTTCATTTACCTAATGATGAAATTATATCCAGTATTCTTCACACAGCATTTGAAATACTAATGATATTAAATTTCAGCTTTACATGTGTAAGAGCACAAAAAGAACTACTCGGGCAACATCTGAGCATAACCCACTGTACTACACTAGTCATAGCATGAGGAAATTACACTCGATATTTGTTCCCTATCATTTGTTTTTCTTGTTGAGACTATCAGCATCTTAAAGAGATGGTCATGGTTTACAATGTGTTGCACAACATCTCTAAAATGAGGACAACTCAAATAATTTTTTCTCTATTATGCAGGAATGCACATGTCCATGAATTATAACGTCAGATCCTTCCTAGGACTATAAGCACAGCAAACAATCCAGATCCTATTAAATATTCTATAAACTGAAAATATCCAGATATTACATAGGAAATACATATAAAAATAGGAATATTTATTACCATATTAGACTGGAATGTAAAGTAATATTAAAAACATCGCAGATACAGAATAAATGCTCATATAGGAAAAAACAAGTATTTTTTTTTTAAAGGTGCATAAGTAAATTAACAGGATACTTTATTTTTTTTCCAATGACACAAGGTGTATAAAACCAAACAGAATTCAGTTACCACATCCACAGTATGTTGTTCATTCTTACTTACCAGCCCTTTACTATTTAAAAGTAATTTTTCTTTCTTTCTAAGACTTAAAATACGAAATAAAACAAATATGTAAGAGAGTAGCAAATGCCTGGTTGACAGCATTACCATCATGAACGTATATTTATTTCGTTCACAGTTTTATTACCAAACATTCACACAGAATCACAGAATAGTTGGGGTTGGAAGGGACCTCTGGAGATCATCTAGTCCAACCCCCTGCCAAAGCAGGTTCCCCTACAGCACGTTGCACAGGGTTGTGTCCAGGTGGGTTTTGAATATCTCCAGAGAAGGAGACTCCACAACCTCCCTGGGCAGCCTGTTCCAGTGCTCTGCCACCCTCAAAGTAAAGAAGTTTTTCTTCATATTGAGATGGAACTTCCCATGGTTCAGTTTGTGCCCGTTGCCCCTTGTCCTGACACTGGGCACCACTGAAAAGAGTCTGGCCCCATCCCCTTGACACCCACCTCTAAGGTATTTGTAAGTATTGATAAGATCTCCCCTCAGTCTTCTCTTCTCCGGGCTAAACAGACCCAGCTCCCTCAGCCTCTCCTCATAAGAGAGATGCTCCAGTCCTCTGATCACCTCTGTAGCCCTCCGCTGGACTCTCTCCAGTACTTCCTTATCTTTCTTGAACTGGAGGGCCCAGAACTGCACACAGTTACTCCAGATGTGGCCTCACTAGGGCAGTGTAGAGGGGCAGGATAACCTCCCTCGACCTGCTGGCCACACTCTTCCTAATGCACCCCAGGATACCATTGGCCTTCCTGGCCACAAGGGCACATTGTTGGCTCATGGGGAACTTGTCCACAAGAACTCCCAGGTCTTTCTCCGCAGAGCTGCTTTCCAGCAGGTCAACCCCCAGCCTATACTGGTGCATGGGGTTATTCCTCCCTAGGTGCAGGACCCTACACATATACACATATTCCACATATACAAATGAAAGGTTATTGGTTTTATTCTTCTGAAGACTACAAAGCGCAAGACCAAAACTCTATTTCTGAGGCAGGATGCTGCCTCTATGATGAGATGCCCTCCCTGTCTGCCTTTAGAAGTCTCTCTCACAGGTAACTATCAGTTCCCTAAATGGCACAAGAAGCAGAAGAGATGCAATCAAGATGCAGCACATTGATCTCAGACGAGACAAATATCAATCTTTTTGTGCCATTCTGATGCAAGATATGTCAGTGTTGATGGTGAAACATGGAGAGATGCAAAATCAACCACACTACTTGATTACACAGCAAATTAAGATCCAGATGCACCTACTTTCTTCTTCCCTCACTTACACTCTTTCTACCTTCAAAAGCTATTTCTATCTGAGTTTGCCTTCACTGTTTTCCCACGTAACTTCTGCCAACTTCGTTCCCACACACAGAGAACTAGATACTGGCATGGTGGTTGCAGCAAAAAGTAAAAAACCACCACACCTACCCACAGCCGCTTCCCTTCTCTTCACAATGGATACGGGATTTTTGAGACACTAAACAAATAAAATGTAAAGCTTCGATACTTGCTAGTTGTATTTGTATAGCATTTGATATGTTTCTTGACGTCAGGTCTACATTCTAACATGCTTATAGGATAATATGCTTTAAGATACCAAACACAAACTTTTTTTATCCCTTTCTGCTAACAGAGGTAATAATTACAAATGCACAAGCAGTTAAAGTAGCAAAATCTTCCATCTTCTTCTTCACTTTTTGCCATTGTACTTCTCCATAGCAGAATAAACACTAAACTAAGAGTCGAGGGGCTCAGATTTTTACCAAATTGCAGAATACGAGGTAGGGTAAGAATCAAAAGAAAACCCTAAAAAACCCAAAAGGAAACCAAAATTTGGTGCCCTTGCTTCTGGGAACTGAAACTGAACTTGATGTTTTAATATAACTGAAGAATTTCATTTCATGTGTGCTTTGCTTTTAACGGTTCATTAGAGAGTCTTTTAAAGAACCTTCCATTCCCTAGAAGTATAAATAAGTCTTCCTATGAAACACATAAAAATTCTGTTGAAAATAGAAAAGAGCTGTTTCCCCACAGGTAAATACTGAAGAGGAAATACATCAAAATAAAACATTAGCAGTGCATCAAAACAGTAAAATGATATGGAAGACTGTCCTGATAATAGAAGCATCTACCCATTAGACATCTCATACAATTACAAAACCTTCTTAGAAGATCCAATTTCAAAGGTTTGTCTGGTTTAAGGGAACATTTTTACAAGGGAGTGATCAACTTACCCGAATTTTCACAGGAGGATTAAAATAGTAGCACGGAGAAAAAGACTGCTGCAGCTTTTTTATTGTTTACTTTTAGCTTCTATTTCTAATTTATTTAAGTTCCTGCAATGATGTTTCCAGGCTCATCAAAAGGGGTAAATGTCCAAGCCACTAAATGCCTACTTGAAGTATCATAACATACTACGTGTAAACACACACACACGTACTTGGCACACGCTAAGGTACGACAGTGACTCATGGTGCAGGGACCTACATTTGTAAGAACTTCAAAATCTTGGGCAGTTACAGAAATAGATAAAGCACGTACTTTGCTACATTTCTTGGGGTTTTAAATGCCTGCAAAAGGTATTGGGCCAGGCACAGCATAGGCTTGCTTCAAAAGCTCTGATGCAGAGCTCTCCAGGTGGCCAGACCACCAGGAGAGTAGACTGTGGAGACAGAAAGCTGCTGCAATCTCCCATCCTCCATAGCCTTGAAAAGCTGTCCTGGCCAGAAAGGAAGTATAACCAGGGTGGCTGGGAGTGCACTAAGCTAGAATAAATAGTTTCCCTTACTGGGGCTTCTGTTGAGTTCATACCATAACAAAGCTGCCCCAACTCATGTGGAATTTACCACCTTGAATAAATTTGATGAATCTAGCCTAGGAAAAATATAAAAGCAGTGAGGTAGACTAGTGGGAAATATGCAATTTTTTTTTTCTTTTCTAGAAATCCCTGACAATTTTCCTTTTCTGTTTCTACATGAAGGATTTGCAGCAGCAGAGATGGGACCTCCAGACTTGAGAGGTTTTTTCATGCATCTGAAGGTCTCACATAGGGCATGCAGATACTTCTGTCCTCAGCACAGAGGTATTTATTTGCTCCTGCCTGCAAGTGGAGTGGGACTGTGGGTCACAGGGGTCCATGTGCCTGCAGAGCCAGCAATGGGAGAGACCTGAGTGGGTGCACATCGTGTATGTGGGACTGTAGCCCATGAGTAGGATAAGAGGTTTGGGATCCATGTATCAAAATGGCCATAAATCAGGGCTGGATACTGGAGAGACCAAAGGGTCTGTGAGTTGGCTACTGGAAGGACCAGGAGGTCCACACCAGCTGCTGGGGAGACTGTGGGGCCTGGGGTTTGTTGGAGAGACCCATTTGCGTGTGTGTCTCTGCATGTGAGGATTGAGGCTCTCCAGTGGTGAATGACTGAGCTTGAGGCTACTGGATTTGGCACTTCCTAACTTAGAAACATGTGTTGAAGTATCAGACTCAGACTACATGTGTCTGTGAAGGTGAGTATTTGCACATGAAGATTCAAAAGAAATCAGAGGAGGTTGGAAGGTGTTCAGCCAACACATAATGGGAACCTAGAGACAAGACTTAACTCACATGTAGACAACAACTTGCTGACATCTGAACCTGGGTGTCTGTACCACCAAGCTGATTCCCACCCTGCATTTTTAACTGACCAACCAAGTAGAATATGATCAAGATGTAAGTGCTCAGTACATACAGAACCAGCTAATTCACTGTTACAAATCTAAAACCAGGCAAGGATCCCATAAAATCACAGAGGACAAATCAGCTACTAGATATATTTGGACTGGATAATATCTGGGCTCATGTCTCTTCAGTATTGTAAGACTATACAGTAAATTTCTTTTCTGTCAGCTGTTTGGCCGGAATGCATTTGGAATATGCAGCATATTAATTCTCAGAGATGCTTCCGTACTATAAGCAAGTGTCCTAAATATACAAATTATTTGAGACCTGACAGCCAGGTGGTGACAAAGAAAATCAGTTTTGCAGTACTGAGCACAAGAACATCCAGAAAACTTCCAGAAATTCAAATACCAGAAGGACAAGCATTGCAAATCACTAAAAATCAGTAACAACAAACTTTGGAAAATCAGTAATAGAATACATTGAAGTAATTCAGCTTGGTGCCATAAGAGGCTGACTCTGAAAACAAAGATAAAAATGTTGAGATCCGGTCCCTTAGATGACAGAAAATTGGGAAACTACAGGTTCCTTTCTGATGAGCATGGGAATGAGCCTGTCACTGCAACAGGCATCCCAGAGAAAATAAGATAAGGATAGCAGCTTTCTCAAAGTCTCAAAAGCTAAAGCTAGCTCTTCTCTCTCCATTTTCTTTGCCACAGCTGTTGCTGAACAAATTAGGCAGAAGCAGAGTCTGAAAGGAAAGACATGACTGGTGCCAAACCAGAGAATTGATTAGACACACACAGGAGGACACAGTGTACAGAGAGTGGAAGAGGAAAGAAAGAACAAAATCTGAGGAAGAAACTGACCAAAGTAAAAACTTGACTGCAATGGGGAAAAGAGGCATAAAAAACTAAGTCTCAAAATTATTTTTATTTTACGTTGATACGTTATATCAGAGAGAGATGATGTGACAGACTGTTGTTTTGTAGACATCGTTCCTTGCTAATACTGTCAGTGAACTTAGTAAAGGGACATTAATTTAAAAATTAAATATTCTTGCTTGCTTATTGCCTTACCTTAATGAAAAAGGGAACAATTTAAACCACTGAGTTACGTTAACTAAGCAGTATGTTCTGCCAGTGCTACCTGAAAAAGCACTGGAATTTATATGGCTATTTTTATTTATCTGCTCATCAGGTAACTTCCACCAAAGTCCATTTAAAAAGAAAAAGTAATCTTAATTCCATTCAGAGTTGATAGTTAATATATTTATCTGCTTGGATTAATGAAATCAAGTTTACATAGGATTCATACTTCACACTGAACATAGTTCTTTACCACAATTTAGTGCAAGTATGAGGGATATGAAGTCAAACTGCAAGTTGTAGCTCTGTTAGCCTTTTCTTTAAAGTTTAGAAAAATCATGTTTAAGTTACAATTAAAACAAACATTCAAAACCTACAGCAATTTTAATACAGAAATTACAAGAATTAGGGTTATTTTCCACATTTTTTTTCTGCCAAGAGCTTCAGTGGCTAAACTTGGAAGAAAATACTATCATTTTGCAAGAAGCAATTCTTGGAGATTCAGATTATCTTGTGCTGTTTGGTACATCAGTAATCACCCGACAGTGGTTTTAAAAAGCTTGTGTGACAACTTCAAAATAACCTACCTACACTTCACACTGTCATGGCTCCAGGGCTCCTTAACTCCAATTGCTGTGCATAGGTTATAGTCCCACCAAGCAGATCACCCGCTCCGGGCAAGACCACGGCAAACTGCACTGCATGTACCGAGACGTGTTTGGGAGAATTAGACCAAGCAGTCATTTGGTCTATCAGAAGAAAGGGATCAAATGGGAGAGTTCATTTCTCCATGACTTATGACTTGTTGGGAGTGTTTACCACTGTCCTAACTGAATCTGCTCTCAGCACTGAGGGAAATTGTCCTAAATGTGAAGAGGAAACCAGAAATGCTGATTTAAGCGATATCACAGACTTGTGCAGTCCATATGCTCTATAATCAAGCAAGGTCTACCCTAACATTGGCAAATACAGCTTCTCCCTAATACAGGGGTGCTGTAAACTTACAGAGGTTGCTTTAGCCCATTGCAGAAAAGTACTAACAAATTCAAGTGCCAAATTACATAAAGACAAAGCACACAGATTTTTTTACATCCTCATAGAAAGAACAGCTGGAAAAGTAGACTCTGGATATTTTGAGAGTCCAATTTACTCCAGGATAGCACTCTTCCTTGTGCTAAGTTAAGAGCTGCAAGGACAAATAATGAGGTCCCCTATTCTCAGCTGCACTGAGCTACTCCGTGTTACTCCAACCACTTTAGGATGCAATCACACCATTGTAAAACTCAAGAAGAGTTGAGTAAATAGCCTCATTCTCTAATACGAAGACCCAAGAGCCAACTGTGAATCATGGTGCCTTTTAAAATGAACCTATCTAATCTATATGGTTAGTCTTCTGTCCACGGTTACTGGAGAATTCAACAGGGCCCACAATTCCCAATTTCAAGCAGTCTTCCCAGAGGACATTGGAAACCATAAGGTATATGTTCATCTACATACATTATACGTAAACTGTAGGACCTGGGAGCACTCCACAGTGCCCCAATCTGGGTACTCCCTCCTGTCTATGACAAACTACATGGATTTGTTCTATCAACTACTGCAGAGTTTTACATTATTAAGCTCCCTAAGATATGTCTCAGAACAATACATACAAAAGCCTAAATTTCCTATAGTTGACAGAGAGATGTGGATGCACGCAGAAGTGCCTATATTTCGGGCACTAAATTCAGTGTCTTAATTCCAGTCAAAATCCTGCATCTTTAACACCTTTCCCACTGACTGAAAAGTGTCCCAGCTGCTAACCTTGCATGTATTTAAACAAGCATGACTGACACAAGATAAGAACTTGCTCATACCTATAGAGCTGGACAGACTAGGCCATTTGTATATCGAAGTAGATATAGGGCTAGGTAGATAGATAGCTGGGTATATAGTATTCAGCTAACTGGATAACAGTCATTATGTTATTTTGTATATGAAGTTGAGTTAATCAGCATTGACTTCAAAGTCTCTTCCAGTACTGCTGCTTCTACCAGCTCTTTTCTATCTGTCTGTCCCATCCTGTCCCATCACCCCCAGGCAGTATTCCTGTATCTCCATAATGCTTGAAAGTGTTATTGATACCTTCTCTAACTCCTGAAGGGAGACCATGCATTTTCCTTTCTTAGACTTATTCGTTGCTAGACAGTTAGTCACATTTTCTTGTCTAATAACTGAGGAATATATCTCACTACCCTAATGATGTGAACAACAGTGACTCCCCACTGTCCTACTTCCATGAAGTCAAGAGAAGCTATAGGAAGTTACTAAAATTAATTACTATCTACTTATTCAGCAAGTGTAGATATCCAATTCACTTGTTTAAAACTATAATATTAACTCTAAGAATTTGATTACTATATTATTGTATTATTGAATCTTTACTAAAAGGAACTCAGCCTAAGGAAAATGCTTTTTCCAAAACACGTACGGCAGTTAGGACAGCAAGTGCAGGAAGAACGGAAATGTCAGCTACAAAATGGCTTTTTTTGTCAGTACAAAATTAAGCCTTGATGATGTCTGCAGATATTGGAAAAGCATAAACAACAAGAACAGAAACATTACATAATACCATTTAATTATTCAAAAGTACATAGTGACAAGTAAAGGGATAAAATTTAGAAAAGAAACATTTAGAGCAAATTAGAAGGAAAACATCTGAAAACAAGAGCTAAAAGCCTCTGTAACCATCTCAGAAGGAACTGAAGTTTCACTGCTGGAAATACTGAAAACTAGGCCTAACCAAGAACTGGGGGATCTTGTGATGTTAAACAAGTACACAAAAAGAAACCTTGATTATGTGACTTAAAATTATCTTCTCCAGGCTGAATAGTCCCAGCTCTCACAAGCCTCTCCTTGTACGAGAGATGCTCCAGTCCCTTAATCGTCTTAGTGGCCCTTCACTGGACTTGCTCCAGTATGTCCGTGTCTCTCTTGTACTGGGGACTGCAGCAATGGGCCCAGCAATCCAGATGGGTTTCACCAGTGCTGAGTAGAGGGGAAGGATCACCTCCCTCACCTGCTGGTAACAGCCTGCCTAATGCAGCCCAGGACACCACCACAAAAGCACATTGCTGGCACATGTCCAACTTGGTGTCCACCAACACCCCCTACGGCCTTCTCTGCAGACCTGCTTTCCAGATGGTCAGCCTACAGCCTGTTCCAGTGGCTGGGGTTACTCCTCCCCAGGGGCATGACTGGACATTACACTTTGTGGAACTTCATAAAGTTCCTGTTGGCCCATTTCTCCAGCTTGTTGAGGTCCCTCTAAATGGCAGCACACCCATCTAGTCTATCAATCACTCCTCCCAGTTTCGTACCATCAACAAACTTGCTGTGGGTTCATCGTCCATCATCCAGGTCACTAATGAAGACATTACACAGTATTGACCCCAGGATCAACCCCTAGGGTACACCACCAGTAATTGGCTTCCAGATGGACTTCATGCTGCTGGTATCACTCCTGTCGAACCCAGCCCTTCAGCCGATTTTCAGTCTGTCTCACTGTCCATCCATTTATCTACTTCATCAGCTCATATGTGAGGATGTTACAGGAGACAGTGTCAAAAGCCTTGCTAAAGAGCATTCACTGCTCTTCCCTGGTACACTGCACCAGCTATTTCACCACAGAAGGCTATCAGGTTGGTCACGTATGATTTCCCCTTTGTAAATCCATGTTCACAATTCCAAATCACCTTCTCATCCTTAACAGGCTCAGAAATGGTTTCCAGCATGATCTGCCCAGGGATCAAGGTGAGGATAACTGGTCTGCTATTCCCTGGATCCTTCTTCTTGCCCTTTTTGGAGACAGAAATGGCATTTGCTTTCTTCCACTCCTCAGGAAGGAACTTCCCCCAGTTGCAATGACTTCTCTTCATGAGCAATATCATACATAAAATCAAAGCAGAATAGTGTATGTTATGTTATTGGAAGAATAAATATGTAAATTAAAGTCTGATTTCAAGCAGGAAGTGTTGTAAGATTATCTGTACTTAAACTTTTATGACTACAGTTAAGGCATGAAAAATGAATTCATGTATATAAAAACATAGCTTAGAAAATACATTTGAGTAAACTGGTTTTAAATATTTTTCCTCCCCCATGGTCTATTACTTTATGACCTGTCAATATGCAAAATGTTGTCAATTTTGATGCAAGATGCTATACAGGTCTACTTCCAACATGCTATTTATAGGTACATCTCTTTCAGGGTGAGTATCTCTAAATTCCATCAAAATCTAATTTTCTAAGTTTTGCTAAAAGCTCTGCAGAATAATCCTTCTACATATGGTTTTACTGAAGTAACTTGGTTACTCTTTGTAAACTGTTGTAAGTACAATGCTCATGAGCTGAGAATAAGCGCAATTTTGTAAAATAAATGCTAGAATATGGGCAGCTGTGTTCTATAGGTGTTTTTAAAAGTCCTGCTTATTAACAAAAAACAATAGACTTCTCCCTGGTTTGTCTGGAGTTTCTTCTTTTCTCTTATACTATTGTAAACACTTTCTAACTGCTGTAAATCAGCAGATTTATCCCAACACAAAGCTGTGGCAAGAACCCTTTTCAGTACCATTGTATACTAATCAGAATACACCAAACTCTAACAGTTAAGTATCTTAAACATAAATTAATTTTACAAATCCTTATGACTGGCAAAGGAGAAAGATATAATTTATTCCAGTTGTATAACATAATATGTTCCATTCGCTCATTCACAAAGGGTTTCAGTTTTTCAGGAAATAAATGAGACAACTGCCTTTCTAGACTATGCAGACTGGACTATGATCAGTCATTTCTGCTCTAGGAAAAAGTTCATCTCAACAATATACCCAAACATAAATGGAATTTAACAAAGCCAAGAGAGATGAATTTTCAGTCTGCTCTCATGAGGACAGGGCGAAAAAGTGATGAGGAGAGCAGGAAGTCAAAACATCATTTCACTGTATATATACATTATAAGTGTTAACCAAATGTGGAAATCCCTAGCTATTTTAAATCTAGATTAAAACCACAAGACAATTTAAACTAATCCACAAGATACAAAATATAAGCGAGGATGAATGCTTTATGCTAATTTTTACAGAAATAATATTATTCTTTTTATATTCTCCAAAACGTCAAGACCATTTTTCATTGTTTTAAAAATTCACATCACAACTTTATGAATGAGCTCTTTGGTTGTTAAACAATGATAATTATATCCAATTCTCAAATAACACACTTCCTTATCAGATGTTAACACATTTTATAACATCAGGTCTTTTATTTTACTACCCTTCCTGAAGTTAGTTGGTCTGTTGCAGAAAGTAAGTGGTATTCTCCTGCAGCTCTAATAGCTGGGTGGTAACAAGTGCTCTACTGACAAATCAGGCTTTGCAAATTAGATTTATTTTAACAGTAAACTAGCAAATTAGATTTAATTTTAATAGTAAAACAGAAGGTGGACAAAAGTCCACCTGTGCATGTAGAGAGCCTGTATTCTCATTATTCATCTTTGCAGTACTTGTGTCAGATAGATGTTGCAGTACTCATTGTAATAATGGGGAGAAATATAAAGATGTGTCGAAAAACATGACCTATCTCAACAACATGGAAATATTTGAAAAGAGCGTTACAAGTCTCAACATTTCTCACGAACACTGTAAAACCTAAGTATGGAATTAATACTTGCAGTATTTCTAGATTTTTTTTTTTTTAGCTATTATATATATTAACAAAAGTGCTGTGAAACACTTAATTTGATTTTTGGATCATCAGTGGTCCACAGATCACAGCTTAGAAATCTGTGCTCTAAATTACAGTTAACAACTTAGGGACATGGCAGTTCGTGCCTTCTACAACTAATGAAGCACCACAACCTCTCAATTACCAAAACCCAAACCTCCTCTGAACTGTTAGAGTTGTTACTCCATGTTATCACTGACCTTGTCAGTGAAAAATAGAAATAGAAATTACTTCTCCAGTAGGCACAGATCAAATATAACCACTAAGAAGAAAAGATGCACAACAATTAAAATACAGAATAATTGTTTTGAATAGTTGGTTTTAATTTAGGTGTAAGTTCAGAATGCACTGAACACACCAATCCTCTCATTTTTTCTGAAAGTAAAATTCTGCCATAAGATACATCAATTTCACCTAAAAAGACAATGCTTTAAAAATATACTTTATTTCAGAAATCAAACTATGCAACCTTCTCCCTAGAGTAAGAAAGTGGAAGTTCTGTGATAAAATCTTTTCTGGAAAGTCAGTGCAATTTCATATCAATGGTGTGCTCTTTTTCCTGCTTTCAAATGGATTACTTAAATGTTTTAAAATGTTATAACCCACAATAATCTGTTCCAGGCACCAACGAAAAGGAAGAAAAAAATTGCAGAAGTCAAGATGTCGCCTGGAAGCACTTTATGGCAAACATTATAAAGATAACACAGAGCAGAGAAGCTCTGGTTCAATCCATTATAAATACCCCATTCTTCTTAAAATCACAAAAATGTATTTATAGTAAAGAACTCTTACAGGCTTTTTCCTCAGAAGACTTCATTTAAGTACAATTTGGCAGAATTTTTGGAACAAGAAGAGTTTTATAAAATATTGATGTTTTACAGTCACCCTAGTCTTGATCTATTTGCTACAAAAACGAAAGCAAGGACTTTGGAAGATGACCACATCCGTGTCTACTAATGACACTTTAGTTTTTCATTTTGTCCAAAATGTGCTCTCTAGCAGTTATACTGAGCACAGACACTAAATCAACACTTAGACAATTAATGACTCATTAAAAACACAAGTTATTTTTCTCATTTTAGTACTGATATAACATATTGTTTAAGGAAATATATGGGATTAAAAAAAAAAACAAAACAAAAGCAAAGGGTTAAAATACTGGCAAAAGATATTCCTGTATACATAATCTATAGATCAAACCTCTATTTTCCCGTATGTCCCAATGACAGTATAGAGAGTTGCCCTCTCTTTTTTTACTCCAGATTCCTCCCTGGATTTAGGGATGGGAGTGCACACAGAAGCAATAGGCTACACTGACCCCCTTGTGCACTAAAATTATCAAATAATCACTTTGAGTGCAGAGATAATCAAAAGAAAATAAGAAACAGCTTGCTTTGATTTCTCAAAATCAATATTGTCTTTTTTTTTTAAATGAAAAGTGGCTCAGTGGAAAGTAGGAAAGAGAAGGTGTGAATATTAGGCCTGTAGAAAGATTTTCTCATAAGCAAATTAGGGTTGAAACATGAGCGCTTAAAGACCTTCACTCACAAATTTGATTTTCAAAAATATGAAAAATATTGAGTTCACAAAGGAAAGAAGAAAAATCACAAGTACCAAATATACACTGTCTGTTTAATAATAATGATATAAGAACACTAAAAAGAAGGATGTGAAGTTATAGCGCAGCACATACAAGCTATGAGTCACAAATAAAAGGCAAAAAAGAGGGAGAAGTACCACTCCTGAAGGGCTCAACAGAACAAAAGAAATGCATAGTTAATTATTTCACTTTATTGATGCTAGTTCAAAAGGGGTCAATGTAAAGGACAGCCTGGCATCCATTCAAATTTGTCTTTTTTTTTTAAAAAAAAAAGATTGTATTTTCTGACCTTTCTCAATAAAAAAAATAGACAAATATGAGCTGTGCTCATTCAGGCGAAATGTGCATGACTTGCTATATATTGACAAGCATTTAGATTTGAATAATTGGCAATTTAGAGAGAATTTACTATAAAATGACAGTTGGATTGAATTTATAACTTAATATGAAATTATAATTTCAATTTACAAATTTCAGGCTGTTCAAGTAGGGGCAAAATCAATAATCAAATATAAGCATTTAAAAAGAGGGGTTGTTTTTTTTTCATACACAGTCAACCCAGCGTTATGCCCAGTACACGAGTTAATAAAGAAAATCATTCTCATGGATACTGTACTTTGCTTTCTTATCTGTATCTGCAGAATATAATGTGAAATGATACCAGGTATCCTAATTCCCTTACTTATCAAAACAGATAAGCTAGACAAAATAAAAAAAGCATATCAGAGAGTCCAAAAGTCATTCCAGTGAACACTTCCAATTACTTATAGCACATTTCTACGATTGCAGAAGGAAAAATTCTTGCAGAAATTAAGTACATGTGCAGCATCCTAACCAATACCGACAGATGCTCAGTGGCGAGCAGTTTTTAAAAAGAACCAAACTTCTAAAATAAGAATTAATCTCTACAGACAAAAATCAGGAATTGCCATGCTTGAGGGTACGGTATTCAGCATCCCATCTTTCCCTTTCTCTTCCTCCTTAGGAGCCAAGGAAGCAACGGCTGGAGTCAGGGAAAGACCGAATTCTGCAAGAAAAGCTGCGGCTTCACTCAATCACACGCTACAGAGGCAAAAGCAAATGTAATTTTTGGTATCAGAGTGATCTGTTACAGAAGAGTATTTAATATCTCCCTTCGTGCTGCAGTTATTGAACAGTTCTCATTCACTTCCTTTCAGTTTTGGAGCCGGAGAAGAGAGAGCAAGAGCCGCGCTCTGGGGTACCCCGGGTGCCACGGAGGGGGCAGCCACAACACGACGAGGTATTCTCATTTTTTTTTCTAAAACATCCTGACTGTGCTTCTATATCCAGGCACAGTCATCGCTTCTTAGAGCTCCAGCTTGGCATCGCTCAACACAGAAGCAATGGTGCTTGTGGCTGAGATTTGTGTGGTCTACGGTAAGCTCTGCTTCCTCGAAAATGTGTGGCATCACACAGAGTTTATTTAGAACCTAAGTCTCTCGGGCACAGTATGTAAGTTTATTGTTTATCATTTGCTGGGGAAGTCTTCTGAGGTCAAGGTAAAAAGCAGGAGGTGATATTTGATGTAAATGTTCCAAAGCACGTTATGTGGTTGCATGGTT
Source organism: Nyctibius grandis (assembly GCF_013368605.1). Lineage (NCBI taxonomy): Eukaryota > Metazoa > Chordata > Aves > Nyctibiiformes > Nyctibiidae > Nyctibius > Nyctibius grandis. The sequence goes on along the minus strand of NC_090658.1, from coordinate 127,542,504 downwards.
GCAGTGGCCCCCAGAGCACTTTGCTGGTGGTCCGTGGAGATCTGGCTGGTGGAAGGTGCTGGCTTTCCCTGTTTCCAGCTGCTATATCATATTTAATGTATTTTTAGCTTCACTTAATATTTTCCTAATATTCCTTTTCCATGTAAGCAATTAGTGTGGTTACCAGGGATGGCAACCGAAGTGATATTCAGCAGCCAGTGGGAGAAGAGGTGGTCTTCACAGCCGTGCACGGGAGAAGACGCACGAGACAATCTCCTTACTAAGATGTGGAGGGGAACCCACCTAAGAGCCATGGTCTTAACACCTCTATTTCTCTATTCACCAGAATAAACAATTTATTTTTTTTTCTCAGAAAAATCTGCTGACACATTCATTATTATCACCGAAGACGAAGGAACAAACAAACAAGTTGCAGTTTTGGGCCTTTTGCTATGAAGTAAAAGCAGGAAGAAAAACACCCCATGAAATCACATTCGCTTTCCTGATTAAGATTACAAAAAAGACATAGACACGTTATAAATGGGATTAAAAAATATGTGAAATTGCTGGCCTTGATTTTTGCAGGTTTATACATTTTTTTAAATCTTAGTTTTATAATGCAACTGGAGACTACTACGTGCAGTAGAAATGTCTGAAGAGTTCACTCACCAACCTGAAAAGTAGAAAAAAAGTCTTCTAAAAAACATTTGGCCATAACCTGCTAGAATTGTGCTATTTTAACATTTATTTCTGAAAAAACTGAAAAGTTTCTAGGATTCAAATAAATTTCCCAATTACTCTCCACTGCCTTTATCTGTATTTACTTACTTTCATTTTGCCTTTGACTAATCAAAAGGGACTTCTCAAATCAATTGTAGACAACTTAAAAAATACTACATGGAAAAAAAAAATAAAATGGGGAACACTTGCTGAACAAAGATAAGTCTCTTTTTATACTTCTAATTTTCATTCTTATTTAATTATCCATGAAACTACACTGACTCCAATCTGCTTGTGAAGGTACAGCTGAGAGAAGTCAATCCCTAATCATGCAGGCATGCTTTATATTACCTTTAAGGAAAAATATTCTAAATATGAGAGAAGTTACACATTAAAGTATTCAGCTTCTGAATTCTGCTAACTACTCTAACGGCGATGCTTAGGTACAAGTGACTCTTATTTAGGAAACAGCCCCTGGAGATGGGGATTTTATGTATTAAAGAGAGTCCCTGCCTCCCTCTGAAATGCAGCAGAGTTCAGGCTCCTAACATCTCCCTCCTCCTCCAGATAAGAGAGGGGTATTTTTTACAATTCTCAAGAGCTTTTGCCTGCTGCCTAGAAAACACCAAATCCCTTATTGGCTTTAGACGTCTGTAAGATTTCAGTAGAGCGGTCTCACTGAATCACTTTCCAAGACTTCGCAACTGAGGGCTTTCCTAAACCTCAGCTTAAGAAGGATTTAAGGAGACTAAATTTGCTCATCAATGGCTAACAGAGTAAGACACAAAATTTCACAAAGCTGGATGGAAAAATCACTTCCATGTACGAGGGTTTTCCTCCCTTTTCTTCCCCAGAAGCTTAATCATCATCTAATGGTTACTGTTCTTCCATCACTTTGACAGGGAGCAGCAGGTAATGCTTAAAAATTAAGCAACAAAAATAATATTAATAAGGTGGGGGTTTTTTTCTTTCTTTTTTTTTTAAATGAAAATAAAAATAAACCCACTGACTCGCATATCCTGACTGGTAGGAACTTTCTCTGGCATCTGTCTGGACAGTTACAGAAAAGCAGGGAGTATAAATATGTTTTTAGAATGCCACAAACATTTTCTCTCTGTTTTTCCTTTCCTTTCCCACAAAGGCATTATCTACAAAGGTAGGTATGGTAATAACACTAGTCTTGAAACCCCAGTTCATCAAGATAGAAGGGAAAAAAAAACTGCAGGGAAAGTTGTTTTCTGTGATATACTGTGCAATCATGAGCCTGCTTTGTACATTCAGGAAATTCTCATGAGTTTTCTTAATGAAAAAAAAAATCACTAAAAAAAGATTTGCTGTAAATATCTCGCGAGCCATGACAAAGTACCTTAAAAAGTATAACTATTCATAAACAGTCTAGCCTCTGGAATTAAAACACTGACACTTTCTATTAAAAGGTGCTTAGTCACAGTTCACTAAATATTTACAACGAATCATTTATTCTCTAATTTCATTGACTTTACTGTCGTTAGCAAAAGTCAAGAAAACTTCCTGCATGTGTGTGAATGGCTTGTGTATGTAAACCGCAGCTCGCAAAGTCAATTTTATGGAGGCAGAAAGATTTTCACATTATACAAGTAGGTCCTCCTCTTCTGTAGAAAACGATTTGCTTAAACTTCAGTTGGATGCAAGTCTCCAAATGAACAGGAATCAGAAGGCACAAGAGGAAATGGACATCGTACCTTACAGGATAAAAGGGAAAATAAAAAGATGCAGTTCCCCAGGTTTCCCAGCTCCTCCTAAGTCCATTTTGCAGACAAATCACGGCATCCCTTCTCTGTCTTTCTCTCTAAACTCAGCCAAAGAAATAGAAGCTCAAGCAAGGAGAGAATGAATGAAAAGTGCATTATGCAACGTCACAGAACCCGTGTTACCAGAAAGCAGTGTCAAGATTTAAGCTATTGGTGTTGACAGGCATTTCACCAAATGAAAACACAAGTTTTTCTGCTGTTGTTTGGGTGGGGAGGGAATGTGAAGTTTGGGGTTTCTCTTTTAAGAACATGATTGAGATGCTGTCCAAGCAAGGGAAGCTCAAATGGCTTTGTGGGGAAATGAGGTGCTTATAGAAATAAACAGATTTCTGCCAAAAATGCAGGCTTTAATACTAGCAGAAAACAGACAACCTCTCACACTCAGCACTGAAAAGAACATAATTCTTCTACAAGCTTGTAAAAGACAGAATACTGTAAAACGCTATGGCTTTATGACACACAAATATCTTTCCAGTGAGGCTTACGTTGAAACCACCTAATGCATTTATATGAATATCTATACCTGACTGCAGTCTCCATACGGAGGAGTGCTTTCTTGTAACTCTCAAGCATTTCCATGGTTTGATATCATTAATTTGTATGGTACTAGCAAGGTTATTGCTATCCTCTTGTTGACATAATTTCTGACTGGTTTTCCTGTTCTGACTCTTGGTTCCCACTATTGTTGCTTTAAATTCCCCGATGCACTTAAAGACAAAAATAGGTTTTGAGTACGCGTCAAGACAACCGCAACTCCTCAGAGAACGTGGATCATGAGTTGGCTGGACTATAACAAGAACTATCTCTGTCCACAGTTCCCTTAACAGGACCAACAGCAAAGTTGCCAAAGAATTACTAGTGAAGATCTTGTAGGATAACAGCAGATCAATCACTAACCTATATGTATTGAAACACAAAAATAGCTAAAAATCAATGGCACTTCCTAAATTTTTCAATAGTTTTGTCCAAGAGGAACCAATTCAGAGGAAGGGCTTGATATTTACTAATTCATCTACTTTTTCAGGAGATGAAATAAGGTTCACGTCTGCCCTTTTTGAAGACTATGAGAATAACTACTATGTTAAATGTACCAATATTTATGAGAATAAAATCCTCAATTCAAAAAATCCCCACAAAAAAAACACCCAAAGAAATGCTTGAAGATTAGTATTCTCCAGTCTGTCACCAATAATCGCAGGAGAGAGGAACGCAAAAGGCACTACTTCCAAATCAACTTTAACTGTGCTCTAGTTCGTCTTGTAAATACCCAAGAGATCTTGGCTTCATGAGCCCAGCTGGAAATCTTTTGGTGACCACGGTACAGTCTTTCCACAAGAATCCTGGAAACAAAATGGCTCACTAGTATGAAGACAAATGGGACTCTTCCAAACTCTTTCCTCTGAAACCAAAACCACACACCACACATTTGTGGCCTTACACTTACTCCTCCCCCTTCTGAGGTAACTGATAAGACAGAAAGACTAAAAAGGTTTCCTGAAAATCAGGCAAACCTCTAGCTGATAAAGGGAAAAGTTTCACAGGTTAACGGAAGTGTGTCAACTCATAGTCGCAGGTGTCATTTTCTTGAGCTTTGCTTTTTAAAGACTTATTCATATTTGACCACAAAGATTAGGCAGATGAAGAACCCACCACTGCTTCCCTCTGTTGAACCATTCCATTGACTGTCTCACTGTTAAAAAGATGCTTTGGATTTAGCATTAATTTACCTCATTCCATTTTCCAGTTAGTATCTATCACGCGAGTGGGATTCAACACTCCTAAAATCATCAAGACATTTAGTCAATATAGTCACTGGAATCTGGACAGCGACTCTGCTGACCAAATGCGAGGTCAATGTTATGGTCATATGACTAGATCTCTAGGCTGCACAAACTACAACAGGATTTTAGACTTCTACAGTACATGAACTGGACATTGACTTTGATCACTTTTTCTGTGAGATTATAGACCTTAACTTTCCATATTAACAGTGACTAAGCATCTTTTGACATTTTGTTTCACAAAGTACACAGTGAGAGAATAAAAGAAACTATGTATGCTTTGGAATAATTCCTGCCACTGCTTTCACAACACCTCCGTATACCCAAAAGCCAGACAGGAATATTTAAATTAAAACACAGAAAGTTCACATGAGTCCACCCACCAAATGATCAAGATCTGCTACTGTCCCTATCACTACCTTTAATTCAAAATAAATCTCATGTAATTAGTCTGATAGTAATACTTTGAGCTACTACATTTGACAAAAAAAAAACCAACAACAACAAAAAAAACCTAAAAAGCCAAAAACTAATAGCATGCTAAAATGTTAAATACTTCAAGGATATTTCAAATAACATGACCTAATTAATGCTACAGGTTTTTAAGCATTTGCATTTTGACAGCCATTTTAAACAATATGAATGACAAACGTTGCATAATGCATGATGAATACCTAAGAAGTCATCTAGACAATGTCACTAATACTGATCTTTTCGTGTACACTAATGAAAAATAATACACTTAATATATCACAGATGTCTATAACCAGTAAAATCCTGATGGCACCTTTTAGGGCTCTTACATGTTTTAGATTTCAAATTGACTCTGGATGTTATTTTTACTTACCAAAGTATCATCACAAACTGCATAGGCAATTAGCACATAATGCGTCTGAAAATACAAAGCTCTTTGTTCTAAACCACTGAAAAAGAACTTATCTTGAAAAAGAATCATGTAACAATGAGTGACATAACATACATGTTGTCATTTTAGTTTTAACAGGAGTTACTCAAGCTTGAAACAACAAACCCTACTTTACCCTCAGTTTTATGGAAATAATTTTTTCATCATCTCTTCCAAAGCCATAAGCAGGGCAAGTTAAACATCTTGTCTTTACTGTCCTTACATGTGATCTTAATTCTGAATTTATTTGTATAATGAAATAAACAGAGGTACTTTGCTTGGGAAAACACTACATAGGAAATATGGCTAAATGACTTCAGATGCCTTTTCACCAACTTAAAAAATGACAAGAGTACTGCTGGTGAGAATGAATAATGTGCAATTATTATATTATATTATATGTACAATTAACATTTCTATCACATTCCTATATTCCAATTAATGGAACATTAACACAAGGAAAGACTGAAAACCCAAAGAAAAGATCGCTATGTATTATCATGTTGAATGTGGGGAATCCATGAAATTTCAGTGCAATTTTGGATGCTGTAAAAGAATGTTTTGAATGACCAGTGAAAGAGCTTTCACAAATAAGTATAGAAAAAAAAATATTGCAGATTATGCTTCTGGTAAATGGGTTTTAGCTTAGAACTCTAACAAAGTCTTCCTATACTTCCTGTTTCTTCCAGACACAGTCTTCTTATGTTTTTAAGTTCCCTTTCCTAAATTGCATCAGCTATTCTAAACATTGACAGTATTCCTTAAGTATGCCATTTAAGATATAACTGATCTTAGTGCTTGCAACCTAAGATGGATGACTTTCTACAACTAGAAAAATATACCATGTGTGAAAATACGCCCACTCGTGTTTTAAAGAATGTGACTACCACTACAACTTTAGTCCGTGCATTTAGAAGTGTGGCCAGCAGGTCGAGGGAGGTGATTCTCCCCCTCTAATCCACTCTTGTGAGTCACCACATGCAGTGCTGCGTCCAGCTCTGGGGTCCCCAACATAAGAAGGACATGGAGCTGTTGGAGTGAGTCCAGAGGAGGCCACGAAGATGATCAGAGGGCTGGAGCACCTCTCCTATGAAGACAGGCTGAGTTAGGGCTGTTCAGCCTGGAGAAGAGAAGGCTCCGGGGAGACCTTACAGCAGCCTTCCAGTACCTGAAGAGGGCCTACAGGAAAGCTGGAGAGGGGCTTTTTACAAGGGCATGGAGCGATAGGATGAGGGGGAACGGTTTTAAACTGAGAGAGGGTAGATTTAGATTAGATATTAGGAAGAAATTCCATACTGTGAGGGTGGTGAGACACTGGAACAGGTTGCCCAGAGAAGTTGTAGATGCCCCGTCCCTGGCAGTGTTCAAGGTCAGGTTGAATGGGGCTTGGAGTAACCTGGTCTAGAGGAAAGGTGTCCCTGCCCACGGCAGAGGGGTTGGAACTAGGTGATCTATAACGTCCCTTCCAACCCAAACCACTATATCATTCTATGATATAACTCAAGACATATTGAAAAATGTATTAACTTGCTATGGTCATACCTAGATGTTAGATGTTTGTAGTGGAGAAATTGGAAGAGTGGCATTAGTCTAGATTTGTTCAAAGGTTTTTAAAGTAGACAAAATGTAGAATCACATTAATCACATTAAGACTGTTAAAAATATACTTTACTAAACTGAATACAGGGGAGGAGAAAAAAATTACCTCAATTAATGAACTTTTGTAATTACTGTTGTGGTTTCTCATGCTTATCAGGAGGGAAGTAAGAATGAACTCCAAATATCACAAAGAGCTTTAGAACTAGCAAAAAGAAATTAGGTTAGATGAGGATACAAGGGGACCATTTAGTTCCTCTCTTGACTTGGTTTTCATCCAGCTTGTACACTTGAAAGGCCTTTAATCTCTTAACTACTGTTTCATTAGCATCTCTGCAGAGATTCAGAGTGTTCAGAATATCTGGGAGGCTTTCATCTGCTAGGGTTGAAAAGCTTAATATGAGAAACCAACAAGTCCCAGCAAAGTAAGCCTTGGCACACAATACTATATCATTTTAAGTTTATAATATATGAGCACCTTGTTCCCATGCCTGGCAGTGCAAAACGTTGTAAAAGAACTATCCTGACTTCTTGACCAAAGCCAAAGAGAACAGATATTCAATGTAGAGTGTAAATGCCTATAATCACTTCACCAGAGGAAACACACTGACAACCCACAGGCCTGAGTTCTGGTGGAGTACCAAGGAGGAACAGGCACCATTATAAAAGCTTTACAGCAAATAAGATTCAGGGGAGATGTTAAAATTCTTGTGTAATCTCTCTTAAAGTCCCCAATGAAGAACACACTAAGCAAATATGCCCTGAAGACCATTTTTATGTGCTTGGTACTTACTCAGCATAGGAAGGTCCCTGTCCCTTTCAGCTTTCCGAAGACTCACAAGATTATTCCAGAAGTTTATTTCACTTTACAACATAACATTCGCAAAGGAAAACCCACGTGGATTCACGTCTGTTCATTTTAGTCGCTAAACTAAATAAGTTTTAACAAGATTTTCAGGTAACGATATAACTAGGCATAAGACAACAGAGTCTGTGCCGCACTCTCAGGAAATGCGGCAGAAAATTTGTAGTTTGGAAAAGGAAGTGGGAAATGTCACTGGAAAGGCCTTTGTGTCCTAGCCAGAGCTACAGGCTGCAATCCCGTCACCAAAATACCCCCTTGCAATGCTGGGACACCAACATCATTCTCAGAAGGTAATCAACCAGACAGCAGTCCTCTTTGCCTCCAATGATGAAACTTTTCAAATATCAAATTTCAGGTAAAGCAAAACCAATCTTTTTCTTTTTTTCCTCTTCCTTTCGTATTTCAACCCTCTTCTTTTCCCCTTTCAGCCTAAACAACATTCAGAAATTAAATCGTTTTCATCAGCATCTAGTCCACAGAAACCAATTACATGATATACAGTGAAAAAATCATGAAAATGCCACTACAAATGCTCAAAACCCTTCTGTGGTCATTAACAGTTCTGCATCCAGGGACAGGACAAATTACATTACATACATTTAAATTCTTTCACTTCAAAAAACTTAGGTATTGAGTAACCATTCAGGCACAGAGTAACCACACTTAAAATGCCATCAAATATCAAACTCCTGAAATGGCAAGTGACAAGGTAACTACTAAAAATGTTGCCTTATGATGTCCTATATTTTGACAAAGAATAGATTTCACTAAAATTTTAGGTAAAGCTATTTTAAGATGTTTAATAAGCATATTATATTTGTAATATAATATTTACTACTGACTAAATACTTAATATGACACTATTGAGAGACAACTCTCACGTGTGAACGAAAATAAAAAGCACATCAAATCATCAATAAGAAGTTCATACTCATAAGACAAAATTTGAGGAAAGGCCTTTGGAAATGCTTCAAAACCAAGACTTTACACTTTCTCTTATAACCTGGTCAGGGGAATTAATTTTTGGCCATTGATATCACTGACACAGAGCCTGAAAATGTGGAGCTGTCACGTCACAAGGCGACAAGCCACAGAGGTCACACGTTAAAAACTTATGCAAGATCGTAGTGCAATTACAGGCAGCTCCAAACCGCTGCCCATTTTGCATACCCTGCCTGCTTCCCCTGCCTCTGGACATAGCTGGCCCAAAGAAACCCACATCCTAAGCCGCAGGCCAGCCGGCACCTGGGCTAACTCTTCACACAGGATGACAAAGTGCTTTAAATTTACCAATGTCAGGTGGACATCCTCAAAATTTGTATAGTGTTTTTAAATAACAAAATTATTACTACATCCTTCCTGACCTTTCCTGCAACAAAGGTAATGCAAAAAAATTAGTGGCTCTTTCCCTAACCCTTACCATCACATTTAAAAAAAGGGGACTGTCAAGGTGGGTACGTAGTGATAGGACGAGGGGTAGCGGTTTTAAAGTGAAAGAGGGGAGATTTAGATTAGATATTAGGAAGAAATTCTTTCCTGTGAAGATGGTGAGACACTGGAACAGGTTGCCCAGGGAAGTTGTGGGTGCCCCGTCCCTGGCAGTGTTCAAGGCCAGGTTGGATGGGGCTTTGAGCAACCTGGTCTAGTGGAAGGTGTCCCTGCCTGTGGCAGAGGGTTGGAACTAGATGATCTTTAAGGTCCCTTCCAATCCAAACCATTCTATCATTCTATGATGATTCACCTACTCTTCTTCAGTATAGATTTAATGAAGACAAACGACCACTTCATGATCTGACTTTTGAATATACATGTTCCTAAGACTCAATCACACTCATCTTTTATTCTCTTCATGCAACCTTGCTCGCACAGCTGGGGGACTAGAGGGCTTTGAGTGTGCATGCACATGAAGAGCAAGAGGACATTTAAAAGAGGAAATATCAATGAAATCTCGTCCCATCCTTTTATCCATCAGCAAAACACACAATTAGGAGCTCTACCAAAGGACTGTAAATTATTCTTCACACCTAGCTTGAACAATGACATCATATTATCTTTTCTTCTGGAAAGTTAAAAATGTCTGCTACTAAAGTAGCTGATTTTTAATTGTTCTTTAACTTCTAAATTTACTGGCTTGCTGCTGACAAGATACAAAAATTTAAAGTCACTGATACAAATGCATAGCATTATACCCTCCTTCAGTCCATAATGCCCAGGCAAATATGTAGTAAGAAATCTGCTTTTAATTGGCTTGATCGAAGAACTTCTGCAAATAAAGTATGTTATTAGTTCTTACTTCAAAGGCTATAAACAGAAGTTGCCAAAAATAGTTTTCATGGTGGCAAATTCCGTCAGCCCTCACACATTTTACTGAAAAATATATAGTATTTTGTTAACTTTCTTGCAAAAACAAAACACAGCAAAGTGTTATGCTTTGTTATACAGTTAAAGAATCAGATTCAAAACCACTCAGAAAATCAAAGAGAGGTTGAACTTTGTTTTACTTCAGACCCTTTGGGTCAGAGAGCAAATAATAATTTAATGATAACAATTAAATGCATTGATTTGTTTCATGTTATCAAGTAACTTTCTTACTTGGCCTACATAAGTCCTTCATTTTTACATTTTCCTTCAGAGAAGTTATAAAAACTTTCAAGAATAAGACTTCTGCTTGGCAGAAGTACACACTATAGCTTCTCTCTCTTGCTTCCTATCCAGCCTAATTTTTAAAAATTACGCTGGGACATTTCATCTCTAAAATGAAGGTTTTGGAGCATATTCATTTGAGCTTGAAAATCAGAATTTACTAGGAACTGCAAATATTTGTAGAAATACATTTGAAAAACTGCACTTTAAAAAAAAAAAAAAACCTATTTGATGCTAAAAATGTTTTAGCAAAATCTAAATAAAGATGAGGATTTGTTTGTTGTTTTTTTTTTAAATAATAACCTGTTAAATCCTGTTAGTGGGGAAATGAATAAATTTGACTAGAGAGCTGTTTTAATATTATTATTTTTTAGCTAATTCAGTTTTCCAAACTTCCTTTCAACAAAACTAAGCTGCTTAGCTTCATAATGCATGCATTTTGTAATTGTATTGATGGTTACATAGTACTACACAAAGTTTATATCACATTTAAAATATATACCAGCATTTGTTAAGTGTCTGTCAATCCTTCCTTACATGCTTCAGGCACAGTGAAGCAGTATGTATCTTTATATTGTAATCAGCAAAAAAAATTTCACCTGGAAATACACAGGTAAGTTTCATTAGTCCAAACTTGGAATGACATCTCTCTGCAATCATACGTATTTCATATTTGGAGGGGTTTGTCAGAAATAAAGCAGATGGAGAAGATTTTTTTGTTGTTTATTTCTAGTCATCCCCTGCTTGCAGCCTCCTCCAAGTAAATCCTGCTCTTGTTACCATCCTTTGTGGTACAGAAGTGTCCCATCAATGTCTAATCTCTGTTTTCATAGCTGTAACCTCAAAGATGCTTATTTTGAACTTGGTCTGTTATACATTCATAGATGTTGAGAAGTGTTCAGGATCATATGAAGGAACTAATTAAAAGAGGTGACGTTTCTTCAGAAAAATGCTGATGGATAATTTAGTCTGGATAAAGTAATTACGAGATTATAAACTCATTAAACTATTACTTTAATGAAGCCATAAAGATCAGTAACACAAACATTCCTCACACCTCTAAAATACAGCCTGCATATCAGCTGCATTCTGGATCTAGATGGTGCAACGTCACCATACAACTTTGTTAACACACTTACTTCTTTTTTAATATAACCTCCTGCTAGCTTCTTCACTTGTCTTTTTGGAGAAATTGCAGAGGAATAAACTATAGGGAAAATTTCAGCACGTTAACACTCAACATTAATTCCCTTGGCCCACCTGGGAAGAACGTCCTCACACAACAACAGTGCTGGCCAATTCATGCATTGCCAATTTACACGTTAACCTACTTTCTTTTGAACTTTTTGCACAAATAAATCCAAAGACTATAAAACTTCACCCCACTCCCCGAACACAACTCTCTGAGAAGGGACAGAATTCGTGTACTTTACGTTGGCAAGCTAAAAACTCCATAAGACCTTGCTTATTCATAACTGAACACAAAGTATATAATTGAAGAACAAAATGAATATTAATTACAATTTTTTTACCTAAACAGCAGTCCTCAGGAATCTGAGCTGGATTAATGTTACATCTGCCGTGTATAAATATATGCATCTGCACCTCTTGATAGTGTTACGACAACATAATATATACAATCTCCCTCTACCTTATGCTTAGGAATGCAAAACAAAACAAATCCCAAATTCCTGGCTGAGGTTTTCTAGCTCACGCACTACCTGAACACCATTTGAAATCTAAGTAATTAGGCAGGAAAGTGATGGAAACCAGCACAGAGCCAACGGCACAGCCCTGTGGAACCACACCCCAGGTTTCAAATAGAGAGACATATTTTTAAGCAAGAGCACTGAATCCAACTCCTTAAGCTCCCTTCTTTTTGTGTTAAGTGCAGAATTAAGCTTGAATCCAGACATAAAATTCACAGTGCGGATGCATCTGTTACATGCAGGTCATTCTGTATCCTCCAACTCTTCTATTACCTTCTATAGCCTCTGAACATCCTACATCAGTAAGATAAAACAAAAATTTCCTTCAGTTCCTTCAGTTCAAGTACTTTCATAACAGATTTAGCACTTTATCAACTGACCACTTATTAATTTTTCCCTCAAAAGCCATTTTTTTCCTTGAAGTCCATGGGTTTTTTTCTTAATATTATGATGAAATTTAAACAAAAAGAGAAAAAAATATAACATCTATCTTAATTACCCTGGTGCTAAGTTTTGCTTCCCTTACCATGAAAGACCTTGTTAGCATAAACTCAGTTCTTAGTATACTTATGATTTAATTCATTTCATATTTGTAGCATAGACCAAATGTGCTAAGGCAAGGAAAAAAAAAGATAAAAGGATAGCAAACTCACGTATCCAAGTATGCACTTTCAATTTACTCTAAAATCAGATATCCAGAAACAAAAGTCTTGATGTAAAGCGTATCTATAAAAATGGATGAGAACAACATTGGTGGGTTTTGCAGAGCACAGCAGAACTGGAAACTAAAAATATTATTTTAGGTGGTAAAAACAAAACTTTTTGCATATGTAAGTGAATTATGGTGGGTTTTCCTGTTGCCTGTAATTTAGCTTCAGTAATGAACAGCTTTTTGGGTCTTTCTGTGTTGTGTTTTGTTTTGTTTTTTTTTTTTTCCCTGGGGAAGGGGGGATTTTAGCATTTCTTAGAAGTCAACTGAGAGGAACAGCATCTGAAAAAGATAAAAACAACTACTGATAAAATAAATAATTAATTTGGTTTCAACACAGAGGCTATGGAAATGCTGTTGTAGAAAACCAAGGGCAGACATATGTCTTCATTATAAATCCTAATCTTTCATTTAATTGTTTAGTTTCCACAAACTTTCAAAGTTTAAAGTATACTGTATGGAACTATCAAAATTGAATTAATTTTTATTAGCTTATGATTGCTTCCTACAGTTTCTAAATGATGTTACAACTCATACTTTTATGTCCTATGTTTGGCTATATAGAGGAAGCTTATTTTTAAAAAAAAAATCGCAAGTCTTGGCAACCACTGCATTTTACTAGAAAGGTATGTACTTAAAATAATTTCTCTCCCCTCCTTTTTTTTTTTTTGGTAAGAGTAGGAAATAGTAATGATCATATTTAACATTTCAATCATGTTTTGTAAATTAGGACATCACTTATTAAAGGTGAGCAATCATTATCCTCAGTCAAGTACAGGAAAAGTAATGTGAAAGCAAATGAAATTACTTTTTCAAGATCACTTAATAATAAGGAAAACAAATTCAATTGCAAGTAATATCCATTTTCCAAGACATTTTTCCTTTGCCAAACATACATCATGCGTAAGACCAACAAGATTTTTAATGGCCTTTTTTACACTTCTATTTTTAGCAAAACTTCCAGGAAAAAGCGAGAGTTTTGTTTTAAGCAAAGAACAGAGACTAGGGGCACAGAAACATCTCAGGTGGAGATAACAGTTTCAGGAGAAGCTTCCAGAAATTTGGGTCCACAGATAATACAAGGCTGTGACTGAATCAGAGTTTGTGATGGAAAATTTATCAGGGGAACAGAACAGCTCATAAGTCTATCTCAATAGCTCGGTTGATAGCTAACAATAAAATTGCACACATTTTACTACTTACTCCTGAAAGAAGCACACCAAGAAAATGACACAGGGGAATTTACCCTTTCCAATACAGTTGAATACATCTTATGAACTCCTCAATTGCAAAGCTCCTACTGGTGCTTAATGAAGACATAAGTATTACAGGTTCAACAAATCAAAGCAAGAGGTTCTATACAACTTGCAAGGTTGAGCACCCTTGGTGGAAAACTTTACATACAAAGAGCAATAAAAAGGTTGACTGAAAGCCAGAAGTCAATTTCCTTTTCTGATGAAGATGCTATTTTACAGTACATAGAGAGCCATTACGGTCCTATAAAACAATCAATAATCAATGTACCTTTTTGTAAACAGGAAATAAAAATAAATCATAGTGGTTAGCAATAATGTTCAGGACATATATCAAAGGCCTGATTTACTACAAAGATGCCACTTTCGTGTACCTCAAATACACTTTGTGTCTACCAGCTTCAGGAGTTGATATTTTAAAAGAAATTTACATTTCCCATAATTGCTTCATTTTTAGATCCATCATCCCCGACCATTTTTATCTCACAGTATATTGTTGAGATTTGCTCAAATGTATTTAAAATTTTTGTTTAAAGCAACACTTTCTTGTCTAAGTAAACTGTTCCATAGAGAACTGTGTCACCATCCAAAGCAAACCTATACTTAGAGAGACTTGCTGCTTGTACTCTCGATGGTAGCAGTGGTTGCCTAAAAATGAATCTCTGTATCCCCAGCAGTAAGTGACCGTTCCAAATTTCTGAGTGGCAATGCTTTTGTGTTAAAGTTTACCTGAGCAGCAAAATTCTTACAAAGTTAAACAGTGAACTGCCCACAGGTTAGAGCTAATCTCCCTTTGCTTCCTCTGTGTTGATGTATCTTAAAGTGAATTATTAAGGCTGCTGATTTCAGTGCAGTGAAGCAAGTTATTTCCCTAGATTATTTCAGAAGTCATTGCGAGACTTCTGAAGATTCAAGTTTTGAAGGGCATCTTCCTAAAATCTCACAGCTACTAGGAAGTATTAGTTCAATAGCTTCCATCATTTTCAGAAGAGTAGAGATATAATCAGAAAAAATCAAAAGATAAAATATCGCTTGAGAGTACTTATCCTGATTGAATAGCCCATATTTGTCAAAATACAAAATTTCCCAGCTTGTCCACGACCATCCTTATTGATTTTGATTGCTACAAGGGTGGCAACAAATCACTTTGTTATAGGTCTTACGCACTGGCTATTTCAGGTCCGTGTCTGTATCGGCAGCAAATCGTTGCTATAAAAGCAAAACTCACGCAGAGCAGCGAAAGTAGCACAAATTGCAACAGTGGCAGGGTAGGAAGTAAAGCTATGGGCTTAGGGGAGGGTCATAAAGAAAGTGCTAGTGAGCTGTTACAGGCATGCAACCACAGCCAGAGCAGGGCATGAGACTCAGCTCCATAAACTGCCAACTACCCTAAAGAGCCCGTGAGATTTAGTAGTTCAGAGATTTAGATTTGGAGAAATTTTTCATAATTGTTTATGGTAACACTTGATTTTTAGAAGTTCATATTGTAGATGTACATCCGTAAAGCTTGCTGCAGCTAGGGAGAATGATAAATATCAGAGCATCAAAACCTTTGGAATGGTGAAGGGAGGAAAGAAGGAATGAAATCTCTTGCTTGGATGCCTGATCCCTGGCTGTTAACAAACCCAGAACGGTTCTTCAAGATCTTTATCCTCAGCCCATAACGTGCATCACTCATCATGTATCATCACCCAGAGAACAGCATGAAGAGCTTAAGCACTCAAAAGCTTCTCACTTGTAACCAGCTGTCTCAGTTTATGTAATAAATCACCTCTCCCTACAAATCCTGCTTCACTTAAATCAATCTCTATAAGTCCTCAATGATCACTTAAGTCACCTAATTTATTTCAATCAAAGTTTTGGAAATAAGCCACGATTGTGACTAATTATTAAGGTTATTAGGGGATGGCAAAAAAAACAAATTCAGTATAAAATTACAAACAATTCTTAAGACTCCTTTTACATTACTGCTATGTAACCATTCTTTTTTTTTTTTTTTTTTTCCCCACCCCCAATAATATTCTGGTTAAAACCACCACTGCAACAAAGCAGATGCAAGGGATTCCCAGCTCGTCAGCTCTGGTGCCCAGCTCCTGAAGACGCAGTATCTGTTGCAGAGAGGAGATCTTCTCGAAGGAGCTCCTGAGCAAGAAACATTTGAGCGACGTGCAATATTTGCATCTCACCAAGTGCAACCCTGTCTTCTTAGCATGGTCCCACGAGCCCTCATAAGTGATACAACAGGCACGAGCCATCCCCAGCGTACCACAGTTCTCATATACACACATTGTAACTTTCTACTCTATGGTCAATACCTTAGCGAAACCAGTCTTTTGGGAAATTATTTTAGATTACAGAAGGATTAATTCATCGTCTCTAATAAATATATTAGTGATAAAATAATCAGTCTAAAGATAGAAAAAAGATGAGAATGAAGTTTATTTACATCACAGAGACTAATCTCACAGGCAAAGAAAACGATGAAACCCAATTTTTAAACAACGTGTAATTTTTTTTTCATGCCCCTATTTCTCCGATATTTCAAACATGGGACTCCATGACACAGCTGCACAAGCAGCTATTTATCATCCACCCCTGTCACGTGCCCCCTTACCTGCTAGGCAAGAAACAGCGTGTGCCACATCTAATCCAAGCAGGTGCCGCTTGGCTGCTGGGTGCACACTGAGCTCTCAGCTTCTGCTCGGCCAGACTGCTCCCTGCCCATACATTGTGCCCGTGAGGGGGGAATTTAATATCTCTGATATCTTCACCACTCAGCTAAATGTGGTTAAGATATGCCAATGATTTTAGTTGACATTAGCAAGACAGTGCAACTGCGTAAATTCGTCTTCTTAGCGTATCACGCTAGAATGGAAATCCTTAGTTACAACCATCGCGCACAAAAGATAATTTCAAAACTCAGTAATAAAAGTAAATAATGTTGTCCTTTAATCGCACTTTGATGTTATCTATAAGTAATAACCATCATCAGTGTCACATGCCTTCTAATTTGTACATAGTGCTTTTCACTATGAACATGTGACGAGCACAGCTTGAAGATTTGCTCAAGATTACAAATAACAGCAACGCTGAAAAGACTGGGTGTCCGTTCTCTTGACACCCAAGCCACCGCTCGAACCATATGGCATCTTGTCTCCTACATAAGTTTCCGTTGCTGGACCTCAAGGAGGTTTTTTATATGAAGTTTGGCTGGACCCTAGCTACTTGCTTTAAAAAAAACTTCTATTTTCTCCTTTTTTTTTTTCACTACCTAGTTATCTCAGTGCATGAATTACTAGTTCTTTTAAGTCTGAAGCCTAATCCACATGAGAAGCTGGGGTGCAGGACCCTGCATAAGCACATGACTTCTGCTCCTGTACTCCACTACCAAACCCCGTGTTATGCTCAGGGGTTTTCACCAGTGAGAAGTTCAGAGCAGGGAGAGCTGCGCCGGGAAGTTGGTTGACTGTTTTTTTAGAACTGAGGAAGATACGATCACATCTCACCTAATCTAATCACAAATCAAATTACAATTTGGTTTCAAACATTAAAACAAGGCACTCATATAACTACGGAAACACCACTGTTTAAGGCATCTCTCTTTTTTGCTGGTATACCAGGTACTAAATTAGCAAAGAAGAATTGCTCACTATTAAAAATGATTCTAAAACTCTGACCAAGTATCTGGCTAAAACATATAAGTAGCTAAAAAGATGGGAATGGAAAAGGGATGTCTGTAGTTGCTATTTCTATGAAAAAAATAAGGGTGAGGTCTTTCCCCCCCCAAACCCTCAGGCATCAGACCACACAAAGACATTTTAACTGGTCAAAGCTCAGAAATTTAAAGAGGAAGTCCTCTGGACCAAAGAAAACAGCACTCTTTCCAGAAGAAACTACGGTGGGTCTAACTGAGGTCCTTAAAGCCGAGACCTTTTCTAAAATGCAAGACTAAATTGATCCTTAAATACCTTCCTGAATTCAGAGATAAGTTTATTGACTTTACAGAATGCTTTATATTTAGTGAGTAGGGACCAACATAATGTCCTTAAAAAAAACCCAAAAATTATGCTTAACTGACCTACAGATTAGCATTCATCAGATTGTCCCAAGGATAAAGACATTTCTGAACCCTACCTGTATGAATATGACAAAAATCATACTATAAATCACAGAACAAACACACAAACAAGGTCCACTTTGAGACCACCGTGATTTGAGATCACCATGACTTGCTAGATCCAGATTTAAGATTCCCTAAAAAAGAAGCAATTAACTGGATGTCTTAGGACAGAGACCAGGATTTGGGATAAGGTTTGTTTCAATATTTAAAACCATTTGAACATCACTGTGATAATCAATTTCCAATCACTGCAACAATTCTTATCTTTACAAAGAGAGAAGTAGTGGTCCACTTGGTGCTTCAACTCAAAGCAGATCCAGACCAAAGCAGACTAGCTGAACTATAGGATCATAATATCTCAGTGGCAATCACACATAGCTAAAAATTTCAACTCTGAGCCCTAGCAGAAGGTCGCTGTCAGGACCACTCATCTGGCAAACTGCTAAATTTCTGCCTTATCTGTAACAGTGGGATAAAATCATTTCTCATTACCTTGAGTGATAACTAATATTCACACATTAATCTAAAATATACACATCCTATTAAGATACCAACTCTCAGTATCATAAATCTAAATACCAGCTATGTAACTAATTGGCAATTATAATTAGGAGTAGAGAATATATTATGGAAACAGGACTTGAGTTTCTACTGCGTTAGTGTAAGACTTTGTTTTGAATCAATGACATAACAATTAGATTTTCATAGCATATAAGATCATCTAAACCTTGCCAAACAGAGCATAATAAAACAGGAATGCCACATCAACAGAACAGTTATTTTGATTATATTTATCTTCTAACTACATTCAATTTTTAAAAATTTTCTGAACTGAGGCATATACCAATTTACTGAAAAATCCAGTTACAATGATTTTTAAAAATACCAATTAACAGCTATTCTTTTCACCCTGGAGGAGCATTGCCATTTTTAAATGACATGCTTTTAACTCAAGATCCAACTTCAGCTGTTGATCCACATTCAAGTCTGAGTACAAATTACCATAAATCAAATGGCAGCTAAAACACAGCTGTCCTAAAATGTATCGCCACAGAACTTGTTTTTTGTATTTTTATATTTGACCATCTGAAAGGTCATAAACATTGTATTAACACAACTTCCTGAAAATGCAAGAAAAATGTTTTGTCAAAAACAGCTCTAAAGCTGGTACACCAAATATATACTTGGTACTAAATATGGTTTCCATTTTTATGGAAAACCTTTCCATTATTTACATTAATTACTATCACAAGAGTTTCCTGGAGTCTTTTTATTATTTAATTTCCATCTGTGAATAATTTTTATTATCTTTTAATGAAAAACTCTCCTTATGTTTTATTTCTAAGATATTGTTACAAGACCTTCCCATCTGAATTTATTAACATCTCAACAACATATACATATGTATTTGTATACATATACACACACATATATACATATATACACTTATCACCTAGTAGTTTTTTTATCTTGTGATGAATAACATGTTCTTTAAATACTGAGGGCTTTTTTATTTTTAGTATCTTGGGGACAACGATGAGGACTTAATGAATTGGAGCTGGAGGTTCACTGACAAAGCAAATTCAACACAAAACTGTCAAGTTTATGTCTACAAAATTAGTTTTGGCAGCAGAGTACTTTGATAGGCAGAAGATGCAAAGAACTACAAGCACTGCCTGAAAAAGGCCATGTAGAAAGAAATATTTTAGCAGGGCTTAGTACTGATGTGGGTTATAAGGAGACCCTGATAGTAGTGTGAGATTACCTAACCCTACTCATAGCTTAACACAATAATCCCTTTCTAGTTAAAACACTTTGGAACAGACACTTATAATTGTTTAGGGTTTTTTTTCCGAAGAAGTACTCAGTGAAACTTTTCAAAAAAGTAACTTTATCAAAGGGCTCTAACTCACACGAGAATGTGCTGTATCTTCCTCTACCCCTTAAAAATAAAAAAAAAAAAAAAATATTTGCAACAGATCCTTTCATCTTGTACTGACAGCGAATATTGAACACACACTGTATTTCTTGGAACTGAGATAAACTGCCATTCATTGTCAGAATTTAAAACTAATATTAAATTGACCTCAACTTTTAAAAACTACAAGGGCATACAATTTTTTTTAATTACAGTATTTTGTTACAGTAAGGTAATTCACAACCTCAGAAAGTAACTGTCAGTGGTATGCTTTATTTTTACTCTTTGCAGAGTGTAATCATACACATGACCATTTCAACATCATTATGACTCGTTATTTGTATAATTAAATTTGAATATGCTATAAAAACTACTACAGATAACGTTTACTGGTGGATCCCAAAATACAACAAATAGATCACGTGTTCAGATCAATTATTTAAGTAAAACTTGTGTCCAAATGCGAGAATGGTCACCTGAAATCAAAGCTGGAAGGCTGGATCCAAAAGCCAACAAAGCTGCACAACTCAGGAGTACAAGAGAAAAGTAAATAACCCACTAGGTTGAGGATCAGGGCAGAAAGAGCTCCGTGTAGGCAGCACAGTACCACAGCAAGAACAGAACTCAACGGCATCGCTGAGATCGGAAGCATAACTGTGTTTCTTCTGTACATTGGAAAGCGATTTTGCAAAACTGGGAATGGTTCTATAGTTACAATTCAAGTTCTAGAAGGAGGTGAAATCTAAAACATTGTTATAAATCAGAATTTATTCGATTTTAAATTTATATTAAGTAATTACAGTTAACATCCAAGAAAGCCTGTATCAGATGCCCTAGATCAAAAACTAGCTACAACTAAAATTAAATGTAGCAATCAAACTATTGAACCACGGCACACATTATGACTTCGTTAGCAAATTCATCAGCCTCCACAAAGGAGCTGCCACATTACAATGACAAGCGTATACAGAGGGTTAAACCATGTTATCATTTTGAACTCTTTTTAGGCTTAAAATCTAAACTAATTATACAATTTAATTAATTACTTGGGTTGAGTAAAAGAAAAACTTGCGCCTGCTATTTCTGAAATGTTATGAGACAAAAATTATTAAAAGACCTTTTTCTTGTAAACAAAGGAAATTTGGAATCCTTAGTTGTTTTCAGTGCAATATAACCAAAATGTAGTATGGTATTATGTGTGGCAGGACCATATTCACCCTTTTAATGGCAAAGGAATTAAACATATCTATTTCAATCTAATTATTTAAAGTATTAAATGCTGCTATATCTGGAGAAATAATTTACTATACAGGGCAACTTTTAGGGAACAAATAAAACTGGCCTGCCAAAATAAGTTGGAATTACAACTCCGGATTTCTGGCCTTCTACAACCTTTTATTATCTCTATAAATAAGATGATAGTTAACTATCTATCTTGTATCAAGGCCTGGTTGGACGGGGCTTTGAGCAACCTAGTCTAGCAGAAGGTGTCCCTGCCCGTGGCAGGGGGGTTGGAACTAGATGATCTTTAAGGTCCCTTCCAACCCAAACCATTCTGTGATTGTATGACATTTACAGGGAATAGTTAAGCTAGAAAGAACTGGATATACATAATCTGATATAAGAACTGTTTAAAGTAATTCTTACATCCATACGGACACAGCATGAAAATATAGGGATGAAGGGATTCCTCCGAGTAGCTCTATTTGTCCCAGAGTTTGATGACCCCAGACAATACAGATGAAGGTGTGAAGACAACACAATTCTGATTTCAAAAACCCCTCTGGAGCGTTTCTGCGCAGAGACACAGTTACGAGTCTGTCTTCAGAAGGACTCCTACCATTCTAAAAATACTGTCCCACAGCTGTTTAAAATTTATTTTTTTAGACCATAGCACCACTGTTTGGTTGTTTCCAATTTCTGAAACCACAAATAGTAAAAGTGTACTCAGTCTACTGCAAACATAAATAGCAAATGCACGCTTCAGCACTTTTAAAAGGATATGGAAATTGGCAACAAAAATGCAGTTCATGTTGAAAATTTACGAGGGCCCTGCCATATTTCTTCAGAAATACAATCAGGTAAAAATTAGGAAGATCTCTACCAGCTGGGTGGCATTTTTGTGTTTTCTTTACTTATATTTTTTTTAACTGAAAGGCTTTCATTATGCAACTTCTGGCACTTGATAAAATAGAGCATGGTACCTTTGCTAAAACCACAGTTTCTTTGGTTATGTTTAGCATTACACAAACATCTTTCACCTTAGATATCCTCTTGCATTAGTGTGTTTAATTTCAAATACTCTAAGGCACATTATGACAAAATTATTTTAATGACGATCAGTAAATGAGATGTACAAATTAGTCTTTCCCGCCCCCAACTTCACAGGTCACTGAAAAATAATCCAACTCTTCATAATTATACTTTCATATATTTGGAGCTTTATGTACATATTTCTATTAAAAGCTAGTCCAATAATAGCATATTTTTACGTGGATTTATTTCAAGAAACACAGCACATAATGGCAAAGTATCTTCTAGGTAAAGGTAACAGTAGACATGTTAACAAATGTGATTACATTCTTTTGATGAACATCAGAAGTCTGAAAACCTGAAGGAAATGTCAATATTTTTTCGTCTGAAGTACACTTCTTGAAAGAAGTCCGGATCCCAAGGAAGTTGATGGGAATTTAAAGTCAACGGGGCTGAGATTTCAGCCCTGGTGTATGTGAATTCAAGTGAGCTCACTAAGAAAAATATCTATTTAGAGTGCTACTTGTGAACTATTTTATCCTGACACAAATGCAACTAAAAGTAGAAACAGGTAATATTCCTTTTGATTAAAAGCAGCATTTTGGTGGGCTCTATAGCAATAGAGTGTTTCTATTGATGGCATAGCACTGGAAACCCTAACCTTTGACTTGTAACAGTCCTAAAAACAACAAAAAAACCATCAGTTAACCATGAGTTAACACCAAAAAAATCTTTTAAAGTGTATATATTTTATACAGGATGGAGAGAAAAATGATTTTTTTTTTTATGATCACTTGCAGCTAAAAAAGATAAGCTAAAAATAAATCCAACTTGTTATAATTTGGGAGGGATTTCTTTGGTACAGAGGTTACTTACTACAAGCTTTACTAACCACACAGTTTGGAGGCAGCATGGGCATATATTTATGTCCTTTAAAGCAATTCCATACATTTCTGAATTTTTGCCTGAGTAGACTTTTTGTGTATTCGCAGAAACCAATTTCCTAGTAACCTTGAGTGAATTGCAGACATATATGCATGATTTTGCCATGTACGTTACATAAAAAAAACAAACTGGAGATAAGACGATCCTAATCAGACTATGAAATAAAAATTAGTCCAACAGGTTATAACACATTGGATAAAAGCCAATAATACCCTGCTAGATACATTTTTGCTGTTGACTTTACAATTTTTTTCTTTCTGATCTACTAAATCTGAAATCCTACATGTTTCTGACAGTCAGTAGGACACTGTGATTAAAACAGTCCCAGGATAAATTATTTTTTTTTTCCCCCCCAAAAAAAAATTGGCAATGGATAAAGTGCTCCTGTACCAAATTTCCCACCGGTACTTGACCCAAATAAAAATTCCCAAGCTTGGGAGCTGGAGACTCAAGAGGAGACATGAGTCTAGAAATAACAATGAAATTGGTATCATGAGCCTGTAAATGATCCTGGCTGCAGAAATGGGAACGGGTCACGACCTCAGGCTGGCAATCACTGCCTGGAGAGGTGGTGGCATGAACTGAGCATGAATCAATGCCGTTCATATTGCTGTAGCATGTTAAGATTTATTTTAAGAATGCAGCATAACAATTACTTTATATTATATGAAAGAAAAAAAGTCAATTTAAAATGAAATCACAATTTGGCACTGACCTGTGTTATTTAGCCTAACTTGAAGACCTTTTATATACAGAGAGCCTTACATTTTTTGGGGTTTTTTTTTTTTTTTAATGTTGATATATAGACCCTGGCATAATTTTTTTAAGCTATCATTAATACTTTCGAATGAAAATTATGTCTTGTAGAAATAAAGATTAAAAGAAAATACAAAACTTTATCCTAGTTAACTAAGAATAAACACTGATGTGCACATCACTCTGTGCTACTATAGAACTACCAATAGGGATTGGGAATTTTTTTGGTTGGGGCGAGCAGCGGGGACACTTGGTAGTTACTTTGCTTCAGAAACTTTGTGTTACACAGGTATTTTTCACTGGATATTATGCTTTGTGATGGAAAACTTTCCCAACTGCTCATTAGAAGAAAAATATTAGTTTAAAATTTAAACTGTTTGCAAAGTATAATTTTAACTAGGAAAATTCCTGTTGTAAATATAGAACTGAAATACTGTGATGTGGTTAGCTGCACCTGCCACCCAAAAGGGTTTTGCAATATTATGCATAGACTTTAAAGGAAAAATTATTTGAGAGAGCAAATAATGGCAAGAGTACTAATAAATGTTTGATTAAATTTATTTAAAGGAATCATTTAATTCCTTTTTAAAAAAATACTCCATCCAGTTTACTAATATCTACACATTCAAAATTTAAGTACCTACTTTTGCACTTACATTAAGAATAATATTTAAATACACGATTTCTTGACGGTCATCTTCAGAGCTAAGGCACACAAAAAAATTTAACATAGAATCAACGCTGTTTGTGCATCTGTTAATATGGGCTTAAAGGATAAACTAGATTTGTAAAACACCCTAACATGTTATGAAAAAAAAAATCTTTAAGACAGTAAAGGATACAACCTAAGCCCACTGAACCCAGAAAAAGAAAAATTTGATGCTTCTAACCATAACGTACTGCACTCTTACACAAGAAACTGTTTTATTCTACAAGCTGCAGTTAAATAAATTATACACTCAATATGCATGGTGCAAAAACTTGTACACCTCACGCAAAGCAATACTGAGAGAAGTGTAGCAAGCGTCAGTTCTTTATCTTAACTGCAAAAATGGTCTTTAGAAGAAAGAACATAGCAGAAGAGTTAAGAAGTAGAATGCCACTGGGAATATCACAGAAAAAAAAAGAAAAAGTTTAAAGTCTGCCTTATTTCTTACTGGGAAGCAGGGGAGGAGATATGGTATAGAACCAGTACAGTAGGAGATGAGTGTAGACACTAGTGCAAGGAGATAGAAGACAGCACAGGCAGAGGGGAGACAGAGCAAACAGGAAAGCCACTGGCTTTGCCCGGCCATTTTCCAAAGGGCTTTCTCAATGGAAAACATAAATTTTTTTTGGACTTATTAAGTCTTGTTTTTTTTTTCTTTAAAGGAGAAAAATATTTAAACCAATTAATTTCTTCAAATCACCCTAAACAAATCTAAAAAAGAAAAAAAAAAAAAGGAAAATTAAGAGAAATCTTCATTCTTGTAGGAACAGTTAGACATTTGGCTTCTAGAAATATGCCTGCTTAAACCAAACAGGCAGCAACAGAAATTGGTCCTTTCTCCGGATACAGTAAGTATCTGTCAGCAATATTTACAATTTAAGAAAATAAGTTATACAGTTTTCCTTGAATACTTTTCAAAATTTCCTGAGCAGATTCTTCAGATGGAGCGGGACAGTACTGCAGCTAAATCTGAAAAAGCTGAATAAATGAAATTTATACATTGCATTGAAGAGCTCTTTGGTGCTGAACATTGGCGTAACTTCTACATAATAAATTATTTCCTTAATTTGATGCACTTGAACGCGCAAGCCAATATTAGCAATGTTCTAACTTCTGAAATGAAAGGAAATAGCATCCTCATTCTCACAGGCAGCAGGCAAATACTTCCTAATCTTAACAGGACCCTCTCCTAAAAATTAAAAAGGTCGTCTTCACTAGAAAACTCGAATGCAGAAGAATTTGTACTCCAGTCCTTCAAACACATACATAGGTCTGTAACAGCAAATAACGAGAAGCCCATTAGAATTTACTGGCAGAGCTCCAAGTGCTGAAGTTCAGCTTGCTCTTACGGATAAAACCCTCCTAACATGTACAAGTTTCTTAACTTGAGCCACACGAGCACATCCACTGTCTCAAAAAGGAACTACTCTTGTGCGTAACGTTTCGCACATGCCGAGCCTTACGGTACAAATCCTCCGGAATAGGGTCTCTCTTCCTATCTGCATAAAGAAGCCATAATCATGACTGGGCTCTTTGAGCACTACCACAACACAAACAAATAAAATTACACACAAAAACTCCATTAAACGGCATTTAGAGTTGCGAAAGCCTGCATTCATAAATTGGGAAATGCCAGTCTTAAGATGGACTGCTTGTCTTAAGATGACACTTATTTTTTCCCCTGTCAACTGGCAGAATGCCTGCCTCTGTCCCAGCCTGCTAATGGGGCCCTGGTGCCGTGCCGTTATCTTCCCGGTCCCCGGCTTCTCATCTCGGTTTTATTCCTCTCATCCAGCAAAGTGTGGTCTCCTTGCCCCACCAATCCATGTCTCACCCCCCCTCCAGGCACTCTTCAGCTTTTACAAATAATTGCTTATGGCAAAGAAATGATGAGAATCCAGGGTTAAGCCAAAATCCTGGGTTCTTCCCCCACATCATGGACGGAAGTATGTTCTGCTGCAAATAATTTATTTTGCTCCAGCAACTTTATATATAGTCTTTGCTTAAATGTGGTCCCATTCCTCACAGAGCAGATGCCTGCCCTCACTTTCTTTTAATATCCTCTCCATTTTAATCTACCTAACCATTTTAATCTCCCTCCCTGGTCCTGGGGCACCAAGAGAAGGTGTCACTTTAGCTCTTCTGAGCTGCCAGAAAAAGCATCTGCGACATCCCCACAGCCCTGAGCTCAAGTGTGCTCTGTAGGGATGCAACCATGAGAGCATTTCACTGCCCAGCTAGAAACCTTCCATTGAGTACATGCAATCAGACTCTTTTCAGGACATCTTTCCATATGGGAGATTTCAATTCCAATGGTTAAAGTGTGGCAAAGCTACTGAAACAGAGGAATCACAGCAGGTCAAGGAACCTTCATACAGGCAACGGTGCTGATCTGAGCCACACTGACACCATGGCTAGGTTATTTATGTGAACACATTTATGTATTTTTGCTCTGAGAATTACTGCTCTTTTAGATCATTTAATAATAAACACAACAAATTTCCTAAGTAAGGTTGAAACAGGTATTTCATAGTTCAGTAAGAATGTGCTGGACTATCCCATGTGAATGACAAGAAATATTTCACTGGATGAAGTAAAACTAATGTTTGGCTAATTTTCTTATTTTTTTAATCATATGCATCTTTCTACCACACAGAGAAGCCTCCTGAAGGGAGTGCCACAGAGACACAGAATAAATGCAATGGCAGAAATACTCTCAAGTATCTTGTTAAAATGTTGTTAAGGTCAGCAAATTGGTGGGTTTTTTTCATTCCTTGAGGGTGGTAGAAATTACAGAGCATATTAAATACCTAATACAATGTGAAAGTATGTATCAGTTCTAATCAAGGAGAAGTCATCATTAAAAAAAAAAATAGAAGTGATGAAGGTATGTAATCATTTAACTATTCTATTCCTGCCTATTTTCAAGAAACATATTAAAAGAGAAATCCATGCACAATATTTTATATTTTTTAAAAATTATTATTTTAATGTAGTATATGTTAAGTAAAATCTACTTTGGCTAAACACTAGGAATGATGTCTTTTAGATTAAAATCTGTGCTCTTAACTAATCCCCTCAGACATTTACTCATTTCTTATTTCTTCTTAGTTATGTTACAGTTGTTCTTTCAATAACGAAGTACGTAACACATCTCCCATTTCCCTTTCCCTATTTGTCTTTTAAAATTCCATAAATAAAATACTCTTACCTATTAGGCGTATAAGGCACATATATATCAGAAATTCTGCAGAACAGAGCTTTTGAACTCGTACTTTCAAATACTTTGCTCTAAGACTAAAGTTTTATTTATATGAGTTTGTGGCTTAACTGACAAGTATTTTTCTGTGACAAGTAAGGGCAGACAGTTTGTATCTTAAATACCATAATCCAGTTTTCAACCCATGCAGACGTCTGGAAGGGAACCAGTCAGTAAAGTAAATTATATTATATTCCACTGACAGTACAAATACAATCCATGAGATTCATTACTTCTACCAAGGACAAAAGAAAAAATACGGGAGAGGTGTGAGAGGGTCAAAAATATTTGCAGCTCACAAGTTTGCTTAATCAAAGCAAACAGACTTCTGTTTTTAAAAATACAAATAGCAGTTAGTTCTTGGTTTAAATGCAAAGGTGGAATATAAGCAATATCTTGCTACATTTTTATGTGAGGCCATAGGCTAACTGTTTCTGTTTTACAAGCTGCCAGGAGTTTGACCTCTTTAATTTGCTGGGAGACACGGAAACAGCACCTCGAAAATTATATTTCTTAGCTACTAGAAATATTTTCTCTCTGCATTTCTTTTACATGAGTTCATGCAGTATTTATTCACAAGAGATTTTCCAATTCTTAGATAGTGGTCTCTCACACATGACAGACTTCATTGATCTAGAAGCCAAGATGTACAGATAATTGCAGTCAAAGCTGCAATTTAGCCTTTTTAATTCAAAAGTAACATCTGAGAAGGAACATTCATGCATGAATTAGAATCTGAACCTAAATAGTACTTTCTTTTCTTTCAGTAACTTCTTCAGCTAACAGCCCAAACTGGACATTTACAAACTGGATTTCACCTTTACCTTAAGTGGTTCCATATGAATTAAGACCAATTCAGATACTATTTTTTTTTTGTAACAGCAATTATGAATATGTTATAACAATCATTAGTTTGTTCATAATGTATATTTTTCAAAATCTAGTTACTCTACTTTACGTATACAGAATATTACTTATACTATACAAGATGCAGACAGTCCCTTCTCTCACTTTCAAATGAGAGACTGAGCAAATGCCATTTTTAATTGTAGTACTAGACTGAATTTCCACATGGTCACATCATATTCTACAGAACAAGAAATTGGAAATGAGGCACTAAATATGTAGCATTATTTTTTTGTCTTAATAGTACTCTCTGATTCTAGTCTAACGGCATTGTACTGAAAGTTGCTCATGTTGTTGCATTTTATAAAAATTATTAATAGTTCAAAAATTTTAGAAATACATAATTTTTCACTGAGCTCTATCTTCTCCCCTGAAAACGCCCACACAACCATCATTTCAGTTTGGTAGTACTCATATCCGTGCATTACTGGGAAAAAATTCCTTTGTTTTGACTGAAATAGGAAAGTGAGGAACTAGTATATCTTCGGAGCTAGTAACTCCTTTAAAAATCCTGTATGCATCGCAGCACTTTCAGCAGTTAAATTGAAATTTATTTCCATAACACACAAAAATGTTCCGTTTTTGTGAAAACAGGAGAAACCTCTTTATAAACTTGGTAGCTCCAACTGTAAAAATATTTTAAGTTGATGCATCAGAGAACATGTTTTTATTCCGTAGGCTTGTATTATGGGAAGCTTAAATACAGATTATCTCATTCAGTAACTCCCCACTTTACAGTAGTAGCAATTCATTCTAATTGCTTGGGTAGCAAACTCAGGAAAAAGAGTATTTTTCCTTTTCACTGAATAATGTTTCATGTTCGGTTAAATGCAGGAAGTTACACCACCATTGGAATGCGATTGTCTGCAACTGCAGAGTTACTTCTTATTCATAGGTTTGTGTTTAGCTAAATATTAAAATGTTAGCCATTCAGCGTTGCTTCACAAAATATCTTCAGCTTCTAACTAGCTCAACGAAAAAGGAATCTATCCACTACAATCAAAATTATTTTAAACCATGCATAATCATTTTTCACAGAATTTTTATCCTCCTGTATGGAGCGGATTATAGTAAATGTAATTCACACATGCTGTTTCTTATTCAGAGGAAAACACAGAATAAGGATGTGGAGAATTTCTAGCCAAATCTTCACTCAGATCCAAGATCCACGGACGCCACTGTAATTGAGAGACATTCACAACCAGATAGCTGTAGACTTCATTTTTGTTTAAAATAATACCTCTTCCACACGAGTTCCAACTAAAACATTAATGTTATTTAACTTCTAGCAAGCTGCCTTGAGCTGAATTTACAACAGATTACAGTTTCTTGTTTCAATTTTGTTCAGAAAAGGACATTGCTTAAAAGCGTATACTTATATTCACGTGTAGATTATGTAAACGTGCTGCTGCTTTTCAGACTGCTATAAAGTTATGTGTAACTACTAACATACTTCTTTCGGAATTTGACTTGCCTGGCAGTTGACAATGGAAAATGAAATATTCCTCCCATACCTCAGTACATACACTTTACTACGCAAGTTATTCGAGTACATCATGCACAGCCTAAAAATGCCTACTCATAACGGCTTGCCTCTCAGCAACCTGAAATGGGTAATTAACTGTCAAAGCAGCAGTTTTATTGCCTTCAGATTTCAAATAAGTTGCGATTTAGTTCCGCTGTTCTGACATTCTGCACTGCATCAAAAAGAATTATTTCAAAAGCCACATTTATAATTTTATAATAAGAGGGGATAGAGTGTTTGAAAGTAAAAACAACCCCAAGAAATATTAAAAGATGTGTAAAAGAGCCCTAATAAAAGACACTGCACAGTGGTTTTTATTAGGGCTCCTCACCTATATGAGATGCTTATTTTAATTTTCAAAACATTATCAATTTTATATTGTTTATACTGCTAGCCTACAAAGAAGAAAACCTGATTAAAGCACCAAAATAAATTGATTTCCAAAGTGATCTTATTTTAAAAGTAACTCTAAAATAACAAAGATCTGTTTTCCTCAGCTATTCCCTACATACTCATGTGCGGCTTCTCGGCTTCAAAGGACACTCCCCCCAAACATCTGCAGCTGACTGAAGTCACTTCAGTCCTTTGATTTCTGATTTGAAAAATTCACTCAGTTCAGAAACCTTACAACTTTAACAAACTTTCATTACTAAGTTGTGACTGGAAAATGCCCATAAAGACAATCACATCTTAAAATTATTTCATCAGTTTATCCTGTTTCTGATTTTCCACACACAGAAATCTTCATAAAAATTTATTTACTAAATTTGTTTATAATTTCAGTTAACCATGTCACCTTTTGTATAACTTGCAAGCAACACAACACACTTGAAACTGATGTTCAGATGCCAAAAGAAAGGGGTATCCTTTATGCAGTGACTTCAGTCCAGTTTCATTTGGCATAACAGAAAGGATCACACCCCTCGGAATCTGTAACAAAATCAGCCCAATACCCAAACACAATGCTTTCATATATTCAGCTTTGTATATTTCCAAGAAAATAATATTTAGAACAAACACACTCATTTTAGAAACAAAATCAGCAAACAACTCTTGACACACAGTATCCACAGAATAGCATTTAATACTTGGAAGTTTGTAAGAATAAGGTAAGGGAGCATCTATTTCCACGAGCAGAAAGGGGGAGAACTGGTGAATGACGGAAGGATCAGTGAGTCTGCATCTCCGCCTCCTGACAACATATTTAGAAAATGAAAAATAGGCTGCTTAAGTATTATTTTTCCCAAAAATATTTTCCTGCTGTAATAAAAATTATATAATCTTTTTTTCCACACTTTTAGCATTATGTCTAAGGTAAGAGTAGCTGTTGCTACACTATAATCTTGGCAAATGGTCCAGCACGTTTGAATTTGATTTATTAAAAAATTATTTAATGGGTACTTGCTGAGATAAGTTAAATGAAGTCAAGTCACTGAAAATACTACACTGCTGCAACACTGAAACTCCAAAAAGTTATTCCAAAAGAGAAGCATTTTTTTCAATAATTTTAAGCTTCAGCCACTTCGCTAAAATTTTCTAAATTATCACATTTTAAAAATACATAAATTCACAGTTAAATAACATCTTAGAAAGCAAAGCTAAATCTTAATGTTGCTTTTCTATCTCGTAACAATCCCTAAACAACATTTTTCTCCTCAGTGAGCTACAAAGATAATACTGCAACTATTATATTTTTTAATTTGGATCAATATGGACTCTCTTCTTAATCCATCTCTGAAGTATGTTTTTAATATGAAACCAAAAAAAACAACCTGGTTTTGTTATGAAGTCTCATTTAAATGCATTTAAAATAAAAATACATGAAACTCAGAGGCAGCATTTCTGAGCAAAACATTACTATTTAAGTGAACAGCAAAGAATAAAATAGTACTTGAAAGCAACGAGTAAGAGAGTACTTGAAAAAATCAGTTTCTTCTTTTGCACCTCTTAAGAGAGTTAAGCTGTAAAAATACCTATAGATATAATAAAATAGCTAAAAGTGTATTTAAAGTTATTTTCCACTGTGATCAGCGATTTTAAAAGTGAAAATAAATGACATTATCACGTGACAGGCCAGCACGAGACACGTAGCTTTAATATTGATTTGAAATAGCCATTTTCAAGGAACAGTTGAAATAACAGGGGCGAAACGTTCAATGTTTAAAGTAAGTACTGCTCGAAATGGCAAAAAAAGTGTCAATGGAAATTCAGTCACCACACAGACTCTTCTTTTTCCAACATCAATATACTGAAGAGAAGGTCTCAACTTCAATACTCACATTCAAAAATTATGTTAACAGCACAGAAACCTATGCATTTTAAATTTCTATATTTGTTAAATTTGTTTTACTTTCTCTGCAGTACATTGCCCAGGCAGGGAAATAAAATTGGTAACCTCTCAGTACTTTAATTTATGATGCCACAATTCAAATCATAGCAAGTAAGATTTCACATAGTCAGCACTGAAGTAAGATCTGCAGACACTAAATGAAACATGTATTTAAAGAGAAAAGGGAAAAAGAGATACCAGGCACAAGGTGAACTTTAAAATCTGAAAAATACATGCCCTTATAAATCAGACTAAAAGTACTAATTACAGTATGTTTGACTATGAAACACACTACCCAATGATTTTTAAATTGTAGCATCTCAGAAGACATTTCAGTTAACAATAAGAGAGTCACTTTTAAAAGGAGCCATCACTCCATAAAGAATTAAACTACAAAAACCTCTTTATTCTTCACAGTAGCCTCTTATACTCCAGTGTCACACCTGCTTATTGAATTTATTCTATCTTTTCCTCTAATAATTTTCTGTCTTCTGATGATTCCACACCAGTAAAATAATACTGTTCCAAATCCATGCCACTGTAGATGTGACGGACATTCAGCTGGGAAAGGGTACAAGCTGGTTCCAAACCACCTTCCTACCAAAGGTATATTCACTTCAAACCATAGTTGGATAAAAACAGCTCTATGAATAGGTATCACAACTCCAGCTTTCCATAATTTCTCCATGAACATGCATGTCATGAAGGGTCAGGTTCTCAATTTGATACCTATGACTTCTGTCCCTTGTGGCATCTTGGTCCAACTCAATAGGATCAAGGCACAGAGCAACTATTAAGACCCTCTGGGGCCTGATACCCATTCTGTGGATGCAAGGCAAACCCCTGGGACGCAAGATCCATCCAGGTGGCTGCAGTCCAGGCTACAATTCCTCCCAGATACTATGAGGGCACTGAAATAATGGGCATTATTAACAATATAGTCCATACTACATTTAATTTTTATCTGGAATACAGAGGCAGAATTCAAGCGCCTGACTTCCTAAACCTGTTTGTAGGTAGGAGACAGATGGGAGACAGATGCCCACTTCCCCAGAAAAGGCATTTTTGAGCATACGTTGAGGAAATAAAACTAAGTATGCTGTAAACTATCATACTAAATACAATTATAGAATAATTTCATTTGGAAGGGACCACTGATCATCATTCAGTTTAAATTCCCACGGGCGTGGTAAACCATATATGTTTATAAAAGACTAGGTAGTCTTCAAAAGCTGATAGGACTTAACTGCTGTCTGAGCCTTAGATGGATTTCAGTGTCCAAATCTCAACTCAGGCCGACTAAATTTTGCCTAATACTGAGGTTAATTTTTCATTAATGGAATCCATAAGTTCACATATATCAGAATTTCCATTTTTCTGCCTCAAGCATTCTTTATGAATGCCATTAATGGAAACCTACTTACTTGCACAGTCCAGTATCTTGCCATTGCAAATAAACATCGACTATAAAGCCAGCTGCAGTTTGAAATGCTCCACCTTCATTTCCAATAGAGGATAGTAACAATTTGTATATTCCAAAACCCATCTGTCTTCATCGCTGCTAGCAAACTGTATGCATTTTCCACCTAAACTATTCAAACTTCTCTTCTGGCTTGTTCTTTTACTCAAGGTTTTCCAAGTGCTGATAAAACCATTGGACATTGCTATCACTTCAAGGCATCATAGGTATTTCAACCTTTCAGTAAAAAATTTTCCAATGGTTTACCCTCACCTTCAAATTCAAATTTTCCTTACTTAACTCTCACACTGTAACTATGCTCCTGCAAAAACTTGCAACTCATTTCCTCCTGCTCAACACCTTCTTTCTGTCCTATTCTTTCTCCAGCATTAAACTTTTTATCATTTCCTTCCCCCTGGCCAGTCTGGACTCACCATTTCCATGAAGATTTCTACACAATACACTTAGGTCCAACAAACTGTTCATGAAAATACACTTTATTTATTTTTATTTTGGAAGGTCATTTACAGATGATCCAGTAAGACTAAGAAATTGCAATCTCCTATCCATGGAGTGTTACACTGTCCATGAGTGGCAGACTTAGTCAGCTACTTTCTCTTTGATGGGTGACTGGATTTTTTGCCTATTAGGTCAGCTTGGACAGTAAGATTTTCAAAACAAGTTATGTCTTATTTTATCTGAGGATGCCACAGACTATAAAGCTACAATACAAAATTTAGCTTAATTATTAGGTCTTTGTAGCTAGTCACAATAGTGAATGTAAGTGAGAAAAGCCCAGCTTCAATGGACATCATTATGCTGACAGTGAACAGGAAGAGAACAGTAAAAATCACCTAACACATTGCACCTCAGGAAGATATTGTTGCTTACAGAGAACAATACAGATAAACTCCACTGCCCTTTCAGATGTATACTTTTATCATGCTGAAAATTCAAATACCAGGTTTATCACCCGCTTTGGACAATTTTAACTAGCTAACTACTTAAAATGACTATATGAATAATAGTAATAAATGATAGAGAAGCTGTAGGACAGAATGCTTCACCAAAATTATGATGGGATATAGAGACTTTTAACTTTTGTTTCCTTTTCAAATTTTATTCTGTGGCTCAAAGCTAATAGAAAAGGATGATCCTCACCTTACCAAAGAGGTTTATATACATAAAAAAACCTCAGTCTATGTTAAACTGAAAGCCCTACATTAGATCCCATAAAGAACATTCTACCATAAATTCAAAAGTGTTCATAAAAGCCAGTGTATCTGTCTTCCTTTGAAAAGTGGGTAAGTCAGATAGCAAAATGAGGTGCCCCAGACCATCCACATCCATGCTAGCAGAGAACAGAGCACGCAGACAAGCCCACGTCTTTTCAGCTTGGTTTTCAGACTACAGATATACAGGCAGAAAAACAGGATTTAAAATACCAATCTGATCTACTGTTACACTAAATAACAGTGCAATATTTTTACTGAACCCTCACAATCACTTGGAAAGCATGGCTGATGAAAAGATGCTGCAGAAAGATTAATGAACATATTGCCATACAAATGACTTAACATCATTTGTTAAGGTAAATTTTGCTGTACCATAATAAATTTAAGCAAGCCAAAAGCATACTGTCAGAAACTTCATAAACCTGAAAATTAAACCTTTCTAAACCAGAAAAATGTCAATATAATGAGAGCAATTAACTGCAGGAAGAGATTTTAAACACTAAAGCGATGTATAAATGAGCAGCATGGCTCATAGTGACTGTATGGCTCACAGTGACTGTATCTAGCCATCCCATGACCACTCAAGTACAGTGATGTTTAGAAGCAAGTAACGTATTTCCTACAACAATCTCAAAACTTTCTGACCACTCACAAGCTGTGTGGCAAAAAAAAAAAATATTAAGGAAAGCAGTTTAACAATTTAAACAAATAGAAGTTTATAAATGTGTTTTATTAAAAAATCCTAATTGATAACATCCAAGAGCCTGAAATATGAGTAGAAAAAGCCAGCCATGAAAAAGTGACAGTAACATGGGGCGACATGAACCGTTTCTCACTTTTTAATGAAATCTTCACTGAAAGGACTGAAATGTTACCATTAAATTTAATTACAAGTGAAATTCAAATCTATATTATTATATGCATTATATGTAGGGCAAATCAGCCTCAAAATACAATGAAATAACTCTACATAGATAGAAGTACTGTACGTAGAATACATAAGTTTGAAAACCTGTTACTCAAGATGCCAAAAAATAGCATCTCTAAGTATGTTTTTGTTTTTTTTTTTTTTTATTACAGTAGCAACCTGAGATCTTAAACAGATCACAGAATCACAAAATGCTTTGGGTTGGAAAGGACCTTTAAAGATCACCTTGTCCAACCCCCCTGCCACAGGCAGGGACATTTTTCACTAGACCAGGTTGCTCAAAGCCCCATCCAACCTGGCCTTGAACACTGCCAGGGAGGGGGCAGCCACAGCTTCTCTGGGCAACCTGTTCCAGTGTCTCACCACCCTCACAGTAAAAAATTTCTTCCTTACATCCAATCTAAATCTACCCTCTTTCAGTTTAAAACCATTACCCCTTGTCCTATTGCAACAGGACCTGCTAAAAAGTCTGTCTCCATCTTTCTTATAAGCCCCTTTAAGTACTGGAAGGCTGCTAGAAGGTCTCCCTGGAGCCTTCTCTTCTCCAGGCTGAGCAGACCCAACTCTCTTAGCCTCTCTTCATAGGAGAGGTGCTCCAGCCCTCTGATCATTTTTGTGACCTCCTCTGGGCTCCAACAGCTCCATGTCCTTCTTATGTTGGGGGCCCCAGAGCTGGACACAGTACTGCAGGGGGGGTAGAGGGAGAGAATCCCCTCCCTTGACCTGCTGGCCATGCTTCATGGGATGCAGCCTGGGATACGTTTGGCTTTCTGGGCTGAGAGGCTACAGTTGTAAGCACAAGCAAGCAGAGAGGCAAACCATACATGGCTACCCCAAAAGGCCCACAATATAAGTTTAAGATAAATGATAATAGGAAACAGCCATAAAAGAGGACACATGGGTAGCTGGAAATAGTTGGAAAACAGGCAGATTTGTTAATATCAAGGAATAACCACGTCTCCTTACCTGCCTAATTACTATCTGCAGTGGCCCCTAGGCGTTATAGCTAAGGCATTGAAAGAAATTTAAATTCTCTAGGAACTATGCTTATAAATATCCATGCTTCTCACTTTCACTTTTTGCTGCTTTCTATTACTTCAAATGATGTCTTTTCTTTTTCGCTGCAAATCTTGGAACATTTCTCTGAAATCACTTCTGTTCCTCCACCTAAATTTCCTTTGTGTAGAAATAAGGTTCCCGGAGAACCACAATTTTGCTAACTGTTCTAATCACACTTTATCTTCCCTCATCTGTGTGAGATGCCAAGCTCTTAATGGCAATACTGTATATCAACCTTTATTTCTCCAGTGTTGTCAAAATCTATTTTCCACCTTAAATACACACTTTTATATGACAGTAGCAAACAAGTAAAATTGAAGAGTAGCATGAAGATACCACAGATAAAATTATAGCTTACTAAAAAGCTCTTCATTATTCATAGTATGTATAAGATAATTTTAACTTACACTTTACATCCTTATTAAAATATATAATCATATTCTTCAGCTATTCTTAATGAAAAATTAAATATTCAAAATTTGTTATAGATCTACGTGGTGCTATGCAACAAAACACAACCATATTATACATAGGATACTATTTGTTTCTAAAGTACAGTACTATATGTGTACCAAAAAAATATACCAACGCTGGAGTTTACTAATACGTGAACTACACATACACACACATGATGTTCTTTTTTTTTAAACTTGTAATTTGAAAGTTAGGAGTATATTCATTTTCTGCTCCAGCTATATACATTCCCCAAAACAACATTACACTAACTATATGTAAGCAGAGCATTTTATATATATTTTAAACATTTAAAAATGTGTTTCTAGTTCAGAATTATTTTTCTAATATACAGAAGTGCCTTGTATTACCTGCAATACACTTTAAAATACACTAGTAATACAGTTGTACTACTACAGGTCACATAACATTTCCTTGACTGGCCGAGTCCCTCAGAAAGTATGTAAAGATACCTCTTTTCTGTCAGCATTGTCTCTATGCTTATAAGTGCTAAAAGAATTCAGCTACAATGAAAATAACCCTCTGTTTTCCTTACCAGGAGAATGCCCTCAATAAAAATACTAGAAATGTAGGTGTTACAAAAGATCTCCAAATCTTGAAAAATAGTACGAGTATTTAGCTTTCAGCCATGAAAGTGGATGAATGTATTGAAAATGACCAGCATTTTGTTTCTAATGTTTTACAGAAATGAATTTTCCATAATTCATTTCTTACTTGTAACTTCCTCAAATTCCCCCTGACGCTGACTCCTTTCACTGGCTACAAAAAGCAACAGATCAATACTATTAAGTAAGAATTTTTCACTCAAAGCAGGTATTTATACTCCTCTATACTTTGTGGTAAACTTGGTGAAAATAAAAACTATTATTTCAGATCACTGAATTGAAGTGTTTTCTTAATTAAGTATTTAACCAAAACAATCTCCAGTCTTCCTGAGTTGGCCATAGAACTTTTAACTCCTATATAATACTCTCTGCTCCAAAATACTTCTGTCATGGAGAGCTATACATTCAAAACCAAATATTAACACATAATTTATCAGCGAGATTTATTACATGTCTTAAGGAAGAGGCCTTTTAGGAAAGAGAAATATCTTATTTTGGGGTCTTCTCTGTCTTAAAATTCACGACATACACAACTTGATCAAAGAGATATTTCCATCAGCAATTGACCAACATACTCAACTGTTCAGCATCATAAGGGGAAAAACTAACAACCTGTGGTGTACTATTATCCACTTAAAATAAACTCCAGCCTTGAAACATGCAATAACATCATAAAAATAAAAGTAGCACTCTTTATTATCTCAAACTACTAAAATGAACACAAAGCTTGGAAGTGCTTACAGGGTGGTTTCCAAATATCCTGATGGAGACTATTTACAGGTTAGTTAAGACTTTATTGAACGCCAAAAATCTAAGGAATAGGAAAATGTAAATAACTGAAATTTAGCAATGGTTTTCCAGATAATGATCCAAGAATGGAAATTTTGAATAAGCCTTTAAACACCAACATGCTGATATGTATAAAATATAATGGCCTCTAACAGCCAGTACAAAAAGAATGGAAAAACGTAATCAAGCTATGCTAAATAAAGCCTCCTGAGTTCACAAAACAGATTTTACATAGCCTTCAAAGGGAAGCATTGCAAGAAAGGATCTTTTATTCAGATTTTTTCAAGTAAACTATGTCTGGTTAGAAAACAAATTCAATCAAGCTTAAAATAAAGTTTTGCCATAAAAATGTACCTACTCCTTTACAGAATAACTGCATAATATAAACATTTCTAGAGAATGTCTGATAAGAAGTGATGACCACAAACATGAATTTTCACTCAAGTATTAAGAACACTAACCATTTATGACAAGACAACAACACGCCCCCAGAGGATATGATCATGTATGGAAGGACTGAAGGCACCTAGTTTCCATAAATGTCAGTTCTGCATCTTCACTTGTGCTTTTCACCTGATACAGTGAATCCTAGTCAGTGATGAGGCAAACATTTAGCAATCATTATTTCTTTCCTGTTTTTCCCAGTCAGAAAGAATTAGCGTTATGGATTCCAGTTAACAGAGAATTTGGGACAGGCTTTGCCGAACCACTCTGTCTTTGCAAAGCAAGGAGCCTGCTGCTTTAGAAGAATTTGCTGTAGCCATGCTTGGTGACTACCTAGAGTCCATTGACAAGAAGAGAAAAACAGCGAAGCACCACCAAAACTGAAACAGGAACTTGGAAAACCAGTACCTCCAACTTTTTGGACCAAAGAGAAAAATGGCCAGTGGCAGATCTATCTGCACAAGTAGACTTAACAGAATTAAAGGTAGTTTTCTGAAGTTGGAAAGTGGGAGAGATGGCAAATGCACCCATGGTCATATACAAGAAGGGCAGCATTGTTTCTTAAAAAAATCCTATTCCCATCATTATTTTTGGTATCTGCTTCTTGCAAAAGTTGTTTGGAGAACTAGAATAAATCCTTACAGTTTGCATGCTATGAGATAATAAGAACAAGTGCATTTCACTGTTTGGCACAATACTTTTAAGGTGCCAGATTTGGCAGTACTAGATAAAACAAGATTCCAGTATCTGACTGTTTGAAGATAATTCATAAAATCCTTTGAGAGAGGAAAGCCACATATCAAGCTTATCACCAGTGCAACTGATACCATAAACGGCTTCAGCAAAGGCCTGATGTAAGGATAAGTTAGTTAGTGAGATGGTATAAATCAGTGTGAAAGAACTGCTGCAGCTTTCCAGGGCAGCGTCCTCACAAAACAGAAGCAGTAATTAGCGTCAGTTCATTCTTCATTGCACAAGGAGATAAATCAAGGTCACAGAGGTAAGTTTTATTGTACTATTTCCTAATTTTTAATGCTTCATTTTTCAACACTCATGTTCTTTCAACATAGTTCATAAAATGCAATTTGCCATACTTTTTTCAAAATAAAAGTAAGAAACATACATATTAATCTGAAGGCAAACATTTACTGCATGCATGGATCATGAGCAATTTTAGAATCTTTAGAGTCAAGAAATGATGACTTATCACTTGATTTTATGTAGCAGCAGATAAATTGAAAGGTCATTTATTACCTCTGAAGATTTTCCATGTGGATACTTGAAGGATCTACTATTGTTTAAAACAAAGTAAAGAAATACTGAGACTTGGAACTAATCTTATTTCCAAATTCATTAACAGAGATGCCTCAGGAATCAGTTTATTCCTTTCTGTTCTGATCCACAGAAGTGTCAGGTGTCATCCGTGTTTAGTGCCTATCTCTTGCCTACCAGCCCAATATTGATTTCTCACTGCCCATTTTTTACCATTATCCATTACTCTATTTTACTTTCCCCCCCTCTTTTCTGTCCCATTGCTCACCTGCCATCACATTATCCTATTTTAGGTTCCTCTTCCTCTCCTTCTTAGCTATCTTCCTAGCATTTACCCATAACATCTACCCCAGAGTTCAGTCTCTCCAAACGCACACATCACACTGCACCATGTCCCATGCTGAGATACATCCTCCTTTGACTCCAGTTGCTACTCTTAGGCATCACAAGCTCACCCAGCTCTCACTTCCATGGTTCAGCATCAGAGCACTGAGAAGAAGCATGTACAGAGAACATGCAGGGATTTACTATAATGATCCATTTATCCACCACCACATACTTTAATCACCATGACTCCTGTCCAAGAATGAAGACTAAAACTCAAAAAAGCTTATAATGGTACAAAGCTTAGAAATCCATTGCTCATAACAGTACACAGGTCTGAAGCTCATGCAATTGGCACTACGTTGCTCTTCTGTTGTGCCTTTTATGTACCCGTTCCTATTAAGAGACAATCCATTTCAAATTCTGTCTTCTTCTAGGCTTTTCTGGCCTCCATACTAAATACTCTACCAAAAAAAGAATATCCTATTATTTCACTGAAAAACTAGTGTCATCCAACAGAGGGCAGGTGACAAATGAAGGAAATTACTTTCCAGAATCTTTAAAATAAAGATTAGAGCTTACATGACTAGATGAAGTTCATAAGAGGCCCTATTTCACTTCCTTAAAAAAAAAAATTGGACATCATTAGCTTACTTCACACATTACAAGCACAAACTTCTACTGAGAAAAATCAAACTTTTATCCAAAAGCTTCTGCTCATTGCATATACTGAACCTTTAACCCAGACAGTTAGAAAATTGCTTGATTTCACTGTCTTCTAAATTAAAATAAATGGGATACTGTGCCATACAAGTGATTAACATTAACTTAACTTATTCAAAATTCAGCCAAATTCCATAAAGCCAACCAGTGATAAGACAGCATCTAGTTACACTTGGGGAAGTAGACAGGCACTGAACAACTTTACAAGGCATCAGTCAAAGGTTTTATTTTGTGGTTACAGCTGTACTTTTTTGTATGCACATGGGATTTAAGAAAAAGGTTACAAAAGGTAAATTTTCTTATGCTAATTGCACTTTGAAAATAAACATTGAGCTTTAGGGCATTACAGATATTTTTTAGGGAATTTATACAATAAGAAGGTAAGCTGAATATATTCTAAGCGTAAAGTATAAAGTTTTTATTCTTGGCTTACTGGCAGTGTCCTCCAATTTTTAAAAATACGAGTCTTAAGTGCTGATGTGACTTCTACAGGACGACTCGCAGACCAAGTGTAACAGTTATACTGTACTTTCTCCACATGGTCTAAAAACACTTAAGTAGCTCTCAGAGCACTTTCATCCATAGCTGCCAGAGTATATTCCCATAGATTTAGCATACTAAATGTGAGGTTTATGACCATTTCATTTTATAAAAGGAGAAATAAAGTCACATCTACATTAACAAGCGTAGGAATTTTTGCACTTAAGCTGCTCAAAGCCAGCTGGACGTGAGTCAGTCCTGGTTCAGAAAAGACTCACCTGCATTAACAGCACTATAGGACAGTACTAGGATATCATGCCTCAAAGAAAAGTGTCATAACTTGATCAGGATTGTACAGCTAATCAGCCACTGACAAAGGATGAAAAAACAATCAGGTTTTTTTGGTCCCACTCTGAAGTTCTAGTTGCTTTATTTATCATACAGCAAATACACCAACTGTTGTTACTAGACTATCTTACAGAAATAACAGATAAAACTCATTAACTTTTCCAACCACTCCTCCTACCCAAAGATCAGGGAATTTTTATAACCATGAAAAGTCATGCTGTATAAGCAGGAAGAGGAGGCTTACAGAAGTAAAGGACTTGCTGTAAGCTACTACTAAAAGTTTAGATAGGTTCAAACAGCAGCTGGAAAAACTCATGGAAGAAACATTCATCGAGAGCTGCTAAAAACAAAGACACCTCTAGCTCAGGAAGTCTGAACTACACATAGCTAGAGGTTAGGAAAGCATCCTGTGGAAGTACCCCTATATGTTTCCCCTTTTCTCATATTCCTTCCTTAAAATCCACTGTAGGCCAGCGCTGAAGATGACATAACAGGTTAAATGAAGCTTTGGTCTGATCCCAGCACAAAGTTTAACAGTCTTAGTCTGGATGCCTTGGGAGTAAAGCTTTACATTTCTAATCCTACCTTTTAAGGTAGGATTAAAACCTATTATTAAGCCACAATTTTTCTCACAAGGTATTCTTAATATAAGCTAGTTGACAGGCAAACCCATTCTTGTGTAATTGGTCACCACCATTTTATGTGATTTAGTGGTATTTCTAAACAGGATTAATTGTTTGATTCAGTTTAGTGTACTTAAGCTCATGTACCTTTATGTTTTGTCTTTTTATTTGGTGTTTCCCTTGTATTTATCACATTTTTTAAACAAATGATGGAAGAACTGAAGCCAAGTTTTAAACTTGAGTTATTTACATTTTCCAAGTTTGTGGAATATGCAGTCATTGATACAGGTAAAATTTGGAGTTCAGATTTGGATTTCATCTTCTTCCAATAAACATTTGGGTCTCCCAGTTTACACTGGTCCACTACCTAAATAAACCGAGGCAAGGAAACTGCAACCCTGGTTAAGGTTCTCCTCACGAATGTCCAAAAACATTGTGAGTTTTGAATTATTGCATTACACATTACAACCAACCAATGTGTTTAAACCAGGGCACAGAAATAGAGCCTTCCCTTCCCCAAACAAAACTTTCATTTTATATTCACTGCTTTAGCTAAGTGCTTTACTGAGCATTTGAATGAAGAACCTAGTACGCTATACAAAGAAGCAAAATTGTTAAAGGTGTTTTGGAAGTAGACACAAAACTAATCAAACCTCATAAACCAGCATCAAAAACCCTTTTGCACTGCAATCTTATTTGTTAAAATGCTTTCAAACTCTCTATTTGCAACACACTACAGAAACTTCCTTTTATTAAATATACAGTTTTCTAAACACCAGTGTCAAAGTATATTACAGCATTATCTGACAAATAAATT
This sequence comes from Nyctibius grandis, assembly GCF_013368605.1. Lineage (NCBI taxonomy): Eukaryota > Metazoa > Chordata > Aves > Nyctibiiformes > Nyctibiidae > Nyctibius > Nyctibius grandis. The sequence continues at coordinate 127,498,255 of NC_090658.1, read as the reverse complement.
GGATAGCAACATCAGATTCGGCCCAGTTATAACCCTAGCTATCGGGACACGCAGTATTACTCAACTGAGATATGAGTATCTTTTGGATTTGAGTCAAAGGAACTGCTCAATTCTTAAATGTGTTGTAGTGTCAAAAATCAAGTCTGTAGATCAGAGAAAATGGCCTTTGAGGATTACAGGAGCATCTGCTAGCTCAAAATTCCAAATCTAGGATGCTTACAGATATGAGCTTCTTTCCCATATATATGGGGAGAAAAGAAAAAAAAATACTCCTTGAAGTCTATAAAACATATGTCAGCACATCACAACAGAGTTAGGGTTAGGACACCCAACTCACTGAAGTCACGTGTATCTGACCACCAGGAAAGGATTGTGGTGTGATACTGATGACTGGAAAACGTACCAAACTGATACCTTTCCTTCAGTGCACAATCTTACGCATCAGCCTGGGGGCAAGGGAGAAGCAACAGCACTACTCTCTGCAAAGGCTCAAGATCAGCCTGGGAGGGATGAGAGAGTTAAAGGTAGGCTGAACGAGCATCACACTGAGAGCGTGACACTTTGCAGGTCTGAAAACTGTTACAGGATTAAACAAAGTGAATGAATTCCAATGCCAACAGCTCACAGTATTTGCAGTCCAGTTTTGGAAAAAAAGAGCTTAAACAGACTTCTTCATATTAAATACAAGAATCCTTCCAGCTACTAGAAAAAAACCTGGTAATAAAGGACAGGTTAGCACTCTGTTGTATCAACACGGGTTTTAAAAGGGAGAAATTGAAAAATAAAACCCAATTTACATTTAATCTAGCTTAAATCATTTCTCCTTACTCTCCATACTTGTGGAGCAGGTTATGCCAACTACAGCAGGAACTTTGAGTCGATGTGATTGACCTCGTTTAGCCTTCCACTTGTGCTTACATGAACCTGCAAAACAGCAGTCTCTCCTCTCACATGGCATCAACATGTCTACAATCTTAAAATTACTTTGAAAATAAGAAAAAAAAATTGAGTCATGAGCAAGTGGCTGTTATTTCTGAGAGCACTGTTCTCTCCAAACGTTAAATTGAATTAACTCCTAGCAAAAATAACTAACGATATGTATAAAGCTGATGAGAAAACACCACTAACGGCAAAGAAAAACATTTTAAGCTTCAACACGTACTTGTGATCTGCCACTCTAGAATACTTTCTTTCAAAGTACCATTTTTGAAGACAAATCACAAACCAAAGCTTTAGAGCTCACATATCAGTTAAATATTCATGTGTAACTGAGATTTTTACATTACTTCTAAAACACTGAATAGTATAACACCACAAAAATGAAGACTAAAATGTGTCTACTTGTTACTACATTTATTTTCACAAGATCATCTCTTTCAGTTTATTAGCTGCTGTCTTCCTTTCCTGTTTATCTGCAAATCACTATTTTCCATCTCAGTTTTCCCTCCTCAAATCCTCTTCAGAAACAGAGGGACTTCCCTTACCAAGGAGAAAGTCTGTAACAATAAGAGGAATACACATGAAATGCTTTACAGGTATTCATAAATAAAAGTCCTTTTGTTGCTCTTGGTAGGACTACAGCTACAGGATTCCTTAGAAAAAGCAAATGCTCGAAGAGGAACAAAGGACTCTTTTCCATGGGGCTGAAACTATTCCAGAACTAAGCTGACTCTCAATTATTGAAGCTGTACATTCACTAACTTACCTGTGCTCTTCTCAGTCTTAACCACATTTCTTACCCTTAAGTTACCACATAATGATTTTCTGATCTGATTTTACATATAGTGCCACATTGTCTTTTGGATTCACGTATTTTCCCCACTACTCCAAATCTGTAAGGAAGCTTGCATGGATAACCCCAGCCATCAGAAACTTTTTTCACATATATTTCTGCATTGCTTAGTTTCAACGCTAAACTCTGCAGTAAAGTGGAAAAACACCCAATATCTTTTAAATATCTTACAGCAACATAACCAAGACGCTGGGCACTGCTCAAGTACACTAGTATACATATCATCATGATCAAGGTACCTACAGCAATAGGATCTACTGGTGTTTGCCATTTACCCTGAAGAAACTAAATGCAGGCAAGAAAGCTGAAAATTAAATAAACAGGGGAACTAAAATGAAGGGAAAGATAAGCATATAAATGCCACTTAGTTTTAGTTCCAAAGGTTTCTCTCAATTTATGTGGTCCAAGTGACAGTTTATTAGCATCCCCAGATTTTAGGCTTGTATTTATACAGATTGATTTTTTTCCTTCTCCCTCTGAACACCTCCTCTTCTTCTCTAACCCAAATATTTAATAATCCTTACTTCAATCAGAAAGGTATTTTAACCTTGCTTTTATCACTAGTGCTCCCACCCTAGGAATGCTGTTTCTCTCTTGGCCACAATCAGCTGTGATTATCACCTGCTTAGCCAGTAAGCACAGTACTAACTGTGATGTAAACGTATGACTTATATGAAAATAAATATTGTCTTCCAAAAGATCATTTACCCCATCACAGTAATTACCAACTTTTAAATGTCACTAAAGAAGTACCTAAAAATGAAAACTGATCAATGAAAATTGATACGTTGTATATTACATACTGAGAGTCAACAGCTTTCCTAACTAGTACAAATCCTACTTCCAACTACTGTTAATTTCCTATATTCTCTAAGTTTATGAGTGCAAAGGAAACCTCAAAATTTAAAGCTCTCCAGGCATGTGTTCATGATAGATCATTTACACAGAGTCACAGCTGGGGAGGAGGGGAACGTGAAACAGGAACAACATCCTGTTTCAAGCCCCCGAAGTCAAGTTCTGTCAGAGGGATGGGTAAAAAAATAGGGTCACTTCTTAAACACAAGAAAAAGCATTAAACAATACAAGGCAATAAAAGTATTAATGTTTATATAATCACCAATTCTGTTCCTGAGTAGTTTCTTAATCAGAACTAACTTCCAATGTAACATATGCTGCCATTTATTTACATTTGTTTACATGAATTAATATTTCTACAAGGGGTGGGAAAGGACTGCTTCCAAATTAACAATAAATTGTGTAACACTCCCTTCACATTATCTTCTTTCCAGTACCTAGGACAAAACCCAGGAGTTTTCACTTTGCAGGATTTATTGTCAATTAAATCTCATCATACCTGCACAACCATAGAAAGCAAAACTGCCAGTCAGGAGCAATACTTACAAGCATTTCAGCAATTTTCTGTTTTATTTTTTAACTGTTCCACATCTAGGTACTAGACAGTGCCTGACCACAAACCAGCCAAGTGGTGCAATTATTCATACTATTGCTAATAAGCGCGTCTGCATAGTTGCAGCATAAACCTGTAATTACATAGGCAGGATATCCCCAAGGCTTAGGAAACAGCATTAGTTTTACAGTATGAATTTAACAAGCCAAAACTTATCCATGATTGAAAAAAATTTCAAGGAAAGCTTAGACCTTGCCAATTATAACTGAAAAACTAAAAATACATTGGGGACAGAAAACAGAACGTGAGGACAATGCTCATAATCTTTTTTTCAAGGACACAAGGCTACAGAGGCATCTAATGGGATACAGACCTGGAGAGAAGATCCAGGAGAGCTGACTGATTTTCACAGATCACCTTCTCCAAGCTCAAGAATGGTCCATCACAATTAGCAGGAAATCAAGCAAAGGAGGTAGAAAGCCTGTTTGGATGAGCAGGGAGCTCCTAACTTAACCCAAAAATGAAAAGGAAGCATCGAAGAGGTGGAAGCAGGGACAGGTGACCCAGGACAGGAGAAACAGAGAGACATTGTCCAAGCAACAGAGTTACAAAAGCCAAAGCCCATCTGGAGTCATCTGGTAACACAATGGGCATGGACTGAAATACAGGAAATTTCACTTAAACTAAAAAAAAAAAACAAAACCACCAAACAAAAAAACCACAAAACCTGGAACAGGTTGCTAAGAGATTTTTATGTAGTCTCCGTCCTTGGACATACTAAAAAACACAACTGGATACAGCTCCGAGCAACTTGCTCTAGCTGACCCTGACCCTGCTTTGAAAAGGCTGGTTGGGCTAGATGACCACTGGAGATTCCTTCCAACTTCAACTTTTCCATGATCCTATTTTGCCATGCTATAAAAATTGTGGGGTTTCTTTTCCTCAAATAATCATTCATTGCACTGCATATATCCTATATATTGGGCCATAATGACTAATTTTTCAAAGTTCTCACAAATAGTAGTAGTAGTAGTAGTAGTCAAGTAGCAAGTAGTAGTGATTAAATACCTTAACTTGTATCAAACAAGGTCAAAAGTGGAATATACTTTTACTTCCCAGGCCCTCTAAAGCATGGAAATTTTGTAGAAAAAAACATGACTACAGAAGAATACAGTCCATTCAAACTCCTACTAGGCATAGAAAGTTACATTTAACAAAGTTTAAGAAAGCAGACCAGACAAAAAAAATATTCCTGCCCCAACAGACATGGGTGTTTGTGTATGTATGCATTGCTGGAACACAGTTTTTTGCTTTAGGAATATTTTGAAAAGAGAAAGGAAGGTTTCATTTGTCTAGTAATGACAGAAGTTTCAAGAATAAGGAAAAATGGAACAAAAAGGGCTAAAATAGATAAGAAAAAAAAACAGGGGACAGGTAAGGGTCACTAACAATTAGGAGCTAAGGAGTATTGATGCACATTCTCTAGATTCCTTAATAATTTATGAAATACTGCTAAATACGTTATTATCAAGAAGCCCGCAGCATGGGAAGACAGAGCAGATCTGACAGCCAAAGCCAGAGGAGCAGCCCTCGCAAACTCCAGCTGACCACATAGGGCAACAAATTTCTGATCTTTGCATGTACAAGTGGAAGATGAAGTTGATGAAGTATGGGCTGGATGAGCAGTGAGGTGAGTTGAAAACTGTCTGAATGGTTGGGCCCGGAAGGTGGTGATCAGTAGAACAAAGTCTAGTTGGAGGCCAGTAACTAGCGGTGTACCCCAGGGATCAATACAGGGTCTGACTGTTCAACATCTTCCCTAATGATCACCTGGCTGACAATAAAGGTGAGCTCTTATTACTCTGGCCCTTGGGTTAGCGAATAACGAAGCCTCTGAGCAGGCAGCAGGCAGATGTCAGGCACCACGTTGCCTGTGGCCAAGTCCATAGTCCTCTTCCGCTTATGCAATCAACTGGTGGTAGTAAGAGAAAATAAAACCTGAAGTTGTGTCTGAAAGTGTATTTCATGACTAAGTATCCTTTCATTGACAGTGATTTTCATTTTGTTTGGTTCTGTTCAGGTTAAACATATTTTTGCCCTTGATCAGTGAATGACCATTGCTCTGATGCAGTACAATAAAACACATGTTTCAGGAGTACTTTAATTAGGTGGATTCATGATGCATACGAACATCAAAACAGCATTTGTTCACAGTGGTGGAATAAGAGCTGAATCCAAGCAGCCCGTTTCAAAAAGATGGAGATAAACAGACCATCAGTGGACAGCAAAAAATTGCCTAGCCAATTCAAAGATGAAAAAAAAAAATCATTATCTTCATCATCAAGACTTGCAATAACACACTTGTCCCCAGTAAAGGCCTATTAAGCCAAGTACTTGTATAGACCTGCAGTAAAAGTCATTCAATAACAAAATATACCTTTCACATATTTAAAAGGTGCTCTGATTTTTCCTGATTTTTTCTAATGTTATAATTCCATCGATTAGCACTGATATTTACCAACTACCTATGACACAGAGAGGAAAAAAAATACAGCATATTTGATGTTAGCTCACCTTAGATCCAGAAAATCTAAAATAACTTCACATAGCATATCTCTGTTTAAAAAGCAGCATCCTCAAAAGTCCCAAAGCACAGATGAACATAAAAATGTAGGAATGTATCGTTACCACTCTAAATGACATAAGTATCATGCCTGATGGTACATAAAAGGTGTCCTTTTATCTTCATTGGATTCTTCTCCAAAGTTTGCAATAATTAAGTAATATTTAGGTTGATAAAAATACACAGTTAGTAAATTCACCATAATAACCCAAGTTTATTACATGACCTCCAATTCCTTAAGTTCAGCAGGACCTTTTAAGAACGCTGGAATGTCTACATTGTGTCATATGCAGAAAAATACTTTCATATTTCATGAAAAACACATGATTAAAAAAATGCATTCCATCTTATCTAAGTTGAAACAACAGTAATGATCAGAGGATTGTGAGTTTACAAAGAAACCCCACAACCCTACAGAGTATTTCAGCAAAAACACTTAACTTGCTCAGGGCTAACTGCTATAGCTAGTATGTCTTTCAAGAGGTGGAAAGAGAAAACTAACCTATGGGTGATAACGTGTCTTTTACCAACCACATGTTGGAATTAACTTTTTTTTTTTTAAAACAAGAAATTGGTATTTGATATCAGCCTTTTTTAGTAAAAAAGGCCACACTGAAAGTTAAGAGATGAAAAATGAGTTTGTTTCTGTTATTTCATCAACTTTCTTCCAGCAAACAGCATTTAAAAGACCCTGAAACTATGAACCTTAAAAAAAAAATTTATAGAATTCAATAGAAAATATAATGAAGTTAAGAAAGTAACCTATCTTTAACAATATATATTTGGCTCCTGATACACACACACTCTGCCCAATTTCGCAGCTTCTGCTTAGAGCACAGGTATAAAACAGATGGCAAGTAAATCAGCACACTAAAATACATTTAAGCTGTGTGTGATAATATGGAGAATTATACCCCTGTTCACAGCTCCTTTAACGCACAGCTCCTGCTCAGGTCTTACCACAAGATACATGGTTTGATCAGTGGTGTAACAGGACCACGATCTGTTAATTTCTAATACAAGGTTACAAACAAAAACACTGACAAATCCTACATACAGCCACTCTGAATGCTCAGGAGGATACGATGCCGTACTTCACTACAGATTTGCAGATAAATTCACACGGAGGATTTGGAACAGTATTCAAATAATGATTCAAAACCAAAAACTGAAACTTTCACGAGTGTGTTTCAGTACCACACATGTTGCATTTATACTTAACACCATTTATAAAACCAGATCAAAAACATTTCTAAAGGAAACCAACTTCTATAAAATGGATTTTACAAGAATTTCATTCTTGCAAAATTACACGAGTAATGTACAAAAATCCTGCAAAAGAACAAATTGGTCTTAACAGACTCATTTTTTGTTATATTTTTAAAACCACTATATTGATATATGAGTAGTTTCTTTCCATAGCCTGATGTTCTTCTATGCACTATAAAGCGAACACAAAACTGCTGAGGAAGAAACATCACTTGTGTTAAGATAATTTTTTTCAATACTAACCCCTCTACTTTCTATTGGGAAGTCCTAACCACCTCAGAAATCTTTAGAGAGTATTGAGAGAGAAATTACTATTTAATTATGTGAGTTTACAGTATCTTCAGTATTGCTGGAAGTTAAGTACATAGCAGTCCTTATAAAATCAGCAATATCAGTAGGTAGCTATGCTAATGAGTTGAATTTTTTAAAGCACTGAAGAGTTTTGAGACGTGGCAGGTGCCAAAGGGACTACTAAGCTACCGAATTCTACCTGACTTACCACTTCCCAGCACTGAAATACAGCATCACAAAAACCTTCCTTTGTTATCCCTTATGTCAATATGGAAATATACAGGATAAAAATATTATAAACACAAGAAACTACTAAATGACAACCACAACCTACAAGAAAAAAAAAAAACAAACAACTTTAAGCCTGCAAATATAAGCTTCAAGATGCTATGCTGAACATAAAACATTAAATACAAATACATTTCAAAGCATTTCAACAGTGATTCAGAAAATACTGAAGTAATTCACAGTTACAAGTAGGTGACTTTTTCCTTATCATCTCATTCTGTGAGATGCCTGAGTGACTGTTAACATAAAAAATACTCCAGGTAAATCACATAAACTTAACCAATTGCAGATTTTCTTCACTTCTAAGAAAAGCTATTTTTCCTGAAGTTTCTATATTCAATTTTTAACTTTTTACAAATGACTACAGACTGCTTCACGTAGCTGATCTGCAGAAATGCTGCTGCTACAGCTATGGTACAATTGCTTTTTATGGAACTGGGCACTGCCCTATTCCATAAAAACTTAGAAATAGTGGTTTAGTAGACATAAAGCCCTTCTTATTAAGATGGAAATAGTCAAACACAGTAGGCGTCTTGCAAAACTCTGTCCTAAACTCCAGAATGTGAAAATTTCCCTCCTGGGAATTTTCAAGATTTAGGCATAAGGACAAAGAAATACTTTTTGATTAAAAAAAAAAAAAATCCCACTATAATTAACTCAATGAAAAAAAAACCTCAGAACAGATTTGAGAACACCAAGGACTTTAAATAACACTGCAAATAAGGTGCTGATCCACACCTTTTAAATACTTGTGAATATGAACTTTAACTATTAAAAACTTGAAGAAAATACAACCAAGATTTCAAAGCAGATTTTCAGAGGGCCTTAGCGTCAATATTGAGTTTTTATGGGGCCACCAAGCTCTGCCTTTGCATGTATGTGTGTGGCATGGAGGAGGGTAATAGAGAGGAATCTGTGGAAATAAATAGATTTAAGATATCTTTAAATACTTATTTATGATCTCCAACTTCTAAGAAGTTGGGACTGTTGATACAGACAGGAGAAAAATGCTGGCTTCTGAGATGGCGTGGGATGGAGCTATGATCAAAAGCTCTTCAGGATAAATATAAATATTTGATACTGCCTTCCTTAAATTAGCAGTGACTACCACCATAAACTTTCTGAAAATCTTAGGGCAACAGTTAATCCAAGAAGTTTCACCTATGAATTCAGAAAACCAAAATAAAAATATTAACCTCAACCAGCAGTACCATACTGGGACAAAATGCAAAGATAGCCTTGCTTTAAAGGGAAAAGCATACTCCTTTTTCTTAGCCTGGAGGTCTTAAAACATCAAAGGTTAAAAAGTATTTCTTGGTATGTACATAACTGTCAAATATAAATCTCTGCAGTTTATACTATTATTTACATAAATGATGATTTCTTCTTGCCAAATTCTGAATTCAAAATCTACTGCGTGGGCCAATAGGTGCTACCTATTTTAAAATTACTAATCCGTCTGTTGCTATTGGTCCAAGGGTACAGATACCTTGTGTAAAAACTTTGTCATTTTTACTATGGAATTAGTATAGTTAACATTTTAGCAACATCCTAACAGTAAAGAAATAATTTGTGCCTGTAACTGGTTTATGAAAAAAAATATATTACAGAAAGCTAAAGCTTAAGGAGGCCTATAGGAAAGCTTGAGAGGGACTTTTTACAAGGGCATGGAGTGATACGACAAGGAGTAACGGTTTTAAACTGAGAGAGAGAAGATTTAGATTAGATATTAGGAAGAAATTCTTTCCTGTGAGGGTGGTGAGACACTGGAACAGGTTGCCCAGAGAAGCTGTGGCTGCCCCCTCCCTGGCAGTGTTCAAGGCCAGGCTGGATGGGGCTTTGAGCAACCTGGTCTAATGGAAGGTGTCTGTGCCCATGGCAGGGGGGTTAGAACTAGATGGTCTTTAAGGTCCCTTCCAACCCAAACTATTCTATGATTCTATATGATTCTATGGAAAGGGAATTAGATGCTCTTTGCTTCACCCTGTTGAGACCTAAGAATTTCTTCTTTCCAGGTTTTCCTCCTTTCCCTCAAGCATGTATTTTTCCATAATCAGTATGTTACAAAGTTAGTGGTCAACAACTGGCATCCAAGGGCTTGGCTTTCAATTAACCCGCACATCACACAATATTGCAAAAAGAATGCAAACTGGGTATAAACACAATCACGAACCTTTTTCACTGTTTTATTCAGAGTTAAATGACTTAGAATCACTGGCAAGTTGCAAAAACATTCCAAAAAAAAGAACACCTCCAGCAAGCTTGTTTCTATTTTTGAAGACAAAAGACTGGGTACAGACTTCATTTCAGCCCTCCATGTTAAAAAAAAAAAAAAAGACTGGCCAGTCTTTGGGAAATAATAGAGTCAAAGCCATTGCCCAGATACGTGTCCAAGGGAGCCAAATCATTCCCTAAGTGAATGAACTTCCGAATGCATTCATCAGGCACACAGAAGTATGAAAGTGTACAAATTAGAAGAGATAAAATAGTACTACGTGTGAATAAATAATAGAAGGATGAGTATTACTTTCTCCTGGTCTGTTTCTTACTTCTAAAATATCATAGGTCTTGATTCTGAACAGTCTTAGCAGCACTTCTTTTACTACTTCTCTTCCATTTCTGTATGCAACTCTCATTCTGTAGATCATTTGCTTATAATATCCAAAAAAGTTATTCCATTTATTGACCTGAAATGTTATCTGAGGTTTATTCAAATCAAGTGTTAACAGATATTTTGAGTATTAGATCCTACTACCAAGACACCATCATTATTGGTCCCTTAGTACTATTTATGGACCAGTTCCTCATCAAGCATAAGGTCATTCACTGGCAAATCGACTAAGGGGCAGATGGGCAACTCTGAAACTTTAAATCAATAAAAAAATTAGCAAATTTCTATCCATACTCCAATTTAATTCTCTTCATAATTAATTTTTACATACTGAAAGATTACCACAGCAGCAAAGAGTCCCTACCATAAAATGGTCCTGGTGTGGGCTGAACCTCAGAATGTTACAACGGGAACAAGCAGCCAAATTCTACAAGGTAAGTCATGCAAGTTAACAAGCAATGCAGTGCACTATGCAGCATCTCAGAATAAAACCTCAAATGAAGATAAGATCTCACATAAGACTAAGTGAAGGACTGTATTTTCCGTGCAATATCTGTGGATGAAATCGCATTCTGCTAGTATTAGTTACCCACACTGTTCTAAAAGGAAGTTAATATCAACTTCATAGCAAAACTGATCTCCACATTTTTAGAGGTTATCATCAGTGAAAAATCAAGTTGTAACTCAAGGACTACTCCAAACTGATTTCACTTCACAAACAAACAGTTCTGTTTCCAGTTTGACGGTACTTAACCAACACAGCTATCCACAAAAGGTGTATGTTTCAGGGATCATGCTGCTGATTCCTGGATCAGATGAAGATGATTCTCTATCTCCTTCTCCAAACTCTTCTGAGAATTTCTGACTACCTATTTCGCTGTTATTTCCAAAACTTTAGTGCTCTCCTTATTGGTCTACAACTTGCTCCTACATTCAGACTCAAGATTAGCATTGATCTACACCTTTAACATCTTCAGCCTAGTTTTCTAAGAAAACAGATAATAAACATGTTTATATTATCATATGGTCTTATCTGCCAGCCTCTCCTTAATGACATAATGAACCACAAGCTCATTAACATCTTAATAAAGAGGTAAAAGACTCAGATAAGATTAAGTCCTTCTATAGTTTAGGTTAAAACAAAAAAAATCAGCAACTAGACAGAGCAGAGAGATCCAATAACAGAACTCCCAATGCAAAGGGAGGGGCAGGCATTACTCTTTATTCATTTATTTAAATATTTTGGTTCACCTGCCCAAACTTTGGCAGATAAATGTTAGATATCTGTATTTACATTAACATTAATTGTCCTACACTTTCAGCAGAGAAAAATAAGCAACTCAAGATTCACTTTATCTTAAGATAGGCTATATGAATGATCTAGTAGAGGGTTCCTCCTCTCTTTGTCACAGATCAGAGAGCAAAATGCAGAGGTATGGATTGTTTGCATTGAGTTCACGTATCTAGACCCACCTCTTTTACCTCATCTTACTTTTAGACAGTAGCAGGATACAGTTTTGTACTTCACAGATCTATGTCCTGGTCCATAATCAGAAATCCTAGGTGCTAGAGTAAAACAAGGCCAGTGGTGCTTATATACAGTATCCACTTGTAAAGCCAAGAATTAACCAAACTAGAAAACAAATGACATGTGTGCACATGGAACTGGATGTGCCATTCTCAAATTCATTTCTAACACAACTTCTACCTATAGACACAACCTCTCATCATGTTACCAATAAAATATATCAAAAAGCTAGCAATAAGGGCAATCACCTCTAGACAATGTATAATGTCTCATCCAGTTCAAATGCAGCATCAGAATTCATCCTCTCTCTTGTACAAGTGGAATGATTTAAATTAATTCTATGCCATACGCTATCTGAGGCCTACCTTCTGGTGACTAGGAAATGCATTTATTGACATGAAAAAAAAAATAAAGATTTGTTGACTTTCTCCAGCAACCAGAAATCTGAAAATGCTTTCTCTTCCTGAAATAAAGTTTGATATTAAGGCAGGTGGCCAGACTAACTTACAGTATTAGTGAGTGCAGCTGTGATCAAAACTTTAAGTTTTATGAAAATTTAGAAGAGTTGAGTACAGACTTAACAGTGAATTTCATAGATACTTTAGTCACTCTCTTTTTTGTTGCATTCCATTGCTGGGCCCTGGTTTAAAGTATGTGATGATCCCTATAAAAGAAACATTACTTAGATTTAACTACATAAAATGGATCCAGAGAATGTAAACAAAGTTCCCTTTATTGTAACCACAATTTGATTCCATTAAGCCCAGAAGCTATATATATGGGCATACATCAGAAAAATTTATTTTGTCTTTGGAATTCCTGCACCACCTTGACCCCAAGGATCTCTCCTGCAGTTCTACTTGTGAGACAACCTAACCTAGTTTAAAAAAAAAAAAAAGAATCTTTTTAAAATATCTCTGTTCACATTAGAGCTTTCAGGAATGCTGCAACTGAGACCTCCTCATCGCATTCTGATCTTTTTTTTCTGAGGAATGAGGCAACTTTGTCTATTCTTAGAGCTCACTTCTCCACCTCTCCTTTTTTTACCTTCTCCTTTTCCCTTCACATTTTATTCTTCCCTTCCATCCAGCCTTCAATTGCATTCTTCAGTTCTTCCATCAGCTTCTCCTGTCTCACCCTGCCTCACGTTCACAAGTCTATACACCTGTTTCAACCTTTGCCAAGGGTTATAAATTGGGAGACTGGAAAATCTGAAGATGTGGTGGGTTGACCCCAGCCAGCAGCTAAGCACCCACACAGCTGCTCACTCCCTCACCTTCCCCCCAGTGCACACTGCCCCCACAACAGGATGCCATTCCACCACCATCCAGTACAAGAGAGTAAAGTCATATAACATGATGTGGATTAACCAGCAAACAGGAGTCCATTCAAACAAAGCACAATTGATATAGATCTCAAAGTAAAGCTACATATTTCAGAGAAAAATACACACCATACCTGCAAAACGGACAACACTTTAGAAGACAACACTGAAAAGAAGTTCAGAAGTAGAGCAGATACTCAATTTAATAGGAGTGCTCACTACAATCAGAAGTCAAAAACGTTTAATGAGATCACCTGATGTAAGAATGGAAAGTTATTTCACTTCTCTATGCCTCATTTGAGATCATGTCCCCAGGCCCAGGATCCAGTTTTAAAAGATAAGAGAAACAAGTTATTGACTAGAAAATATAGCAAAAGACAGAGAGAATCCAACTTGTCAAACTTAGCAAAAAAAAAAAAAAAACACAAACATCAAGAGGTCACTCAATATCCTAATGAAAACATATTTCCTGAAGGAAGATGCATGGAAGAGTGGAGAGAGCCAAAGTAACTGGAAATCAACACCAGAAACACTCAAATTTGATTTAAAATAACTACTTCTTAATTAAGTGATTGATTGATTAAGTAATTAAACAGAATACTAAGAGACATGGTAGATTCATTATGTTTTCATGTTTTAAATCCAATCTGGATTAAATTTTGGAACAAAAGTTTAGTCAAACATTCACTAACATTTTTGGTGGAAGTACTTTTTATTTTTTAACTGATCTAATCAGGCCAGATAAGCTAAAATACCCTTTTGGCCTTTAAACACATAAACTGAAGACATGTCCAATGGCTGAGTTAGAGCATAAGAAAGCCTGAGAGATCCATGGATTAATTAGAAGACATTTAGAGTGAATGCAATACTGAAGTTCAAGGAAGCGAAATACAGTATCGCTTGGGGAAATCAAGTTGTAGAGAGGAAATAAGTAGGAGGAAATATGTATTGGGTTACCCAGAACATGCAAAGAAAGCACCTCATAAATATGGCAACTAAATGAAAAGGTGGTGTTAAGGTCTGCTTTCTGTGGAGAAAGAAAAAAGATGATGCAGACTGACAATGGAGAGAAGTAGGAGGACACTGCACAAGAACTGCTGACGTGTAAAGGTACTCTTTGACTGTGGTCACTGTACTGGAAACACAAAGTATTTGCAAACTGGAAACAGACTGCTTAGCAACCATAAAAAAATCAGTAACCAACTTAGTATCTCTATTATTACATTATACATTTGATAATTTTGGCATATGCAAAATCTCAAGAAATAACAATGTTTATGAATTATTTTTTCTTTAAAGAATAAGATTAAAGGGTGTTTCCGTATAAATCTAAGTAAGCAACTGTTTACTTAGTTTCACAGAATCGCAGAATGGCTACAGTTGGAAGGGACCTCTGGAGATCATCTAGGAACATTTCAGTGTCAAGCAAAACAACAAGCAAATTTAGTCACAAAACATATTAGCGATAAACATATAAATAACAGTTTCAAAAGTTCCTACTTAATTTATTAGGAAGTGGATCAGGCCCATACTAAATCTAGCAAGAATTAAATCTAACAAATTAAATTAATCTAAAAAACCCACCAGCATTTCTTCTTCAGAAAGAAGTTAGTCTCATTTGTATAAATCTTAGCATCTTTAAATCTTTCTCATTTTTCAAATATTAGTGTCCATATTTAGAAACCTAAACAGATTTAGACTCATTTGCAGAAGTGCTGAGCATTTGCAATTTGCCATGAAAATAAAGTGAAGTGCCAGAGCTCCACACCTACGAAAGTCTTACTGCATTTCTGTAGATACCCAAATATGGATTTATCTATTGAACTTCAGGCACCCGCAACTGAAAAATGTGGCTTTCATTTATAATTCTATTATTATATATTAATTTTTATTGCTTTGATACTGTAATTGTAGTTATTACTTCAGCATCTCTCCTACACTACACTATCCTAGGATAATCACTGGTTTAAATGTCAGTGGACCAAACCGTTTTCATTCATTCCAGTATTTCTTTCACATGTTAATACTTTTTAAATTAAATCATTCCCCCTGAACTGACATCACAGATTTAACAGTTACTTCCTGATTAGAGAGCAGAGGAAGATGAATAACTCAGACTTTTCAGATATCTATAAGAAATTTTTCAAAGTATACCTCTTGAACCCCAAAATCCCAACAGTTAAATAATTATAAACCAGATAGCTCTTTACACAGAAGTTTTATCATATAATTATGATGCTGATCATTCAGAACTATCCAAAACGTCTCCAGCATTTTTAAACAGCTAAGCAAAGTTATTTTTAAAATCAAACATATGTGCTTTTTTCTGTTTATGTCTTCGGAAAGAACATTCTGTATAATGAAAAACATGACCAAATTTTTCACAGTACATCACTATAAAACCCTATAATTGACTTCTTGGGTTGGTTTACTCTATATCTATTTTTGTCCACGTAGAAAACAGCAATGATGTGGCGAAAAGACCAAAATGTAGGTCCCATTGCAGGATAAGGCTCCATCCTGATTAGTGAAGACGTATCATGTTTTCCCTTGGAAACCTGCCCATTTTGTAAAAGGGAATTCAGTCCACATGAATCTCCTCTTTAGGAAAAAAAAAAAAAAAATAAAATATCAGTTCTTTTAAGCAGCACAGACTAGTGATTGCTCTAAGCTTTGGCTGAGAATGACTCAACAGAGCCTTTCCATTAAACAGAATGCAACTCTGCTGATAAAGTTTATTATAAGTTGTCCTAATATGAATTTCTTGCTTTTCACAGAATCACAGAATCAACCAGGTTGGAAGAGACCTCTGGGATTATCGAGTCCAACCGTTGCCCTGACACCACTCTGTCAACTAGACCATGGCACTAAGTGCCATGCCCAGTCTTTTCTTAAACACATCTAGAGATGGTGACTCCACCAGCTCCCTGGGCAGCCCATTCCAATGTCTAATGACCCCTTCTGAAAAGAAATTCTTCCTGATGTCCAACCTGAACCTCCCCTGGCGAAGCTTGAGGCTATGACCTCTTGTCCTATCGCTAGCTGCCTGGGAGAAGAGGCCGACTCCCACTCCACTACAACCTCCCTTCAGGTAGTTGTAGACTGCAATAAGGTCACCTCTGAGCCTCCTCTTCTCCAGGCTAAACAACCCCAGCTCCCTCAGCCGTTCCTCGTAGGTCAGACCCTCCAGACCCTTCACCAGCTTGGTCGCCCTCCTCTGGACTTGCTCCAACACCTCAATATATTTCTTGAAGTGCGGGGCCCAGAACTGGACACAGTACTCAAGGTGCGGCCTCACCAGTGCCGAGTAGAGAGGAACGATCACTTCCCTAGACCAGCTGGCTACACTATTCCTAATAGAGGCCAGGATGCCATTGGCCTTCTTGACCACCTGGGCACACTGCTGGCTCATGTTTAGCCGGCTGTCGATCAGCACCCCCAGGTCTCTTTCCACCGGGCCGCTTTCTAACCACTCTTCCCCCAGCCTGTAGAGCTGCATGGGGTTGTTGTGGCCGAACTGTAAGACCTTGTTGAGGTTCTTGTTGAACCTCATGCCGTTGCTCTCGGCCCATCTATCTAACCTCTCCAGATCCCTCTGTAGGGCCTTCCTACCCTCCAGCAGATCGACACTCCCACCCAGCTTGGTGTCATCTGCAAATTTGCTGAGGGTGCACTCAATCCCTACGTCTAGATCATCTATAAAGATATTGAACAGCACTGGCCCCAGAACTGAGCCCTGGGGAACACCGCTAGTGACCGGCCGCCAGTTGGATTTTGCCCCATTCACCACCACTCTCTGGGCTCGGCCATCCAGCCAGTTTTTAACCCATTTAAGAGTCCACCCATCCAAGCCCCGGGCAGACAGTTTGTCTAGGAGGATGCTGTGGGAGACAGTGTCGAATGCCTTACTGAAGTCTAGATAGACTACATCCACAGCCCTGCCCTCATCTACTAAGCGGGTCACTTTGTCATAGAAGGAGATCAGGTTGGTCAAGCAGGACCTGCCTTTCATGAATCCATGTTGGCTGGCCCCAGTGCCCTGACTGTCCTGCCTGTGCCGTGTAATGGCACTCAGGATGATCTGTTCCTTCACCTTGCCTGGCACCGAGGTCAGGCTGACAGGCCTATTGTTCCCTGGATCGTCCTTCCAACCCTTCTTGTAGATGGGCGTCACATTTGCTAATTTCCAGTCAGCTGGAACTTCTCCAGTTAACCAGGACTGCCGGTAGATAATAGAGAGTGGTTTGGCAAAACACTCCACAATATTTTCGACAATATTCGTCAAAGCTTAGAGCTAAGATTTGTTTGTATTATTATTTTAGTCCAACCTGAAATGACAAAATGTTTAACATCAACTATTTTCTTTTTCCCAGAAGACGTAAACTTTCTAAAAACAAGACAAATACAAGTAGGATGATGAGAATTTATTCACCCTTTCTATTGCTACTGAGATGACTATGTACACAACTCAATGCAAATGAAAGTCAACCTGAAATAGTTAAGTCAGAAAAAATAAATACCTGCAATAAAAGAATTTCTCATTTTAAGTATTATCTACCCACAAAAATGAATTTAAATTATGCTTTTTATTTTACATACCATTTTCATTCCTCTTTGAATGGCCTTTAAGCTCTATTATCACAGATTACTTACATGCCCCAATCACAGAGTATAACAAAACTGTGCAGACACATTTCCAAAGGAGTTCACATGACAAAGGAAAAAAAAAAAAAAAATCCACTTCTTTTAGAGTTAATTAAAATAAATCATATGGCATTAAACTTTTAAGTTAAAGTTTGAAGAAAATACTGTTATATTGCAAATTGTTTAACACCAAGATATGCCATAATTGCTCTGAGGTAAGTCTTAGAGAAATTGAAGGTGACATCTAAATCACAAGCTTGGGAAACAGGGAACATACCATCCACAGTCAAAAAGAGAGGATAGGTTTAAGAGGAAAGGTAAGTTATTTTCTTTAGCTCAGAGACTAGAGTTAAACTGCAGCTGCAATCACTACTATTGTCACTAATATTAGATTCTCCCAAGATTTCAAAGAATCTATGGTCTGCTCCCCAAATCAGAAGTTCCAATAAACCAGTTTAAAGTGCTGGAAAGTCAGGTGTATTTTCTTTATCGGGGTGACAGTCTCTTTAATAGACTGCTCTTACAAATGTAATACCTACAGGAGATTACCCTACCCTAGCCAAGCCTCACTGAATTGTTTCCACAAGCAAAGATCCTGATTTACAAAAGTCAATGCAGTACCTGTTTCAAAGATGAAACATGATGAATGTCATATAAGACCTTAGGATTGA
Source organism: Nyctibius grandis (assembly GCF_013368605.1). Lineage (NCBI taxonomy): Eukaryota > Metazoa > Chordata > Aves > Nyctibiiformes > Nyctibiidae > Nyctibius > Nyctibius grandis. Next base: position 127,479,806 of record NC_090658.1, on the reverse strand, counting down.
CTGGAGGGTTGTTTTTGTTTCTTTGTTTTTGTGACCACCGAAGGAAAAAGAAAGATGACAAAGCTTGCCCTAACAAAATTAAAAATTCTTAGTTATACTTATTTGAGAAGTTTTAATGACACAAACATTAGACAGAAATGTAACAGAAGTATACACTCAATTTTAATTAAAATATAATAAACTGGTTGTAGTCTAAGAAAAAACAATTAAGTCAGCACGTTTAAAAAGAATAAAAGAAAAAACCTCACCACATTTAGGTCCAGCTTAGAAGAGAAGCTTTGATGTCAATAACAACACTATTTCACACCATTCACACGAAACAATGTAAAAGTGCTTTAAAGACCCACCCCAGTGACAGTGCAGCAGTACACATTTATGGCAAAGATTCTGATGGTAACATCAACGTAATAGACTGCACCTCAGGGCCTTGTTCTCCATCAGTTTGAGTATGAAATACTTACGCTGTGGGTGAAGCATGATTTTTCTGAGGGGGACCAAATATCTACGTCTAAGTGAGTCAACCTATGCTTCCTTCAAAGGCAGTGGAGAGAAAGGTGTTATGATTCACCTGGCTGATTTTAGACACCTATTTTCAAGTGAATCACTAACTAAAATTGCTTCTTTCTCTCTGCTGGCTATAGAAAAGGTTTTACTTACTCTCCCACGTGCATACGCTGACAATGCAGATGTGAAGTTAATGAAATGAATCCCTCTTGCAACAACAATTCAGCCATAAATGAACAGGAAGAGAAGATTCATGCCTGGTTAACACCAGAAATAAAATCTACTCACAGTTACAACAAAAGAAGTTTCTGCCACCAGTTAGAGGTTTCCCACCAAGGAGGGACATGCACTTCAACAAGACTCACCCTCTGTCCAGTGGATGATGTAATGAGAACCAGCAAGGTTCAGACATACAGTTTCCTGGAACTTGAAGGCAGTGAAAGCAGCCGTCACCAACAGACCCAAAATGTCTCTGAACTAGAACTGCTCCAGTATTTTTAAAACTCTATCCAACTCTAGGAGGTTAAAATATTCTGGGTAACAGAAGGATTTGGAGGGTAAACACACTAAAACTTTCTCTTCATCCAATGGAAAAATTACACTCAGTCCTACACAGAAGACATTTCTGTTGGAATTCACAACAAAATCTATTGATCTGTGGGTATGCCAAAGAAGGGCAACGAAGCTGGTGAAGGGTCTAGAGCACAAGTCTTACGAGGAGCAGCTGAGGGAACTGGGGGTGTTTAGACTGGAGAAAAGGAGGTTCAGGGGAGACCTTATCGCTCTCTACAACTACCTGAAAGGAGGGTGTAGCCAGGTGGGTGTTAGTCTCTTCTCCCAGGTAACAAGTGATAGGACAAGAGGCAACGGCCTCAAGTTGTGCCAGGGGAGGTTTAGAATGGATATCAGGAAAAATTTCTTCACCAAAAGGATTATCAAGCATGGGAACAGGCTACCCAGGAAAGTGGTGGAGTCACCATCCCTGGAGGTATTTAAAAGATAAGTAGATGTGGTGCTTAGGGACATGGTTTAGTGGTGGACTTGGTAGTGTTAGGTTAACAGTTGGACTCAATAATCTTAAAGGTCCTTTCCAATCAAAATGATTCTATGATTCTATTTTTAATCATTGAAAACAGTATAGGCCTCTAAAGCAAATCTCTCACTTGTCGATATCAGTCTGAAACAACTGTGTGGTGGGTAAAATACTGAATTATTCAATCAACATGAGATGTAAGTGCCATAAGTCAACCAGAATCATTTGATTATACCATCAAAACCATGAGATACCATACGGTCATACATCACCTGTATGTCATGGCCCTGATGGAAAGCAGAAAGACTTCATGGAGCCTCTTCACTCTGTTGAGTTCCAACAAACAGAAATGCTCATTTCCTTCTAGAATGTAGCCCAACTCTCAGATTATCCATTAATTGAAAGAAATAATCTTCCCTCGGAATGTATTTATATTGTATAACTCATTTGCAGTTGATGATGTCGAGGACAAGTTAGCAGGACAGAAAGATAAGCAAAGGGCAGCCTTAGAAAAGACTAAATGGGAGGCTCTAAAATTTCCACTAACCTGTCTTACAAGGGTAACATCCACCAATACTGAGTACAGTTGCCATTTAAAAAGGGAAGATGAACTCACCTATCTCTCAGTATCCCTCTCCAGCACTGCTCATAGTGTTTAAGAAACAAGGCTTATGCAATTGCACTGACCAGCCATCTACCACCCCCATCCCTCTTAATTTTGTGAAATTTTGCTGAAATGGGCCAATGAGCAAAGGGGTAATAGTGATGCAGAAGTTTTGAAAAAATAAACTGTTGTGTAAGGAAAAGCCTTAAATCAGCTGTGATCCAGTTCCCTTGCCGAGTCAAAGCAGTAAAGACTAGAGCTGGAGCTTCTGGACAAGAGAAAAGTAGGACTCTAATATCAAGAAAAATAAGTTCACTGAATAATTTGTTCAATGGTTTTATAACCGAATGCTTACATGGACAACAATTATCCATTAGTACTCAAACATGTCTTGGATCCTTGAAAGCTAGTATTCAAACATGTTTTGAAAGAAATACAAACCTCATAATCTGAGGTTTAAAATTTTATCTCGGTGTTAAGGATTACAATTAGACCTTCTTGGAAAGCTGATTATCCCATATATCTACTGCAAAGTTTCCTTTCTTTCATCTTTCTCCAAAACATGTGGTGATGCCCATAATACAACACAATACCTCAGGTTAAAGTTGAATTCAAGAATTCCTAAATTCCTGTTATATGTAACTTATGAAATATGCTTGTATTTCAGAAACTGAAATAACTAACTGATGGTCGGGTGGGGTTTTTTTCCCCATATGAGGAGGCTATTGCACAGCTGTCCTCTTTCACAATTCTAATAATTTCTTCTTAAGTAACTAACTCTGGCCACTGCTATAGACAAAATACTGAAATACGTGAACAAGAAATATGGGTTTGTTATAACAAGCCATAAATTCCTCCTGATTAAACACTTCTTTACATTTTAACAAAGCTATTTTCTTGCTACTTCTGAAAAAAAAACCTAACGTATTTATATTTGCATGATACTTATTTGAAACTACTAATGATGCCACACATATCCCCGTATTATGCTACTTGTCTTGCTCGACTCATATTCCAGACGTTTACAGAGATTAGCAAGTACAGTTGGGTACAGTGTTTTCAGTTTTACATGCTTTCAAAATATTCACACTGCTACAATTAAGCAAATAAAAAAATGTAACGGCATTTTGACAAAATCAAAATGAATTCGCTATTTAAGCGAGGGTTGTGTTTGTTATTAGTCTTATACTATTACACGAACATCAGACACTTAAAAGGTCCGTAAAGTCTATGCACCGAAATAAATTTTATTTTCCTTTTAAAAAGAAAAAGATAACAATCCTAGAGCACAAGTGTGATGAGGAGCAGCTGAGGGAACTGGGGGTGTTTAGTCTGGAGAAAAGGAGGCTCAGGGGAGACCTTATCGCTCTCTACAACTACCCGAAAGGAGGTTGTAGCAAGGCAGGTGTCAGTCTCTTCTCCTGGATAACAAGCAATAGGACAAGAGAAAACAGCCTCAAATTGCGCCAGGGGAGGTTTAGATTGGATATCAGGGAAAATTTCTTCACTGAAAGGATTATCAAACATTGGAACAGGCTGCCCAGGGAAGTGGTGGAGTCACCATCCCTGGAGGTATTTACAAGACTGTGTAGATGTGGTGCTTCAGGACATGGTTTAGTGGTGGACTGGGCAGTGCTGAGTTAACGGTTGGCCTTGATGATCTTAAAGGTCCTTTCCAACCAAAAAGATTATATGATTCTAATTTCACCTCCCATGTCCTCCTCAGCCACATTGTAATGCCAGTCCACTTCTGCCAAATACACAGGTAAGCATCCACAATTGCTGATCTGAATTTTCAGTGTCACTTGGGAAAAAAAAAAAAAAAAAAAAAAAGTCAACAGACCACCTTAAAAAGTTTTTTGGGGGTGGGGGGTATTGATGGGCAGGAGCAGGAGGAAGAGAAGTCTACAGTTAAACATGCCTTACAACAGATACTCCATTTTAAACCGAAGAAATATAGATAGGAAAAGCAGCTCAATTACCTTGTTATCACACTGACAGAAGCATAGGGTTTTAAATAATCACATGGTGATGCAGAAATCAACAGTCAGGCCACAAAAGTGCTACCTCACAAAACTCTTTAATGGATGAGAAAGACGAAAGGGAAGCTAGAAATTTTTACCTACTACCTCTGGAAATAATCAGGATTCAGGGAAAACAGGACTGAGTTTTATGCAACCATCAAAGAACCACATACAATATGTGTGGTCCTTCTGTAATCCAAAAACACGGTATCAACGCTTTTGAATAGAGTTCTGAATGTACTTCGGATGTGATTAGATACATTTGCACCAATCAATCTTCCAAAAGGAAGTTTTGATTTACTAGTCTACTGTGTTGAAATGTTTGAAAAAGAAAACATTAAGTGTTTGAATATAATCATCATAAATCTGTGACGATATAAGGATAAACCAGTCCAGATGGCAGTGTGATAACATTTTGTGTTTCTAATCTGTAAAAAGATGTATAAAGTTCACCCACAGGCATATATAAAAGCGTGGTTGAAATCTTAGATGATAAATGCTGAATTCAAAACTGAAATTCAAAAAAAAAAAAATCTCAAGTGTTTAATAACAGATACATACATTACGGTTTCAGTATATTTTTCTTGTCTATGAAGAGTTATTATACATTATCATCTACAGTATTATATTTTGAAACATTACTGAAGATTTTTTATTATTAAGCACACCTTAAGGCTTAATTCTGTTCGTACCTAAGGATGAAATGGAACAAAATTTATGTCCAAAGGGTTTCATCAAAGCATACTTTTAGGAAATAGAGTAGTATAACAGTAAATAAACAAGTGAAGCTCTCCCAAAAGTCAGTCATTTTAGATAAATTAATACAAATTCAGTAGGGAATTCACATAGCTTTCAATGGGGCTATTTCCTTCACAAAAGGACTACAAGATTAAGGTGCAGATTATCAAAACCAGAATTTTCCAGACTTTTAGAAGTGGTAATCCCTTTCCCATTCAAAGCCTCACTTTTATGACACATATAGCTATTGAGGGTAGTCATATAGTTTTCAATAGGTCAATTCTTCCAGAAAGACCAGGCAAAAATCATTAAGAAGATCAACCGGAGCACAAAATATCATCAAAGAATCAGACTTAAAAGTGTTAACAAAATAAAGATGACATTTAAAGAGGGAGGTGGGAATCTTAAAAACCTCAGATTGACTACTCTGATAAAATGAAACTGAAAAATACCTTACTGTTTTAAAAATTCACAGTGAGATATTAATGTTTGGATGACCAATAAATTACAAATCAAATTAACACTACTTAGGTTATATGCTTTTGAACATAATTCTACAGAAGTACAGCCTACTTACCTTCATGAGCATAAGCAATTAAAATTCTTAAGGTTTTGCATCTTGATTTTACATCGGTTATTAATTTGTACACCAACATCAAATCTTTGAAGATTTGGTGACTTTTTTCCTCATACTACTACGCTGTTACACGGTATGTAGTACTAAAATGTAGATACCATTATCAGTCTATCTATACATAAAACCTTCAGAATAGGGACCTGTACAGAGATCAAGTACTATCTATAAAGGCCAGTACTGAATTCTTAGGGAAATCCCCTACTTTTTTTTTTCTCCAACAGACCTGAGTTTAGCCTAAGGCTATGACTAGACAACTGTGTTTTATAGCTATAGATAAACCTCACCTCCATGATCTTCTCTTATTCCTTCTTAAGCTACCATAATTTTTGGCTTCTACAGTACCTTGTGGCAATGAATTTATGAATCCAACAATTTAATTATGTACTGTTAAAAAACTACTTCCTTGTGTTCATTTTAAGCCTGCCATCTGATAATTTAATTAGGTGCCCCTAGTTTTTGTTATGAAAAAGGGAAATAATTGTTCCCATTCACTTTCTCCACATTGCTCATAATTCTAGATTTCTATCACATTCCCCTCCCACTTGTCTCTTTCCAAGCTTTAGCACCCTGCCAATTTAGTCTCTCCTTGTACGGAATTCTTTTTATTCTTTTCTAATTCTATAGTATTGTTTTTATAATAGGGTAAGCACAACAGCAGAACTACTAGTAACACTGTTTTCCTCATACACTCTCAATTCCTTTAAAATCTAATCAATTTTTGACAGCTACTAAGCCTCAACTACTAAGCTTTGAGAGCTATCCACTGTGAATCTCAGATCTCTTTTTCTATGAAAATAAACACCACAGAGTCCATGCACATGACTTCGGGTTTATCAGCAATGGATTTCACCTATTTTATCACCTACTCAATTCTGTGAAATCCTTGGGTGGCTCTATACAACCAGCATTTGATTTCAGTACTCTAAATAACTTTGCCATTAGTAAGCTTTCTTGCTTCTCCAAGATCCTTGGTAGATCTTGGAAGTATCTTTGCTCTAGTGTGAAAATAAACTGTTCCTACCCTTAATTTCTCATCCTTTATTTAGCTGGTATGTTGTAAAAGGATCTCTTCTTTATATCACACATTTTGTAAAGCTACTAAAAAGCCACTAAGCAATTTACTAAAAAGATTAAAACCACTGCGGTTCCACCAAATTCCATGCCAATGTTGCAGTTACTTCTTAGCAATAAGACAGAACCAGAAAACATGCAGTTTTGCAGTTCCTTTTTAGACAGGATATTCAACAGAAATCATAAATAATTTTGTGTTGAAACTATGTGCAGTATTGGTATTTAATTGATAATCACTGATTTTAGACATTCATTCTTCCAAGAAGCCGCCTTTTTAATCAACAGCTATAGTCATTAAAGAAATCCTTATTTTGTGCTATATGCAAAACAACATTCAATACTGTTTGAATAAACTAAGTAGCAATACTTGAAAATAATAAACATTTCTGCTCTTCACATTTTTTTATTCAAAGGACACAAAAAGGAGCTACAGATCATGAATACAGGATACAAAAAAAAGGGTAATCAACTCTCACATGACTACTGAATTTTGTGTTAAGCCATGAATGATCTAAATTGATGTTACATAAACAGAAAACTAATGCCACTGGCAAACAGCCCCGTTCTGTAACATTCTATTTGAGAATCACTGGTTAAAGAAAAAGAGACGCTGAGCTTTGACAAAGAACGATATGGGAGATGACATCAACTTCTTTCGGCAAATGAGCTCAGCGTGCCAGCTAGCTGACAAATTAGCTCTAAAAACCACTAACAGTAGCTTACAAAGTCACAGCTGTTATCCTGTTTTGAACAACAAAATGTTCATCTCAGTTGAAATGTCTAGTTTTACAGACGATTTGTAAGTGGCCTGATTTTTCTTTTTTTAAACAAAGCAATAAGTTATACTGAGAAAAGCACAAGGGACAGGCAATGACTGTACTCTGATGACTCCATGGTGATGTTTAATAGACAGGATTAAGTATAACACTTGATTATCTTCTGCACCTTCCTTAAAAAAAAAACCAAAACAAAAAAAAAAACAAAAAAAACCAACCAGATTTACAGGCTCAATAGCAACACAAATCTACAAATAGGAAAGGACCATAGTTACTAGCAATTTCTTTAGCTAACTCAAGCAGTTCCCAGGATATTAACTTTGATAGTGGGAAGAAATGCAGGAGAAAACCTGGCATCAGAAAACTTGTAGGCGATTCCATTAAGGGAGTTAAATCAATTGAAAGATGCTAATACTCTGCCAAATATTCTACAATGCTGACTGGTGGACAAAGTGGGAAAAAAACCTGTAGTATCACTTAGCACTTCGACTATTTAAGTAGCATAAGTCTTCACTTTTATGATAAAATATCAGGCAGTCTTCTCTATTTCTCAGTTACAGGGGACTAAAAACTCTATTAAACACAACAGAGACAAATTCAGTCTTAATGTTGGTACTCCTATGACCTTCATCATTGGTATCTGAACATCCCTCAAATGACATAAATTAAATTTATTATGGTTAAAAAAAGAAAAAGAAAAAGAAAGCTATCATTCCCATTTTACAGATGACAAACTGAAGGAGAGAACAATTTACCTAACTTCCTGAAGGTCCAAAGAGTAGTCCGTGGTTCAGCCCCATAGCTAAACTCACCTCTCAAGCACCAGACTACAGCCCTCTGCCACTACAGCATTCTCACTGCTTTTTTTACAGCTCTTTTACCTCCATAAAATTGCAATAACTTCACCAAACCCACTTCTGATTTATGCTAAATAAAAGGAATAATCAAGCCAAGACAGATGCATGCCAAGTTCAAGTGACTAGCCCACAGCCAACAGAAAATCCACTGGTCAAAGCTTGGATTGAAACTTTTAAGATCCTATGTTTAGACAATAAAGACCTTTAATAATGCTACATAAAGCCTGTTTCTATCAACACATTTTCATATTTTTTCATCTTTAACTAAAGTAAAGATAGTATAATAATGAACTAAATAAGAGTGCAGGCATGTTAAGAGCTGAACACAACCACATATTTTCAACAGCAAGTCTAGTACTTATTTAGGAACAGGTACTACCAACTCCCAAATTCAGACTCAGAATTGGTCTGTCTCTCTTATGTACTTGTAAAACAGAAATTAACTTGTTTACCTCCTAAACAAGCATGAAGGAGAAGCAGCTAATAATTAATATCTGAAAATATAAAACATGGCAAGTTCCATTAACAAATACCCTGTATGTTAACAAAGTGAAAAGCAGCAATACAGAAGACAGAAGAAACATTTTTCTTCTTATTTTCTTGGTTCTCTCTTTCCACAGAAATATATGAATTATGGAAAAGGAGGATCATCACAGAATCACAGAATTGTCTTGGCTGGATAGGACCTTTAAGATCGAGTCCAAGCATTAATCTAACACTACCAAGTCAACCACTAAGCAATATCCCTAAACAATATCCCTAAGCACTATATCTACTCGTCTTTTAAATACCTCCAGGGATGGTGACTCTACCACTTCCCTGGGCAGCCTGTTCCAATGCTTGATAACCCTTTTGGCGAAGAAATTTTTCCTGATATCCAATCTAACCCTCCCCTGGCACAACCTGAGGCCGTTTTCTCTTGTCCTATCACTTGTTACCTGGGAGAAGAGACTAACACCCACCTCGCTACAACCTCCTTTCAGGTAGTTGTAGAGAGTGATAAGGTCTCCCCTGAGCCTCCTTTTCTCCAGGCTAAACAACCCCAGATTATGCTGTACAGACTTCTATACAACCATCAAAAGAAATGCAAAAAGAAAAAGGGTATATGCAATGTTTTAATGATCTTTCCACAGTCTCACAGAAAGAGTGGCTTTACTGTTTATAGAATTCTTTATACTCAATACTTTAGCCCCTCCCCACCCCAATTTCAGAGATCAGTAACTTGCAAATGAAAAAAAAATTACAGAGTCCCTAAGAGGTTTTAAATACTCTACTTCTCCCTAAACCCAACACTTCTGAGTTTGTTAATCAAACATGTCAAAGTAAGACTGGTAAAATGAATCCATGCCTCTTGACAGTAAATCAGTGTTCTAAACACTGAAGCATCTTTTTGGTTCTTGATCTGCATACGGCTTAGTTCAAACACAGCTTCTGTGCATGAAATATGTCAAATCATCATCAAGAGGTCAGTGTTGGCATGAAAACTTCCAAAATAATCAAATCCTCAAAATTTTATTTAAGCAACATACAAACCATTGAGATGGAAACATCATCTCAGGACCCATCAGTTTACCTCACCTTGCCCTGTTTTACACTGAAGTGGACCACAGGGAACACTGTCATCTGCTGCCCATGAGCCACCTGCAAGTTATCCAACAACCTACAGTCAATGTGTCAGGAGTTTAGGGCACATGAAGATTCTGGTATTCAGGTGAAGGAGACTTGTAGCCTCAATCTAGTACTTCCAGTATAGCGATGAAACCACTTGGTCTCCATGAAGCTACCTACTGGAACCTATAAAAAGTTGTATATGTTCTTGCTCATAGAAGTGGACGTGCTGAGTTCCAAATTGTTAATTTTGTGTTTGGAAAACACACACAATGAAGTTCATCTATGTACAAGAATAAAGAAACATCATATTTTGGAACGGACTGCCCAGGGAGGTGGTGGAGTCACCATCTCTGGATGTGTTTAAGAAAAGACTGGACATGGCACTTAGTGCCATGGTCTAGTTGACATGGTGGTGTCAGCGCAATGGCAGGACTCGATGATCCCAGAGGTCTCTTCCAACCTGATTGATTCTGTGATTCTGTGATATTTTATCAGAACAACACTCCATCTAACAATGCCCCCTTTTAGGAAGTGAACAATAACTATCCATTCCATAGTGTTTGATTTTTAGTTCATACATCCATCACTGAAAAAATGAGAATAACATATTTCTCCCAAGAGTACTGGAAGAAAAAAAAATAATCAATATTTGTTAAGCACTCTCATAGTGTGACATGTGCCACAAAAGAGCACATGAAAGTTAGTAATTCTTCTTCATAGCAGAGTTTGAATACTGTGCAGGAGGATGGCAGACAGCCATAAAATGAGCAATGAGTGACAAAAAGAAAATCACTGAATAACTAACTCTGAAGTGAGCAGTATTCATTTCATGCAAAGAATGAGTCAGGAGTTTTAGGGACCAAAAAAGAAATGCAATCAATTAACACTATTATAAAGTACCACATACAATGGGGCTGTGCTAAGGATCACTGGAACCCTTAATTCTAGCATTTCTGTGCTAGTTTCATCAACTTATTCTTCCAGTGTCGAGTTTAGCTAAACTTACTTTTTTTAGCAGAGGAAAACAGATTTAAGGGAAAAGAACAAAACAAAACAAAAAAAACAACCAAATAAACAAAAAAAACCCACCCTAACAGTTGGGAATAGTTCTATTTGCAAGTTCTTCAGATTTCACCTCTAAATTAATAGGCAATCTTGTAGAAAATCTTTACTATTTTAGCTACATATCTGTCATACATCCAATCTAGGAACAGTTACTAATGAGAGCTGAAAAGAAAAGCACTCAAAGAATTAGTGTTCTGTAAAATTCATGAATTCTAAAAATGTGTCTGGGCATAATAATGTCATGAAATGAATGTCTGACTCTCACTTTATTTCAGTTATTCAAAAGGAAAAATAAGCTTGAGTTACTGTAGCTCCTATACACAGATAAAACAGATATTTTTTTACCCACATCAGAAAATGAGAAGATTGAATTGCATTCAGTTATGAATTGGATTTGTTCTTCAATTAAAAGACAAGAAAAATAAATCATACTGAAGCTGAATGATAAACCAAATGCTATTGCATTGTAATTTTGTCCAAAAGACAACTAAATTTGTTATTTCTTCAACTCTTTGATCATTATGTTTAGCTTGTAAAGATGCCACTTACTACTGCAAATACTCCATTTCTGAAACAGACTGGTATCATTTTTCCTGAAACTGAAATATAAACATTCTGCTGCAGAGCTCCTTCAAACCCACACGGGGCAAAACTGGACTTAAAAAGCAAGAAAACACTTAGGTTTTCATAAAAAATAAAAATAATAAAAAAAGACTGAAGAAAGGACAACAATTACGAATTTTACAGAATGAGCAGGATAAAGATGGCAAAATAAAATTGTATATTCTGTATACTCTGCCTTATTCCCAAATCCCAACAGTTACTGAAGCTTCTTTTTAGAATAAGAAAAGATATACACCACCTATACAGTCGTAGAGGCACAAAATGTGAAAGGTAAGGGTTAGCTCATTTTACACTTTACAGAGAATACAGTTATTTCCAAGGGCCCCAGCCTTAAAGCCTATATCATGACAATGAACTCTGGCTCACGAAAAACCACATTTCCTTTAGTATTGGGGGTTTTGGCAAAGCAGCAAACTGCCCAGAGCACTGCTTGATCTTACAAAATGGTCTGGGAGTGTCAATCTGTACATCCCCGGGGGTTCCCCAAATACATGAAGAAGCCTGGCTACAAGGACCAGCTCTGGCAGCGCGATAAATAGGAGGAAAAACTTCTTTACGGTAAGGGTGACCGAACACTGGAACAGGCTGCCCAGAGAGGTTGTGGAGTCTCCTTCTCTGGAGACATTCAAAACCCGCCTGGGCGCGTTCCTGTGTGATATGGTCTAGGCAATCCTGCTCCGGCAGGGGGATTGGACTAGATGATCTTTCGAGGTCCTTTCCAATCCCTAACATTCTGTGATTCTGTGATTATAGAGTATGAAATCCAAAGGAGACAAACATCACAGAGGATGTAACTCTCAAACTGACCTCATCTAATAGATTTTGGTACAAAGTAAGCGTTACAGGAATTAATCTATAGTGTAAATCCCACACCCCTAAAATACATCATTCTTTAAAATACCAAGCTTATAAAATACAAAGAAATTTTATTATTCCATGCAAATATTAACCAATCAACATGCTCTTTGATATGCAAGTACATGAAACAGATTTGTTTGATTCTTGAACTAATTTTCAGACAGAGTGATAACCTTGAGTCCAAAGTCTTTTCAGGCCCAGAAACACTGAAAAACATCATTCCAGAAGCAGAATGCTCTCAGGAAAGGAATTTAGAAAACACTAGAAAACATTATTTTTCAGCCTGGATTAATTTGTGACTACACTGCCAAATTTTAAAAAAAAAACCAGTTTTTAGTGCTCCTGTTCCAACATACTCCTAATCCAATCACTAACAAGGAATTTGGCTGTACAGTTCCAAAAGGGATTCACGTACTAAGTGCCCATCCATTGCCATGGCCTGTCCTCATACATGATGTAATCAGTAGGCAACACCCAGTAGTCTCTAGGCTGTCCACCATCACCTTTGTATGCCAAACGGCAGAATTTCATCCTGCTTAGCACCTTTGACCCCTCACAGTACGGACAGCCAAGCAGGAGACCCAGAATTTGCGTTTGCTCTTGAAATAGAAATGTAAAAATTCGCTTTGATTATAGGCTGGGTCTCCAAGTTAAAATCACCCTGTCTACCCAACGGTCAATACTCCACAGAGCTAATTGGTTTGCGTGCTTACTAGACACTTCCCTCATGGAGGTAACAAGTAGATGCAGTGGTGCATCTGCTTAAAACAAATGATTACTTATCCATCTACAGAGAACAGAAATAAATGGTTAAAGTAATAAAATACCTAAGTATTAAAAAAACAAATAATGCATATACTATCTTATCCACACAGAACATTTCCTCAAAGCTTGCATTATTTATTTTAGAAGTTATAGGTCTGGATTCTGGCAACCAAACCACAGGGTCTCTGAAAAAACAGCCCTGCTTCCTCACTTCTGGGGTTGGAAGGTCAGAGGAGGAGGAGGTATGAGTGGAAGGAACAGTTGTAATTCATTTTTGTAATTCATTTTTATATTTTTTTCTCCATTACCACCATTCAGTTATTAAGCAGTCTGTTACTCAGAGCATGACAAAAAAAAAAAATCTTAGAAAGAACTCACACCTGCTTATCTGAACATCGGTGAATGGACTGTCTATAAATAGTGCATACTTTCTCCTCCAGACGTGAAAAATCAACCAACCAACTCTCCAGCACAGAACACATCACCCGTTGGATATTTAATACAAACATCTCCCATATTCTTCCCAACCTCACTTAAGTTTGATTCTCTTCTATTATTCTTCAGGCATACCTATACAGGCTATTTTAAGTGCTATGCAGTGACAGCCCAATTCACTCCAAATGAGCTCAACACCACACTGAACACAGCTAGGCTGCTTCCAGTGTCTGAACTGGCTATTTCAGAACAAACTGGGTTTCACATTGCCTGGGAGACTGGAGGCCAATTTTCTCCCATGTATGCTGCCACCATGTTGACAGGGGTAGGTTAATGGTTGGACCTGATGATCTTAAAGGTCTTTTCCAACCAAAATGATTCTATGATTTTGTTCTTCATCCTGTTTCAGTGTCTACATTTCTACTCACCTTCAGCATTCCTTCTCTACAAAATGGAAGCCATACTGTTAAAAATGAAACTCATTAAAAAAAAACCCAAGATTTTCTTTTTAACTCTCCTCCTTCCAATTTTATTCCTTCCATTCCCCTCTCATCCTCTTTTCAACTCTCTTTCTCATGAATGATCTTCAGATCTCTTCTCCAACAAAAAAACACAATACTTTTTTAATTACAGGGGAAAGCTTAGACTGTTGACAAGCTGTGGAAAAGAAGTAGATCCAGGTACTAAATATTAAAAAAAAAAAAAAAAAAAAAGAAAGAAAAGAAAAATAAGACATGAAGAGATAAATGGGAGAAAGGATGAAACTACCTCATTCTACTATTTTTTTATCTAAAAAATATTCTTTACAGGACTGAGAATCTCAAACTTATGTAAACATCATAACCAGCACAGAAATATTTCAACTTGCACTCACTGCATAAGGAAGTGTTATGGGGTAGTTTGTTTTTTTTCAAAAAAAAAAAAAAAAAATAGAGAAGCAACTGTGATGATCAGGCATCATGCTCAAGTTCAAGCAGATAACAAGACCAGTCAATTGCATACAAATAACTAACACTCTTCATAATAGAATATGTGGAAAAAGTTAATAATAAAATTAAAACTAACTACTCTCCCTTCTCCATTAATTTCTTCAGATCACTCATCCTTATTACAGTTCGTTAGACAGGGTTTTTCCCCTCCCTCTTTTTCATACCTTTCTTAAATGGCTAGCTGCATATGTTTAATTGTACACTCCTCAGGGCAGTGACTATTTCCTTAATTGTCTGTAAAGTCCACTGCTATAAAAAACAGTACTATGCAAAGTTAAGTAATAAAAAATGAGTAATGTTTTGTTGAGAAACAGTCATGCATTAATTACTCAAGATAATCCGGAAAATACAGAAATAGGGAAAGAACATGTTGTTATGAAGCCATAACCTTAAAGCATCACTACCCAATGAATGGTTTATGATATTCCATTTCAGTATTATATTTAATTTCTCTTCAGTTATTTAAAAAACATCTGTTCTGAAACTTACCAAATGGGTATTGTCTACTCAGAAATTCTACAGGGTGCAACCCCTTCTATACTGTCAGTTAAACATACAATATTTTAAATACCCATTATGGAGCCAACAGTTGAAGCAGGCACTTAGAAAGCAAAGAATATTCTACACACTAAAATACACATGAAAAATACTGTCCAGGAATTATAGCATAAATCAAATACATATTCTAAATTCAGTATTTAATAACTACGCAATTTAAAAAAAAAAAAACATTTCGTTTTTATTACTTACTGAACTAATTTCATGTCTTAAACCTACATTGCTGCAGACTTCTACAAGCACAGAAGCTACTGAAACTGGTATAATTTTAAAACCAGAAGCAAATTTTTATTGCTGAACTATGCCCCTGAAAATGGGGTTTAATATGAAAACACTGACACCAAATCTGAAGAGCGTGAATACTCCGCTTTAATATTTTTTAAAATCAGTTCTCTAATCTTGACTGAGGTTTGAAAGTAGCGTGTCTGTAGTTTTCCAGTGTAAATGTTGTGCAAAAGCTTTACAAACATAGATCTAAATCTGCAATTGCCATTACTAAAATAAATGAAAAATCTATAAGCAGCAGTGAAACTGGCATGCAAATAAAAGAACTGTCAAGACATATATTGCCTAAAAATAAGCTTACAATAACTATTTTAAAAACTGTGTGTGGTCTTACCCATATATTTTGGCAAGATGCACTTTCTCCAACCACAGCTAGATTCATCCAAAAGCAGTGGCACTGGAGAGTCTCTGTCTCACCTGTCAAACTTGAAGAACGTTGTTCAGCAGACCACCATGAGTCCATGGATAGGATCCACAGCACTACAGCAGCTGTTCTTGATAAGTGTTCTCTAACTATAGAGGCAAACGCTTCAAAAATGTTCTGTAAGAGGATCACCCTTAATATACATGCATTTAAAAACAAACAAACAAAAATATATCTAGAACAAGACTTTCAGGACATTTATGGCAGCGGAGCATCAGTAACTTCATAGGTGTCTCTGTCTGATATTTGGAAATAATCACAGAAGATTCAAGTCTATCAAATTTACCTGAGAATTTAACTAAACGTATTTACCTCTTACAAATTATTACACTCTTCAAATTGCATGCAATCAAATAAAACAACTAGAACGCTTAAATCTTCATATAATGTACGAAGATGAACTTTCCTCTTCTCAGTTCCTTTCCCACATATGACATAGAAAATATTTTCACACCAACCTACAAACAGATTAAATGGGAAGAAGAGTAAAAGGCTGCTTGGCTACAGTAAAGGTAAGATTTGGTGAAAATGGGATGAAGCAAGAAAAGCTGCCCGTTTTAAAACTACATAAGAAGATATTTTGACCACCAGAAAAATCTAAGGAGAGAGCTTATCTGAAGTCTGTCTATATAAAATAACTTCGACTAGTTACTAAAAAGCATATAATCATTAATTTCCAGAGTGATGTGAATATTTTCTAAAAATAGGTCACTGCTTTTAAATACTGAGATCTGCTCTGGTTTAACTACTGGTAGCATTGTATCCTAGAAGCAAAAAAGGCTCTAGAGAGATTACTTTCACTTTTCCCTAGATATATTTAGTGTACTAACTAGCATAGTTAGGATATTATTTTTCTTTGGTTTTGTCAGTAGCATGTTTGAAATAAATTTTATTAAGTGGTAGTGTATGTAACATTGCATTGTGGGTAGCAGTTTCCTGCCTTAACCTAGCCACATCCTCAGCTGTTATATGAGACAAGTTTCCCATATTTTCTGCAAGTTGACTTTAAAAAAAAAAAAAAAAAAGAAAAGAGAAAAAAAAACAGACAGGAGAAAATAGCTAGAAGGTTAGGATGATCTTAAACACCATATAATGACTGTTTAGAATGTGTGCATCTAATCAAAAGGACTTTTTTCTCAATTACTGTACAGCCTTCAAGATACGTATTGGAGGAACACAAGAAAAGTAACACTTGTCAGAAAAAATGCCTGAGCAGCAAGAATAATCAAGATGAGACACATTTAACCATTAAGATGTAGCCCCTTATTCAAAGCCTGATCAGGGGTTAGATTATTTCACTGGAGAATATTCTTTCTATTCTATGAAGAAGTGAGAGAGATGGCAACTCAAAATGAATGAAAACAATTACTACTTGCTGTTATATAGAATCATAGGGTTAACAGAAGATGACCATCCTTTTAATTTAAATAACAGTTCAGTTTAAGGTTTAATTTGATCTTCAGTAGCCTGATTCCACTGTACAGAAAACGGACAACATTTGCTCACACTAGAAATGTAACAGCATTTTTCCCCCTCTATATGCTTAGTGGTCCCATGCACTGTCTACCCCAAACCAAATCTTATTTAGAAAAAGGTTATAAGGCAGAGAACAGTAAGTCATCACAAAAAGGCAGCAGGAAAACTCAGATGTTCAGTCCTACTCCTTGCAAACACCAATAAGAAGCATTTTAAAATGGACTGCTAAAATAACCTTGCTGTTACAGTTTTTTTTAATTAACAGGCAGTTTTAGCTTTTGCTTTAACAGATTAGTATATATGTGATATCAGCATACTTGAAGCTGTTACAGAGATGTTGGAAATTAGAAGTCTACAAGATACCCAAGTCTAGCAACAAAAGTTCCATAAAATATGCAAATATTTTAAATCAAACGGTAGGTTAAATATATTAGCTAAGAACCACCAGAAAACACAGTACTATGCCTCCAAAAATTATAATTTCTTCTAAGTTATGAAAGACAGAGCCAAGGAGAGAGGTTTCACTCCTTAAAAAAAAAGAAAATGTTGCTCTAGTGGAAACAGATACGTTAATAACACCTACAATTAATACCTGCATCTGAGGAAACTGCATTAGGACTTTCTGTATTATAAAAATCAGCATCTTGTTATAGTATATATTGTACAACTTGTAAGTGCAATTTAACAAGTTTGCCATCATACTGCTTTAAGCAGAATATTTATATCTCTCCAGTTGTAGCACAGAACCAAACATTTAAGTACAAATAAACTTTCAGCAGAGTATCATAGTGTTTATATGCTGTACGAACTTTGAGTGGCATAAGGCAAAACGTTTGGAAATAAAACATGGCTTAAAAGTTTCAAAACACATTTCAGAAGAAGTGAAAGATGTAATTATCTTTTAGTGTTGCATTACAATTGCCTTTAAATAAGATTTCATTTGTCGTCAAAGATCAAGCTCATAGTTTACCAGAGAAATTCCTTAGCATAATACTTCCTTTGTAAGTGTAATTGCAACTTAAAGCATCCCCTATGGAACACATAAGTTACCTTCGATTTTTGCAGATCTACCTTTTAAACAAAAGACAGTCAAGCGTACATCTGCAATCAAGACGCTGGTTTACACAGTGGATTTTCAGGATTCACGCATCTGCTTCATTAGAAGTGCAAACTATACTGAAAGAAGCCATCAGTTTCTCAGGTATTAGGTCTGCATAAAGTTTAGCTTTATAATGTCTCCGTACTAAAAAAATAGCATTCTTTTCAGAGACAGATTCTGCAAACTGCATCTAGATTACTCAGTTAAACTATTTGTTTTTCTGCTTTTAAGGGATTTTGCCTTACTAGATGAAGACTGCACTGTAGTCATCTTGATCTTGACAGCACAGGTGAAAAAGTATGTACAGAAAAAAAAAAAACCTCTCACCAAGGTACCTTATCAAAACACAGTTACAAATTTGGAGAATAACTTTGCGCACACAACTGAAAGCATTAAAAAGCAATTCCAGAGAAAGCCTGAGCACAGTATTTCAGTGCAATAAATTTTAAAATTCAGACTTCTGTAGGAAGTTCAATGTTCTAATATTAAAAGATGTGACTGCGAATAAATTCTGGAGTTTTAAAAATCAAACAACTGCATTCATATGAATGAAAACAAGTATTTAATATCAAAAGATATGTTATCTATTATATAAAAATACTGAATCTACCTACCATCAAATAGAAATTGATAAATATCTTCAATGCATAACTGTAGCTGAAAAAACATTGTGCTTACAATCGAGTTCCACAAATAACAGCGGCAGCAACTTCCAAAAGCTTTTGCTGCATGAAAGGTTGATTAAAACTGTAATGCACACAAACATTTTGTTTATATGAAAATATTACCATTCTCTCCATCATTTTTTACCTTTAACTTTTTTCCATTTATGTTCTTAACCACACTGTGAAAATATAAAGAAACAAAAGCAACCCATCATTAGGAGAATTAAATATCACCCTTACTTTTATATGAGATGGGTGATTTGCAGAATACTCGTTTTTCATTTTAAGGTAGAATTCTACAAATTTGGCCACATCTAATAACTTTCAAAGTACTGAATTAAGAACAATGCCATTTACCTTACAATAAATATTATTACAGTGTTTTTTATGAGCAGGGTTTTATGTTGCTTTGATAAATAGATAATAAAAATCAAAACACAACCTGTATTTTTTACTGAAATCTCCTTTCCCATTTTCTCTCCATCCCCACAAAACAGAGAACCTGCCTTCTACCCACTTCTCCAGCTATTCATCTCACATCACTCCTGGCTAATTTCTTACTGGGAAAGTTAAAGATAAAGAGGAAAATAAAAAAGGAGGGATGGCAGCTTCAAAGAGATGTTCTTTATTTTACAAGTAAAAGCTGAACAATATCTAGAAAATGTTTTACACAATTCTTCTGCTCTGAAAAACATCTATGACAAAAAGAAAAAATTTAAAAATCACTCAGCTAAAACTAAAAAAGTACTGTGCATCTGTGATACAATCAAGCTAATAAGAAAAATTCTAGACATAATGTCCAAAGAGGCAAAAAAATAAGATACTTTCTCAAAGATGTTTCCAATTTTGTTCTGAATCTGAGTGAGCAAATCAAGACTACTAATACACGCTGTCTGTGCACATTATTCCTTACTACACACAGCATTTTGCAATTTATTTCAAAGCCTCTATTATAAACAAAAAAATACTGCTTTTGTTAACCCACTCCGTACTGGTACAGTAAAGGCTTATATTACACAATCAAAGTCATAGTTACAATATGTAAAGTATATAAAAAATATTATACACACATGCACATATGATATCAAGTATTTGAATCTTACATATGCATCAAATTTATGTTTCATTTTAAAACTAAGTGTTAACATTAACTGGTGAATAAAGTTATTTATAGTCTCCCAAAAAGTCTAAGACTGATCTATTTCTCTTAAACACTGAAACTACAATAAGCAATTAATGTAAGCACAATCAAAACCTCCCAGCTCTCACAGTTCACTCTGTTATGCAATGACTACATTAAATCCTAGCAATACCCATATCCAAAAGCATCACTTAGACGGCAGTACACAACCAGTTATGATATCCAAATGACATATTTTGCATCAGATATAAAAGAAACATAATTGCCCTTAATTTGCATTACATAAAACTGCCAAGCAGTTTTGAAGGCATGTAAAGCAAGGCAGACATGATTTAAGATTTGCAAAGGAATCCCCAGACTAACACTTCTGTGACAGCCAATTACAGTAAAAAACACAACCCCAACAAGCAGCCTGCTACTAGACCTTAGGAAAGGTAAAGTTTCTTACAATGAGTTACAGATTCACAAGTATAAGAAGACAAGGAGAAAAAGTAAAACAGAAGGAATCCAGCCACCCAGCAAATATGAAGCAGACCCAAGATCGTGATACAATCCAAAGATGTAAATTATTGTAAATCATCACTGTTGTTCAGAATTTCACACAGCCACTTGTGCCAATTTTGCTCACTTTTCCACAGACACAATAATGAAGTAGGGAGAGGGAAGGGGAGGGAAAAAAAAAAAAAAAAGAAAAAAAAAAAAGGAGGGGGAAGAAGAGTGGGGGAACCTGAACTGAGAGTACAAATAAAGTTCTGCTGCCCATATGCTTTAACTGTACAGAAGTTTGGGCTCTTACAGCATTTTGTACTCCCTCCAAATCCTCATGAGTCACAAAAATTAAAAAGCTATATCCTTCTGGATGCCAGGAAGGGCCTTACCACGGGCCTTTTGTCAAAATACTAAAAAAAAAAAAAAAAAAAAAAAAGGAAAAAAAAAGAAAAGGGAAAAAAAAAAGGGAGAGAGAAAGAAAAAGCCACAGTGTAGGCAGTCCTACTTGGAGTCCTCTGATGTCACAGCCACATGACTCGCTCGCTCCAGTAACAGTGCTTGCAAAAAAAAGGAGTTTTAAAGCTTTTGCTTTTTTGGATTGTGTGAATGCTTCATTCGCCTCACAAACAACCACAGAACCACAAGTGCGGTGCAAACTTTCTCCAGGAGGACAGCAGAGAAGTCTCTGGTTTTTAAATGGTTAATCTCCGCAGGTCACTACCAGCCACTGAGACCAACAGAGTCAGTAAGTGCTCTCTAACCACAGTCTATGCAGTAATAGTAGGTCCTTCAAATATTTGCTCATTCTCTTTTTTTTTGTTTTGTTTCCTTGCTTTTCACATGTTACCAGTGCTACACAATTTTTTGACAGGGAAAAAAACAACTATAGAGTCTATGCAATCCAGGAGCACTGTAAAACTAAAACAAGGTTTGGCTATGGTTTGTGTTTTCAGTTTGAGGATCCAAGAAGTATTTACACCAGAAGGTGAAAGCTCTGCGTAAACCGAGAGGGACTATGGCATCAAACAGCCTGTTCAGTTCAGTGACACCATGTCAGCAAAACTTCTTTTGGGGTAAGTGCTGCAATATTTGAGCTTCTGTTTTCCGTTGTCGGGAGTTTTCTTACTGTTAACAATGCTGGTTATAGTTAGCTAAGCAAAAACTTGCTGAATGGGATGTCAGGGTGTTAAAATAGCATACCTGGTTTGTGTGGGGGGGAAGAAAGTCACCATAAATAACTTCTGCAGATTTATGAACAAGTTTGTTAGCTGACAAGCTGAGCAAAATGCAGTCGGTGGCTCAGTCCTTAGTGTTTGACAGCAGGTGTGCTCAGCTGTCACCTGATTCAAGGTGTAGCTACACAATTTGGAAGAATCTGATCAGATCTAATATAATGTTTAATATTATCTTAGGGAAAAAGATAAAGTTATTTAGTGAGTTAATCAACAGCAGAACAGAATGTGTTATGAAGAAGTCTGGTGTAAAGCCTAACACTTTTCGATGTACCCACCATGACTGGTTAATGAAAGATATTGTAAGAGACTTAAATCAGTAATTTAAGACTGCTTATTCTCTAAACCTGATGAAAATTAGTAGCGTGTAGCACACAGCCGCCTCTCCTACCCATAAATGCCCTATCATTGCTCCAGACATCTTATTTTTAAGCATATATATCAGAGGAAGTTATCAGTGTAAATCTGCAGTTCTCTAGTCTTTTGTTGCTCTCCTTTCACAGCAAAGCATGTCTGATACATATTCATTCATAAAAGCAACTTCTTCTCATTATAGTTATTATGAACAAGGCAAAACATTCATGCATAAAAATATTAAGCTATGAAACAAAAAATACATGATTTAACATGCTGATGAATTTAAGCTTTAATTGAAAGTGGGATTTAAAAAAATTCTGTGGAAGAGCACTGCCAAATATTTACTTCAATATTGTGAACTGTAAACACAGACTCCTTTAAGAAATCATATATGTATACTGAGGTAATTATTTATATGCACTGTATACATATATGCCCATAAAAATCAGAAATATGCCATAAAATTGCACCTCTATCATTGCTTACTTTGAAAAGCTTCTTCCTCTCAGATACAGTTTTAAAATCAGAACAGAGCACTGCACTCACAAAATATTAAATAAAACTGCATATGAATTTAAGTGATTTATCTGCAAGTAATATAAAGTAATATTTTAAAGCGTGTTGGAAAATGCTGTATTCTAGTCATCCATGACAACTAGTAAGAAGTATAGTCAAATTTTTTTTTTTCCAAAGCATCTTTTACTGAGACAGATCAGGAAAACTAACTGAAAATTCCGAAAGTTCAAGGAAAAAAAAATTCTGAAAACTTACAAGATTTTCTTAATTGTGTCCATCATGTTGAAACTATGTCGGGACCGTAGCTAAACCTATTTCTTTTCTTCCCCTGCCCCCCTTCTAAGAAAAACAACAATGCTAGAACCATTTTCAGTATATACATCCCGATTAAGCTTGTATTGTAATGAACTGATGACTGGAGTTCCTTTTACCCCTCCTACTTCACACGCTTTGACTGGTTCCCACTTAAGCACATGAATAAGCTATAAGACCGTGTGTAAGAAAAGAAGTGAAGAATAGCTTCTTCCACATAAGACACCAATTTAGCTTATGATCTATAGATACCAAAAGAGATAACAGAACCTGTGGCTGCTCATGTAGCTATAATACACCGAACACTGAGCTGAAATGCTAACACAAAACCGGTAAGAGCTTTTCTCCTGAATCTGCTGTCTTAACGGAGCACAGCAGAAGCGTAGCCAGACCACATTATCCCAGTGTTTACAACAGGAAATACAGTTTACATGTATAGGGACTTTCTTTTGCTTTTACTTCCAAAAAAGATTAGAAGAAATTTAGTTGGCTAAAATTATCAAAACACGGAGTGCTGACTGCTTAATTCACCTACTTTTGATCATTCGTAAAGTCAGTGAGAAGTGCTGTAACAGGAATTATACTTTTCCTCAAACTTCACTAAAGAGGGTTGGGTACACAAATTTCACTTTGGACACAAATAATGGGCGCAAGGAACAACAAAACCTCACCAACTCTGCCAATATGTAAGCAATACAACTTAAGCTAAAAACAAAACTAAAAAAAAAACTCTTTATAAAAAGGAGACAGAGTATATATTAAAAAGAACAAAAGCCAGAAGACCCAAGTTACTCATGAATTTGCCGTTTCCTACCAACGGTGCAGCAGTACGTCAGAACGCACCATCTATTCTTCCTTTCTGTACTGTCTGTATCTCCTTCTACTCCCATCTCCACCTTATTCCTTTCAGGACTGTTGAATTTAATTATGTTTCTCTTCAATAATTAACTGATGAAACATAATGATGAGTAATAATAGGGAAGGAAAATCACATTATGATGATTAACTTGCATGGTTGCTCATCTATGCCATTAACCATATTTCTGAAAATTCTTATTTCACTTATTTTTGTCTATGTGTTTTTGACTCCAAATGAAAGGGAAAACAAGAGTAGTGATGAGGAAGGATCCCTTCCTAATTAATGTCAACACATATACTCCTCTACAGTTTAGTACATTTGAATTAACTAGACACTACGTTTCATACCCAGAGTATTTCTACCTTATGCTAGTTATACACAGGTTTTGACTGCTTCAAGCCTATGTAAACCTTCTTAAGCCTTTAAATATAAGTGCATTAATTTCAACCAGCAAATGATATTATATTCACATCCACATTGTTTGAAGAAAAAAATTGCTCAAAATAAACACAAAGCAAAAAAAAACAAACAGTATATTTATTAGAAAATTTGGTAAATATTGTTTATAAAGTATTTCCGAGAATGAAATACTTTTAAAATGCCTCCCACAACAGTTATAACTTAAAAAAAAAAAAGGCTTTTTCAAATATGTTCTGTGCATCTTCATAGGAGGATTTCACCGAAAAAAGTAAATCTGATAAAAATTTGGCTAATAATTTAATCGATTGTTCCACATGTAACTTCTGGAAGTTGATCCCGATAGACAGACACAGTAAATCTAAATGAAAGTCTTCAAGTTAACAACAAAAAAAATTTACTCTGCTTATATTAAAATACTCCTCAGTACCTTCTCATTTATTCTTCAAAAAGACAAACCTTTTGTAGCTTTCAACTCTCAACTGCTTTACTATTTGGTAAAGAATCTTGATAAGAGAGAAATAGATCCTTTTTGATTATCTGTGTGTATAAAACAGAAATTTTCCATTATGTTCGAGCTGTTTAACATATTCATATTATTGTGAATGCTAGGCAAAATGTCAGGTACCTTTTGCATAAAATATAATTCAAAATACTAGGACTTGAAAAAAATAATACTAAAAACTATGCAAGAATGACTATTCTCATGTGCATTAAGAAAGCTGCAAGCTTCTCACTAAGGCTTTCGATATATGAAACCCCTAAACCATGCGGAATTGGACTACATCACTTATAGGATTCTTAGGCAGCAAAATGCACTGATCTGTTTAATTATCTGTCTCGGATGAACTATTAATAGCCAATATTGTTTAAATCAACTACACTGATGTAAAATTTGCCAAGATTGAAATGTTCCAGTTTATTAGAAGAACATTGAAATACCTGATGGTTAAATAAACTGGGGAAAGGAAAAAAAAAAAACACCTAACTCATTAGGGACACTAAGATTTTATCAAACATACAGGATTAATCTCTATTGAATAGAACCATTCACAAATCAAAACTTACTCCACTTCAATACTTTCATGCAGTGCTAATCAATTACAACCTTTTCTAGTTATTCGAAATCCATGTGCTTTTAATTTTATTCACTGGTGGTCTAAAATATAATATTCAGGCCAAGCTAAGTCATTCTGTATTGCAACTTTGCTTTTTTTCAATAAATATTCATCTAGAGGTTTTCTTAGAGAGAACTGCTCATATGAAGACTGTGGTAATATTTTTATACTGTACCTCCTTGTTGAAGCAAAAGGTTAGGGGTTACCTAAATACCTCAACTGTATATACAAAAAAAGGAAAAGGTAAGTATTCACATGAAAAATCCAAAGGGACTATATTATTTATTTTTGCATTTCCTATGATTAATGATGCACCAGTGCATACTTGAAAACTGAAGTCAAAATAGGGTAACACCTCAAATTCCTTTACAAACTGTACAAATATCAAACTTCCATGCTGTATTAACTACTCTACCAGAAATATTTAAAGGCTCTGCCACCCCACATTAAGAGCATAACAATAATACTGAAATTCCTCTCAAGCAGTGTGATTTCTTGGTCATGGTCAGACTAACATTCATCTTAAAATTGCACCTTATACCTTTATTTTTCCTGATTGCTTTTCAGAACACAGTTTTTATGAATAACACGCAGCTCAGAGGAGTCTTAAGTAAATAATGAACATCTAATACTGTATCCATTTAAGTATAAAGGGAAAAATAAAGCAGTAAATAATTCTTGCAAGAGATGCTAACTATACAGTGCAGACAGTTCAAAAGAGCAAACAGAAGCTGGATAACAACTGTGTTTAAGGACATGTCACACCTTGCGGCACGCACCCATCGATGGGCAGCATTAATAACAACTAAGAAGAAATACTTTCTAAAACCCTAAGTTAACACAAGAAACTGAAAATACAAGCAAAATTTGGCATTCTTGTATGCACAAGTCCAGCACACTCCGGTGGAAATTAAAGCAGAGAGGGAAGGTAGGAATTATCCTGTGCTTGCCAGGCTGCAAAGGTGCTGAGCACCCGCATTGCTCCTGCTTGGCTACTACAGGAGCCAACGGCAGCTGTTAGTGCTGGGCACCTCTTGAAAATTACACGTTTTACTCTACGTACCTAATAAAAATCAACATTGTGTGTTGTAGGTGATGGAGTTGGTTCTGGAAACTCATTAAATACACTCCATTAATAAGAATTACAATAAATTGCCATGTTTAATATGCCCTAGAGTATATAATATTTTAATTAAGGCAGCCTCAAGATAAATAGTGAGTTTAAGATGGTAAAACCTGAAGCATTTTAAGGTCTTAACTTCGGCACTGAGAGAATTCAAGTTTCATGCAACCAGTTAAGTAACTGCAACATGAAAATATTCAACTGTTATTTTGAATATAAAAAAGTTAATTTGTCTAAAAGGAATAAATACAACATTTATTCTGATAAGTGAACTCAATAAATAAGTGTGCTATTTCAAAGAGATCTTCCTTGTAAATTTTGCCAGACTTGGGAATTAACCACAGATTTTCATCCGGAGACAGCAGACACCCACAAAATGCAGAAAACATCTCCCTCCTCCACCACAGAACCCCCACAAGAAACTACTGTTATCAACAAAATTAATTTTTGCTCACATTATATACAATAGCTTTAATTTCTATTGTATATATTTATTTCAAACTGGCTTCTAAATCCTTATGGGGAATAGCCTAAGCAGGTCTATCTTCTGCTCTCAGGTGTTTTTGTTTTTAAGTTAATAAAGCTTAAATCTAAGAGCACGTTTCCTTACATAAACATGCTCTCTTCTACAAATAAATATAAGACCTGCCACTTAACACACTGAAAAGCACACCCTAAAGAGAATATTTTAAAGATGAGCACAAAGACAAAATAAACTCCAGCTACTATATCGTAAAACAGTTTAACACTTCCAATAAAAAAATCCATTATTCATGCATCTGTTTCCTGGATATATTTTTTATTCTGCTTGTTAGCATACTGTGTACTGTTCTAGCCTTCCTCATGTAGCTTTAAGTTTCCTATTTCTTGTATGAACTTGCCCCAGGAGGGAAAAAAACATAGGTTTTCTACTGACTCACTTTAACTGCTGAAGTCATTTTAATCAGAGCAATTAAATTATTCTGCGCAACCTACACCTTATTAAACATTTTTATTTATAAAAATTTATTTTAGCATAGCAAAAGATAAAAGGGAAAAAGGCTACGTTTTCTGTTAACTACACATGGTGCTTTAAAAAGTATTTTCATATTTACTGTATCCTTAACAGTTTTCTTTAAGAATATTTTTTCATCTCTAATAAACTATCTTTATTTATACAGCAAAGGCTAAAACCAGTTTCTTCTGCTGTCTGTCTCTTTTAAAAATGCCACATTCATTAAGGTCAGGCAGTTCTGGAATTAACAATAGTTTTAAGTTTTAATATGTTATAGCTGAAAACCCCGCGGCAAAAATATTTTGGCAGGAATTCATTCAAATATGGTTATACTATATTTCTGATAGACAGTAGCTTATTTCACATACTACAGTTCATCAGAATTGCTAGTGTTTCATAATGACTTAAAATTTATAATCATTCATTTTCTTGGATAAGGAAAGTTAAAAGCTGATGACCTTACATACATTTATATTCCCCAGAATTTATTTGAACCGTAAGTGTGCCAAACCATTGTTTACTTATCCCTCATGGTCAGATATCTTCCATCTAAATCCACTCTGTGGTTTACTAAAACAGAAAGACAGAGCCACTGCCAGTTACATAATATTTTACTGTTCAGAGGAAAAGGACCCAGCCTCGATCTCAAGGAAAATTAACTGTAACACTAATAAGGTGTGTTTGCATCTATGTGCACGTATACACCGATGACCATACACTGGGAGCAGTTCTTCTGAAGGTGGGTCTCATAACAAATCAGAGCAGGGTGACGTTACAAGTCATTATTAATTGTTCAATTGAATTTCTTCATCAAACACATTTAATATATATGACCCTACACACTTAAAAGAGAGGGGTTTTCTTTTTTTTTTAAGGAAAAATAATATAGATAAATAATTATGCCTAAGTGCGTTCACTTCCAGAGAGTGTTAATCCCCCAAAATATCCGTAATTCATTTAAATACAAATCAGAAAAGAGAGAGTTAAAAAAGCATGATATTTTAATGTATCCATGTGTGGTATTAGAACAGGGTATTCTTTCTTTTCAGAAATGTTAATGAGCTGTGTATGTGCAAACATGCACATATATACAGTTCAAACCTCTAATTCCTACTAATCCATACTTCCAAAATTTTGAAATTCTTCAAGTAAAAAAACCAAAACAAAAACACTAAGAGTGTAAATTTAGAACACATCTGTATTGGTACAATATTTTCTACCCTAACACTGAAGTTGTAAAAGAGAATGTGCTATCACATTCAGATTTGCCAGCAGTACAAACACGCAAAGAACATTTACAACTCTTTCCATATCTCTACTTACTCTGCTAATATGCAATGTAGGAACTTGCAGTAAGGGTCTTGTCTTAATAACTGTAAAGAAGAATGTCTATTAATGCTGTTACAGTGTTCTACATAAATTGTAAGCGTTAGTGCTGGTAATGAAATAATAGATGGCAGAAGTACTCATTTTAGAATACTTGGCAATATTTCTGAGGAAATAGATGTTTGGGAGTAAGTCTCTTGGTATCTTCTTGCTTCTTCCCATAGTCCCATGAAGAGAGAAACTGCTTTTGTGGACGTTAGACCGGCCAATCTTAACTCACCTCAACTTGCAAAGTGAAATCACTCATTTTAGCCAAAGCAGTCTTATTTGTAGGTCGGCTGCTGTTTTTTGGCACAGTGCAATATATTTCTTCTGAAAGTGATCAAAAAAAAAGGCACACCGTATTTACATTGAAAGAATTCTGATGTGAAATGCAGAGTTGTTCTGCCAAGAATTGATATTACTTCACAACATTGTTTTTATATGAATCCTATCATACATCAATAATGTACTATAAATACCAACCTTCATGTAGAATCAGCAAGAGTAATTTTACGCAGATTAAATAGTTAGGATTTCCACAGAACTTAAAAGGCATGTTAAGACGACCACCAAAAGAAACTAATTCTGAAGACTCTGTCAAAATGTGCTATTTCAGTTTATTATGCCTCAAAAAGCCTTTTAGGTGACCCATAATACTGAATTGCTATAGTAGCTACGCCCTTGCTGCATTTTCTGTATAAATTCCACGAGTAACTGCTTTCATCCAAATATATCATCTATTCAACTGAGAATCCTCCACCTTTAAATAGAAAACTTTCAGGAAAAAAGAAAAAAGCGTCACGTTTGCTCTTTAACATTGAAGGGACACGTATGGTCTAGCTTAGTGACTCTTTATTAACAAGTGTTTGATGAATTAATGCTACTAGCTATTGTATAATACTCAAGCACAGGAGCAGCTTTGTAATAGAGTACTTAAAGTCTGCAGCATATTTACTTTCCAACACAATCTGCAAAACTTGTTTCCTCTAAGTAAAGACCACCAGTATAAATTCACATGAAGAGAGTTCATCTTCTGCGTTTTTCCAGTCAGTGGTATCAAAGTTTAACTCCGCTGTGTTTGGTTATTTGGGGAATAACCAAGCCATAACAATGAATGGTTTATTTAAAACTGACAGCACCAGAAAGCAGCAACTATTTACTTAGGCGGCGTACCTTAGTATACACCAGTAAAAATGTTCTCTTTTCCCAAAAGGATTTTCTGCATAAAGGGCATTCACTTTGCTTCCTTCCCACCCCTCTCACATCCAACTCTGTACATTCAAAATTAAGTGCTATATTTTTCTTGCTATTCAGTATATTTTTATTTCCCCCTTTCTGATTAAAAGGCATAAACAGAAACACTAAAACAAATTCAGGGGGCACGCTCTTTCTACTGACATTTTATTAAAGAAACCAGCATTCAGAAAAAGTCCAGTTATTTGTCAATAATAAGTAACACCAACTAGGTAGCAAAAAAAAATTAATTTAGCATCAAATTGGAAGAAATATATTCCACAGCATAAATCATGTTCATACTGTAGCAAGAACAGTTTCATTCTAATGCGACACAGTACATTGCATACACAAACACTGGAATAACTTAATTTTACAATATTTCAGGAAAAGGACCTAAAATCATGCTCTGTTATTTTGTATAGCAATTAATTCAGTCATGACCTCATAGTAATTTGGGGGTCTAAACTCATTAAAGTAACATTTTAATATTATCTTTAAAAGCAAAAGCAAAATCTGAATTACAGCTGAGCTATCTAAATGCATATTAATACTTCTTAAAACAAACGAAGGCTATTATAATACTCATTAGGTACAAAACAAAGGCTTGGAAGTGCATAATTTTGTTACTTGAAATTATAATATTAATTTACTAACTAATTTCAAAGCACATATGTCCTGCACATGTGTAAAACCTACTTGAAGCAGCCAGCTTACATATACACACACACGAGCTGGAATGTTCCAATTCTGATCAAAGATGTATGTAGCCGGATGTGCGGTTAATTCACTGATCAAATTTTCACAACTGAA
The DNA here is from genome assembly GCF_013368605.1 of Nyctibius grandis. Taxonomy (NCBI): domain Eukaryota; kingdom Metazoa; phylum Chordata; class Aves; order Nyctibiiformes; family Nyctibiidae; genus Nyctibius; species Nyctibius grandis. The sequence goes on along the minus strand of NC_090658.1, from coordinate 127,448,736 downwards.
AAACATCTTGAAACATATAGTCCTAGTTACCAGTAGTGTGTGCTTTTTACTTTATCATCAGAATTACTCATCGGTTTACATTTTAGGGCATATCTTAAAAATAATACAACCTCTTTCTCACACTTTAAACAAAAATAAAAAAGGAAGAAACAAAGAAAAAGATGAAAAGGCTGGTTTTCAGTTCCAAGATTCTTAAAGGGCACAGTAAGACTGAGTGAAATAAATTTAAAATACTCATACAAGCTGAACTCTAATCTTAGTGACATGTTCTTACAGTAAGCTTGTGCTCCATAAAACCTACATAAAAATGTCAGGAGCATAGACACACAGCACATGCACGCAATGTAAGACACAAATCTGCCCTGTAACAATAATATACAGTAGCTCCTCAATGTGCATGAAAGATTTTAAAAGGCACTAAATCTATAAAAATAGTCTACTGTCAGACTTCAGCACTGTCTACTGAATCAACCAGATGCATTGAATAAACAGTACTTAATGGCTACTAAATTTTATCAGCTTTGTATAAAGTTAGAACAATTTGAACTAACAGTTGTTTGAAGTCTTCTACCATCACATTTAATAATCTTACCTGCTTACTGAACTGGCTAGATATAGTAAACATAATAATATAATGGCTATTCCACTTGATCAGATATGCATAAAATAAGAACAATCTAAACAAACTAATAAAGATACTGAGAGGTGCAACAATTTTACTAGTCTCAACCCTGATTAAAAGAAGTCTCTTTTTCTTCTTTACATACCTGGTTGTTATCAATTACTGATGTGTCTTCACCCCTTCTTGTTGCAAAACTTCCTTTAAAACTTACAGCACACACTGCACAACATTTGAGACCTATATACATAAAAATACTCTTTTTTTTTCAGTAGCCCAGAAAATCTGAAGGTTTTTTTAGGCTGACGATATCTTCACATAGAAACACAGAACTTCTGCAGACAGTAAGAAGCCTTTAGTAAGCCTTTTTGCTGCACCATAATAATCTGATCCAGAAATTCAAGGGTACCTTAAACAACGGGCTACCTGTTCTAGCCATGCTTAGGAATGTGGCCAAATCATTTTTATTGATTTAACCTTTATAGGAATGCTACATATCCTCAGAGCAAAACATTTCTAATGCATTTATAATATGATATACCTCTGAGAAGTTATGAAAAAAAAAAAAAAATCTTATGACAGATAGGCTAGCCCCCCTCCACTATTATGTTTTTTCTGATTTAGTGATCGATAGGCATTCAAGTGTTAGAATATTTTCTGAGTTTGTATGTGTCTGTATTCATGGGATGAAGTGGTTGAAACTGTAACACAGAGGACAAGACTAATATCTGACCTGTCTTTGTTTGAGGAATAAGAACTGGTGAACTGATAGCCAAGACTCTAAATACCCCTTTCATTCTAGAGTTACACATCAATCATGTTACCTGCAAACATATCAAGTTAAAACTTCCAGAATTTACAGTCCTTTTTGAATAAACTGAGCAGCATGCTGGTTATGTTCAGAGAGCTTACAGAAGGTGGTTTGTGTATCTCACCAGAATTCTTAAAGAAGTACTTCTCAAATTCCCTCTTCATCAGAAATCTTTTTCATATGTATTTCGAATCAGTATTTTTTGATGTCAGATTCATATTCTATTATTTTGAAGCTCAGGTTTGAAAAAATAGTGCATTTTAGTATTTGGTGTTCTTTGGAATGTTACAAACCACACTTGAGCATTACCAGGAGTCACTTGTTTTTCAGAAAGTAAACTGTTCTGAGTTGCTCATTATGGTAAACTTCTTCACAGTGTAAAGCAAAAGTGGATGTAGTGACTGAACAGTTAGTCAAACAAAAGCAAACACACTTATGTTACGAATTACATTAGTTATACTTCTTATAAAGAAAATCGGGGGACTGGAGGGGTAGTTGTTTTTTAAAAAAAACAAATGAAGAAAACCTGGTAATTAAACTTTTCTTACTCCTAATAGCTACTAGCATGAAATTCTAGTATATTATTCTTCACAACAGAAAGACGTGTAGCCAGGCACAGTTTAGGTCAGAAATACACACATCACTTATTTTAATAAGATTTATATCTACATTTTTTTCTGAAGACAACATCATCTAGAAACCACTGATACTAAGGTCTCTCTCATGTACAAAGAAATATGTAGCGATTCTACAAAGAAAGAAAAATCTTAAAACAATTCATTAGTGAGATAAGTGCCTATCTACTCATGTAATGTAGTCAAGTTAGCACATCAAAGCAATGAAGTGTGATCAGAACGTACAGCATATCAAAAAACATATATCTGCACATTCTCACAAATATTTTTTCTTTTTTTCAGTGTTTGGCTTGTCTTTCAGAAAATACACCGCTAGTTTTGTTTCTTCTTCCACTTTTTCTAAGAAATATTCTAAAGTTGAATCCATACCCAAATAAACAACATCCACACATAAAATATCCCTTGATACAAGCCTTACGCTTTGCTAAACCAGATGAAACTAAGACCTTAATGTGACGTGAAGCAGGGATTTTTCTAAGGACAGCCTAGTTCTACCTTCATTCATGCTGCACATCAAGCATCTGTCCAGATGAGTGCTTGCATTTATGCAAACCCAGTTTGCTTTGTACTACAGTAGGTTAGAGCATTCCAACAAACAGCTATCACATGCAGACCAGGGACAATATCCATGAATAAATAACTAGTAACTCCAAACAAGATCCTAGAAAGATCATTGAAGCATATCAGATCATATTTACTTCATATCAGCTTTAGTACTTGTAGAATAAAAGTTCGTGGAGGAAGAAGAAAACAAAACAACCTACAGAGTTCAGAAAAGAAATCCTTTGGATGATGCACGGTTGAAAATTTTTGCAATGAACAGCCTCGTGCTAAGAGCTGTCTCTCTCTTCCACTGTTATGTTACAGAACAGAACTTCTGTTGTCACTTGCTATTACAGTGCACCTTAAGGACCTAGGCAGTACTGGAAAGTAGTGGGATGTGTTAGAAATGCAAATTTTTACAGACAGTGATGATGGAAAAAGGCCTAGTTTAAATGCAGTTACACTAATAAAACTACTTATAGTAGCACACAGTTTTTTTATAACATAATAGATGCATTTGTATAAGAGTATTTATTAGCATAGTTATCCTGGCAAACAATAACATCTTTTGATGCTACAGAAAAGCTGCTCTGTGCTGGCATGTGAGAAAGGTCAGATGGTGGAAAACTAACCTCATGTGCTTAACCTGTAAACTCTTTCCTTTCCTGACTACTAACAAATGTCCTAGCAGAGGATATCCACAGCCTTTCCAAGAACTCGCGTAGGGAACCCTTTGCTCTGTTCCAATGGAATAGAACATGTGCACGTTTGCCTTCAAGAGCGCTGGCCTCTGTGGCAGCTCTCTGAATAAGTCTGTCTACACAGGTTTGCCACAGAAAAATTGCCTCCAGACTTGCAGTTCCTAAAGGTTTTATATATACACACATGTATACACACACACACATATATCCATACATATAAGTCTCTAAAAAGCAACATACTCAACTACTCAAGTCTGCATACTATTAGAGGAGAAACTGCGATACTTCAGGAACCCTAGAACTTGATTTCAGTGTTTTGAATAAGGGAAGACAAAGCAAAGAGACAGCAAACTCTGGGAACATATTTTGCAAGGCTGTTTTATAGGGACTCAAGCAGGAAAATGGACAGATAAGGCAAAGCTCTCTTTCTGACATGTGACTGGTATTATACCACAAAGAGAGGAGCACCAAAAAATACTTGTCCTTGCTGACATACACAGAGGCTTAGGGTGATGGGAGGCATTACAGGTCAGGCAATGCACACATTCTGGCAACGTATAATTTGAGTAACGCAGCTTGTTTTCATGGCAATTCTGACAATTCTTCCACATTTCCCAGTGGATTCATTTTCTGGTTTAATGATTCTCCCCTCATTTTCTAATAGTGAAAGTACTAGGAGCATGCCATTTCACAGCCAAATATTTTGACTCTGGCAGCACTTCACTACCCACCCCTCATACTTCTGACCTTCTCATTCTCAGGTCTTGAAAGTAAGGAGTACAGCTCTGGCTCAGTTTTCAAATGCCACTTCTTGGCCACTGGTCTTTTCTTTCAAAAGTGTTCCTAAGCATCTTCAGACTTGTATACTATCCTGCTGTCTTCTCTATTTTCTGATAGAACAGGGCATAGCGCCCACAAGAAGCTGATTCCAAACTTACTTGAATATATTACAATCATAAATCCTATTCTTCTACTTTCAAAATTGGCAAAAAAAATATGACCACCTGATTAGAAGTTTTTCAACTGTCTTATTTTCACATGGCAATGGTTAAATGCTATGCCTTTTAGATGTCCTGGTCCCATGCAGAAGTCAGAGCCACCTGGAAATTCTAGACATCTCAACAAAACTCATTTCTTTAGCAGGAATTTTGAAAATTATATTTTTGTTATACATTTGCTCAGCGCCTACCATAACAAAAATACTGATCCATAAGTATGACCTTTATATGACAACATAAATCAACAATAGCAGAACTTCTATAATCAGTTCATCATCAGTTCAGCCTTGCTGAGCATCTGTTTGTTTCAGCCCAAAGTAAAGCTGTCAACTTCAAGGTTAACTTATTTTGATATATATTTGAGAAGTCTCTTCCAAAAAAAAAAAAAAAAAAAAAAAAACACGAACATACTGATGACTCACATCGTCAGGACTTGGTAATTTTGGTTCTTGCTGGAAAGATGCTCAGCAAATATTGTCAGCAAAACGCTTCCATTTTCTTTGCGTAAGCATATTTTAAACCTGAGAGCAATGCTAACAATTTTGCCATCACCAAATACTGCTATTCCGTACTTCGGATAAGATACCAAAGGTATTTTCAACTAGAAAACTGGTTTTGGCTACAACTAAAAATTAAAAAAAAATCAAAGCATTTATGATTTTAAAAACCTCACTGACTGACTTGGTTGTGTCAACAGCATCATACAGGATTCTGATTAAAAACAGTTGATTATTGTGTTCTTTCTCAGCCAGTTTCCTAAAAGCAGAGTTTACCCTGTATGCAAAGCATTGTCCTGCATCTGGTCCTCATATACCAATACTCTTCACTGAAACCACTGCTGCACCCAAGATTCTGCACAAACTGAAACAGTCATTCCATAAACACTTGCAGAGTAGCAAGGTGAAAAGACACCCAAAATGGATTAATTAAGGGCAAATCATTACATATCAACCTGATCAATTTCATGGAAAAACTTAATCAGTAAAGATTAAGCAGCAAAATCAAAGCAGCCTGGCTCCAGAAAAAAATTTGATACTGCCTACATATTATCCAAGGGAACTTGTAAACTCATAAGAGAGCAAGTGCTGAGTACAGAGTATTGCAAACTGTAGTTGATAACAATGACTCCCTATCAAAATAGATGATAAATGTTAAGAGTCCCACAGAGATATGCTATGCCCAGTTTTGTTTAGGTTAATCTATTCAGCATAGATGAGAAGAACAGGAACCGTACTTATTGCAAATTACTATGACATAAAGCTGGAGGATGCTCAAACATTTGAAGAGAACATGATAGTCTTGATCAATTAGAGAAAGTTCAAAACCAACAGGATTAAATTAAAAAGACAAGTGTAAAAATGCAGACTTAGAGAATCAACTGTTTATTTAAATGTGAATAATTTTCTCACAAATGGTAACTTAGAAGAAAGTTTGCAAATTAAGAAGGATCTCAAACTAAACTGGTGGCAAGTGTTCAATACATTCTCACAGATGCTATCAGGCCTGCCATATACAGAAGAAGTAGGAGATGGCTTCTGCATGTCTCACTGATGAGAGAAGCTCAACAAGAAAACTTTCTTTTACTTTTTTTTTTTTTTTCCCTTTTGAATACCATCTTTTAAGAGAGGAGGGGGTAAAAAAAATCCCAAAGCATTGGTGGAAAATCAGACATTAATATCAATGTGAAAAGGTTAAAGAAACTGTCATTATAAAGTGAGTGGTGATCAACTCTTCCCTGGTCTTGCGGTGAAAGACAAAAAGAAATCAGAAGCAAAGGAGGTGTAAGAAGACATTTTGAACAATTCAGTATTCCATAGCTAGGTTGCAACTATGCCATGTATGCCACAAAAGGACTTGCCAGCTTGGATTTTCTGGGCCTTCTAGGTCTGCAAACCTATCTACACAGCTTCTAAAGCCTGTTTGTGTCTTGATATATTTACTTATTTTTTTAAACAATGAGAAAGTTGATGAACTACATCCTCCACATCCAGCCTATTTTCACATTATATCCAGAGCCACCAACACTGATCAGTTGTAGTCTCTCTACAACCTTGTCCAACAAAAAAAGGCAAATTATCACAGACATCATTACCCTAGAGAAACAGAGGAATAACTATCAGAAAAGAAAATATGTTAGGTAATTTCCACAGAACTATCTCCTTCACTAGGGAGTTCGAAGCAGAGGAGACAGTTGGCTGTCAGGAAGGTTTTGGTACAGAATCCTGCCTCAGTAACCCAAACTGGAATAATTGGATTCTTTTAGTTCCCTCCCAGCCCTATACCTCTTCTTTTCAATGACTAACAAGTAACAATCATTGATAAAGGTAAGGACTTTGATATATAATCAACTTTCCACAAGAAAAAATAGGATGGAAACCTTGCTCAGTGGCTCTGAAGGATGTGCTCAGGTGCACACATTTATTCTTCAGTTGGTTATACTATCCCTGAATGAAAGGGGAATGAACAACTTCATTTAGTATGGGGAAAAGCATGTATACATGCAGGTATGATAGAGTGTATAAGGCAGTACAAATTCACATCCCAGTTTATCTAAGGGGAATCTGTTTGTATGCCAAAAACTTATCAATAATTTGTACCAGAAAGAATAATGAGCCTTGAGAGTGCTAGATTTCAGTGAAATGTTTTATTTATTTATAAATAGACCTTACTCAGCAAAACACTTAAGTACATGCACAGCTATTTGTATCTCATTCCCAACAAAGTCAATGCTAATATCTTGCTCAATTCTGAAATCACCCAGATAATTTGCTCACAGTCTGTTCTTGACATGTAAAGTATATATAAAATGTTTGCAGTTCCCATTACCGAATTTGACAAGTGATGCACAACTCATTTTTAATTTGCAGTTACAACAAAAAACGTCAAAAATGAATAGGAATCACTTCCACAATTTTTTTCCCCACTCAGGGTAAGATTTAAATTTCTTCAAGACAACTTCAGTCAAGTTTTAAAGCACCCAAATGTCGACTCAGCAAACAAAAAAGGGTGGGGGGGGAAAAAAGAGGTGCACATCCTAATTGTAAGAACATACTGACCCAACTAATGGGCTTCACTGCAGAGTAGTGCTGTTTTGGTTCAGATAAAGTTTGAAACTCCTTCCAAAAAAAAAAGTGTGGTCCATCTTTGGTAAAGGACTATCCCTTGTAAATTTTAACAAAGTAGCACAGATTTCTGAAAACTGATAGCTTTGCAAATAAATTGCTCTCTAGTCTTTCAGATCTAAATAGATTTTAATTTAGTCTACCTCACTTTGATTTATAAGTCAAGTGGATTACTTTAAGATAGAGGTCCTGGCCAAGACTTAAAGATGTGACGCCAATTCTTAATCCCAGACTGATCATACCAAGCCCCAAGGTTAAGAAGATACAAAGACAGTTATACAGATCCCTCTACCAATAGTCTCCAAAGATGAGAACTGAGACATATTGACAAGGTGAAAGGAAAGACTGCACCAGCTCATCATTACCTCTGAGAAAAAAAAATACTTGGCTTTTCCATTTGGGAAAAAAATAAAGACCACTCACACATGTCGTTGCACGAATTATAAGCAAGTATATCAGAAAAGCCTCAGTAATCAAATTTAAATTGTAACTACTGTACTACATGTAAAAACTAAACTGCAGGGTTTTAAAGTGTGCTGACATTCATTCACTCCTTCAGTCCAAAAAGAGTGATAGCTATGTTCTTACAATCAGCACTAAAGTATTCCTAATTTCCTTTTTTTCATCTACAATAGAAATAAATGAGTCTTTCACTGACGACAAAAACAGAGAAACACATGAATATTACCTCTCGTGCAGTATTAAAGTAGCAGCAACTATTCTTCATGCTTTTATCGTCCCACATTTAAAGCAACAAGACTACCAAAACAGCAATAGCAATGACAGCTATCATCAGCTGGAGATGTTAGCCTGAACTGTTAGTGATACTAGCTACCAATATTTGTCTTTAATAGTAGATGCTTATACAAGAAACATGTGGCATGCCTGGGAAGCCACATGGCAAGCTCACATGTAGCAAATAATGATACAAAAAAAAGACTAATTCCTATTTTATTTGTATTGAATAAGACAACTATCTTCATGTGTGTGTGAACAGAGGAAATAGTGTTGCCAACAGAAAAAACAGACATCCTTACAGATAGCAAACACATTTCACTATAGCACCTACATCAATCAGACTACAGAAAGCTTTATTAAAATGGATAAGGAGAAGACAAAAGTCTCCATTACAGCTAAAGGGTGTCCAGGAGCTTCTACCCAGGGCCTCAGTTTTCAATTCATAAAATAGTGTTATGACTTCCCTGTTTGACAAGGATCATAATGATAAATCAATTAATACTTTTCCCTCAAACCCTATGTTGCTATATAGGGAAGTCTTTTTAAGAAGGAAATGAAATGCCCTGTATCTAGTTCCTCAATCCGTGTTTAAATAAGCAATTTTCAATATTTTGGTCTATTTTTCTGGATTAATCTAAACATTAAAAAAAAAATAGCTGGTGGTTTGGGCTTTTGATTTTTATCTGTCTTAAGAATTCAAAGATAAATACTGCCAACCTAACCCTGGCTCCAGAAATATACTTGACTTTGATTATTCAAACACTGCAGTGCTTTTCCAAAAATAATTCTATAATTCATTAGAAAGAAGCCCTAGAGTTCCATCTCTCCTTCTATAAATCGATCACTTATCTTTTCAGTCACCTGAACCATAGCAGGACCTAATAGATACTGAGTTGTCACTTTAAAGTCAGCACTGGGCACATAACTGGAGCAGTATGTGAAGGGTCCTACCTGGGCAGGCAGAGTAGAAGATCCTGCCAGTGCAAACTCACAGGCAGAGCTTGTTTCAATACATTTCTTTCCAAAAGAGAGTCTCATTCTTGAAGGAATAAAACTGGCATTTAATTGAGAAACAGAAAATACAGAAGTTTGCCAACTAGCTACAGAGCTTTTCTCTTGCAAGTCACCAGATATGCATCTAGCCCTGTTTAACATGTATTAAAGCTGGTTCAGTTTAGTAGATTTTCATTATTCACTACATAGGGCTACTTACTTGCAGTTTCAGTTCAGTAGGCGTAAACAGACCTAGAAGTGCCTAGTCCAGGATCAACAGCATTTCTGTAACTCTCATAATACATCCTATTCAGAGACAATCAGCATTCATAGCTCTACAGTTTTTAAAGTTAATTTGCATACAGATATATTTAATTACATGACTTGTATTACAAGTTTCAGAGTCACATGAAATCTGATTTCCGCAACTGATTTGTCCACTATCAAAAGCAAAACTGGAATTACTGGGACATCAGCAGAGGCTTAGGAAATTAAACAGATAACAACAATATATTTTTTGCATTAAAAACAAAGCAAAAGACTACTATGACCATCTCCAAAAAGTTTACATTCCCTCCTACAAGGTAATATAGAGAAAACTGGTTTCTCTAACATCAAAGCTTGTAATATGAAGTCATGCTCAATTCTACGGTCATATAATTTTTACAAGGATGATGTATTAAAGTCTTAATCAATTATTACCCACTTATATCAGCACACAACTAATAGATGTTTTTTCTTCTCTAAACTCTGTAAACACACACAAACATGCATACTACAAAAAAAAAAACCACACATAAAAAATACCACACAATCATTTTTTATACTACAGCGAAGTCCTCATCACTGAGACTGTAAATCAAGAGACAAAGTTATTTGGCAGCCTTCACTGCTACTGACTGAACTGCCTTACAGAATCACAGAATCACAGAATGTTAGGGATTGGAAGGGACCTCGAAAGATCATCTAGTCCAATCCCCCTGCCGGGGCAGATTGCCTAGACCATATCACACAGGAACGCGTCCAGGCGGGTTTTGAATGTCTCCAGAGAAGGAGACTCCACAACCTCTCTGGGCAGCCTGTTCCTGCGTTCAGTCACCCTCACTGTAAAGAAGTTTTTCCTCATATTTAAGTGGAACCTCCTGTGTTCCAGCTTGCACCCATTGCCCCTTGTCCTGTCAAGGGATGTCACTGAGAAGAGCCTGGCTCCATCCTCTTGACACTTGCCCTTTACATATTTAAAAACATTAATGAGGTCACCCCTCAGTCTCCTCTTCTCCAAGCTAAAGAGACCCAGCTCCCTCAGCCTCTCCTCATAAGGGAGATGTTCCACCCCCTTAATCATCTTCGTGGCTCTGCGCTGGACTCTCTCTAGCAGTTCCCTGTCCTTCTTGAACTGAGGGGCCCAGAACTGGACACAATACTCCAGATGCGGCCTCACCAGGGCAGAGTAGAGGGGGAGGAGAACCTCTCTCGACCTGCTGACCACACCCCTTCTAATACACCCCAGGATGCCATTGGCCTTCTTGGCCACAAGGGCACACTGCTGGCTCATGGTCATCCTGTTGTCCACTAGGACCCCCAGGTCCCTTTCCCCTACGCTGCTCTCCAACAGCTCTGCCCCCAACTTGTACTGGTACCTGGGGTTGTTCTTGCCCAGATGCAGGACTCTACACTTGCCCTTGTTATATTTCATTAAATTTCTCCCCGCCCAACTCTCCAGCCTGTCTAAGTCCCTCTGAATGGCTGCGCAGCCTTCCGGCGCGTCAGCCACTCCTCCCAGTTTTGTGTCATCAGCGAACTTGCTGACAGCGCACTCTAATCCCTCATCCAAGTCATTAATGAATATATTGAATAGAACTGGTCCCAGTACCGACCCTTGCGGGACTCCGCTAGACACAGACCTCCAACTGGACTCTGTCCCATTGATCACCACTCTCTGGCTTCTTTCCTTCAGCCAGTTCACAATCCACCTCACTACCCGATCATCCAGACCACACTTCCCCAGTTTACCTGCGAGGATGCTGTGGGAGACCGTGTCAAACGCTTTACTGAAATCGATAATCTAACAATTACCAAATTATTAGATTAAAATGTAGAAGAGAGATTTGGATGTAGTGAATCTGCCAACTATACAGTTACTCATTCAATTTAAAGTTACTAAGAGAGGAACAAAACCCTAATTTAGGTAGCTTTTCTGAGAGGTGGAGGGACGTTAAGAAAATGCATTCTCGGAGATCAACCTCTTCCCGCATGCTAACACTTTTATTCCCATATTTCTTCCTAGATAGCTAGACAAATAGATTAATATTATCTGTAAATCAGCAAAATGTTACGGTTGAATACAAGCAGATATAATCACATGCATATAAAGAAACAGACAAAATTTATTTTAATTAAAACGTGCATACTTTTTTCCTAAAAAGAGGGAGGAATAGAACAGTATTTTTTTCATCCTTTCTAAATACTTTATCAAGTCACCAGGTTTGCTCAAACTTCTTTAAATAAAAAAGAAAAATTCCTTCATAGCAACCTTCAGCACTGTAACGGCTATATAAAATAAACTCCAGTTTCAACAGTAACCCAAAATGTTTTATCATAACTGAGAAGGTCTGTAAAATTGTAATTATTGATTTATTGTGCAAGCTCTCCGAAAATTAGAAACAGATAACAGAGAGTGTTTGGGGGTGGAGGTGTGTTAACTTTAAATTATGTTTTTTCAGGGAAATATGCAGAATTACTCCAATGTCTATATTTTAAAATATAGATTTGCAGTAGCTTTGCAGTCTAGCAGAAAGAGTAGTCATAGGTATGGAGTCACATATTAAACCACATTGATACATACCTTCCATAAGGACTATATATTTTCTCCTCTTAACTTGGCTAGTGAAAGGGACTTTCCAGAAAATCAAAATTAAGTATTATTTAGTAATTTTAGATGCTGCTTAATATTAAGGTCTAGTCTACATTTAAAAGTTTTTCCAGAGTAACTACACTGGCTTAGCTATATTGGAAAAAGCAGTTTACTACTGTAGGCTATAGCAGTTAAACAAAGCAGACTATAAAATAAACACACATTTTTCTCATATAGTTGTGGAGCAACCTGATCTAAGGTCTGAAGCAGGTAGGTTGGATCAAATGACCTCCAGAAGTCTTTAAGGTCCCTTCCAACTCAAACCATTCTATGATTCTATGAAGTCTCTTCCAATCTAAATTTTTCGGTGATTCCATTCTATGGTATTATTATTTAACTGGTGCAGAAATACTGCCAAACTGTTGAGAATGAGTGTGTGTGTGTGTGCGCGCGTGTGTGTGTGTGTGTGTGCACTCATTTGAATGAAAACCCATATAATACCAGCACACAAAAAAAGCACAGGCCTGCCACTCAGGTTCTTGATTTCCTACAAATAACTCAGAATATAAAAACTACACAACAACTACAAACTACAAGCTTGGTTTCGAGGGGAGCTACCTTATTTGTATTAGAAAAGGTTCCTGTTAATTCTACAAAAGTATTAATTTTTTTTAATAGGAAAAAAAATAGTTTGCCATGAAGTTCACTATTTGTTTTCTCTCACCGTTAAAACGGCCAGTCACATTTATTTATACTTTGTGGAAGTCAAATTTATTCCTGTAAGGCTTCTTTTTTTTGGTCAGTGTGTACACATCAGATGTTTATGCTGTCTTGCTGTACTTCACCAAAAGCACAAACAACAGTACTTAGACTGGTACTAGATATATTGAAGGCTTTACACACAAACAAGGAGTCAAATATAGACTGATTCATAATGAAGTATCACTATAGTTTCAAAATGGATAGTCATGCTTTATTTCAGGACCAAAATATAATCCTTCAAGATACTTTATCCGAATGACTCTGAATCATGGTTAAAGGAAAACAACAGGACATCTGCTAGCAATATAACATTGGTACAAAATTAAATGAGTACTTAACACATTGTCCTTTCCCGGGTCATAATACAGTCTACTAAGGGTCTGCAGTACTACATCTTTTTTCAGGGGGTAAGACTGTGTCACGGCTGTTGCCTTTTTAAGTAAGAAAAAGGCTCACTCATAAGCAAGCCAGTGCTTCTTTAGAAATACCCATTCAGTCTAGAAACGGAGGATGATTCAAAACCACAACTACTCAATTTTCTAAAGGTTGTACAAATCATGTTGGGGGGAAAGGGGAGAAAAACAATCTGAGCTAAAAATAAGTAACAAAGAAACATTATCGTTCAGAGAAGGGTACATTAGGTCAGAAGCTGCTGCTTTTTAACACCATAAAGTGCTTATAGCTTTCTGTTCAAAAATTGAAGCAGAAAAAAAAACCCATCACCATCACCAAATCAGGAGAGTAAATAAGTTGTTTGCTCGGTATTTTCTGTTAAAAAAAAAAAAAGACACTTTAAGCACAAGCTACATGTTCTGGGTGGTGGTGTTTTTTTTAAAGCTAAAAAAGCTCATCATTGCTAACGTATTAAGAAACCACCGATATTATTTTGTAGAATAAACTAACACATGCCATTAGAAGATTCTCCTTGTCCTTTCTCCGCTCATCCACCAACTTAGCCATTAGTCTTGCTGACATTTCTGCCATCCAGTTATATCACAACTGCTAAATTATTATTTACCATTTCTACAGCCAAGCTAAAAGAAACAGTATTCACTTATTTCACAGCCATGGGAGGTATGGAGAGGAGGTTGGGTTCCCTTCTAATCACTGCAACACCTTAGTGCATCATTACGGAACGTCCTCCAGAAACGCACAAAAAGATCAAGTGCTGGTCTATGGGATTTAAAAATAAACTTTAAAATAATAAAGAGAGACAGTGAGATTTAATATATATATAATAGATATATATACCAAATATAGATAGTATACTACATAACAGTCAAATGGAAGAGTAAGCAGAGTAATCTGATAGAAATTAAGAGTATGATAAAGCCATTTATACGCTTAGTTATATTAAAAAAAAAAAACAAAAAACGATAGTGTTACTTATTTATAAAGTGCTAGAAACTATGCAAGAGGAGAAGTTATTCCATCTATCATTATTTAGCTGGTTTATTGTAAGTCCCAGAGCCAGTGTGGGATTTGAGGATAAACTAATCACCTCACAGACCAATTTAGGGAGAACGTCATAATCTAAATTACTATGTTGAACTCACAATGATAGAGAAAAACACATAAACACGTTTCTCTAACCACTAAGGGCTATCTTGTACCTCCAAAGAGACAGCCCTGTACCAGTGGAGGCAGACTTCAGTCCAGCAAAACCTGGGAAGGATTATACAGCCTTTGTGCCTTAGGAAACAAAGAAGATAAGTATTGCTCTCCAAAGCCACAGAGCAGATAGCTGAATGAGCCAGAAATAGCACCTAGATGAGAAAGATGCTCTGAGTTAGCTACCTAGGACACAGTGCAATGTGCAGAGTTTCCTTCTGCTCCTTCTAACTCTGGTCACTTATGTACATTCTAACTGTAGATTTTCAATAAATTATCTGATGCAACTGGAAATAATTCCATGGAGTGGAATGACTTCAGAAGAATGAAAAAGCCAATAGTAATTACAGTGTCTATTGCCCTGCAGTTCTTTATGGATGAATAACATACCAACATTACACGCTGACATGTACTATCTGTACTGTCAAATTAAACGTGGCTAAAGCAAATAAATTGAGACTGCAAGTCATGCAAGCAGCTGCAGTTTAAAGACTTCAGCAGTTAAGAGCAGACACATCTGCCAGTTATGGTCATAGCTGTAGTTAAACTGGATTTTCAGGTTCAGTCTGCTAGAACTAATGTATTACAATTTATTACACTGGGGAAAAAAAGTAGAAAATGCTGAGCTTGAATATTGTATTAGTTTATGGCTTAATCAGTATTTGGTTACAATATATGTATGTCTTCACTTAAGTAGGAGAGATCATTTCCAAATTTTAAAATCTTTTACCTCAGTATGAGCTGATACCTTAAACCCACTTGTCAAAACTTGAAACCAGAAAGTCTTGGGAATCTAAGCTTGCAATCCTGGAGCCATATATCTTAAAATATTTCAATTCAAAACAAAATTTCAAACACAGGATCTACTTGAGAAGTTGTATCCAACTCAGAACAAATTGAGTAGAACTGTATGCATTGTAACCGTACTTAGAGGAACTCTTCTCACACTTATCAAAACTGATTTCACAAATTAACTACAAAACCTACGTTAACTTGGAACTGGCAAGAGAAAAATGTAGTACTAGTAGAACAGAAATACAAGATACACATAACCCAGACTAATGCTAAACTTCAGTTAATTTTGTTTATAGTAAAAATTGTTATTCATAGAATCACAGAATCAACCAGGTTGGAAGAGACCTCAGGGATCATCAAGTCCAACTGTTGCCCTGACACCACCCTGTCAACTAGACCATGGCACTAAGTGCCATGTCCAGTCTTTTCTTAAACACAACCAGAGATGGTGACTCCACCACCTCCCTGGGCAGCCCATTCCAATGGCTAATGACCCTTTCTGAGAAGAAATTCTTCCTAATGTCCAACCTGAACCTCCCCTGGCGAAGCTTGAGGCTGTGTCCTCTTGTCCTATCGCTAGTTGCCTGGGAGAAGAGGCCGACTCCCACTCCACTACAACCTCCCTTCAGGTAGTTGTAGACTGCAATAAGGTCACCTCTGAGCCTCCTCTTCTCCAGGCTAAACAACCCCAGCTCCCTCAGCCGTTCCTCGTAGGTCAGACCCTCCAGACCCTTCACCAGCTTGGTCGCCCTCCTCTGGACTCACTCCAACACCTCAACATCTTTCTTGAAGTGCGGGGCCCAGAACTGGACACAGTACTCAAGGTGCGGCCTCACCAGTGCCGAGTACAGAGGGACGATCACTTCCCTAGACCAGCTGGCTACACTATTCCTAATAGAGGCCAGGATGCCATTGGCCTTCTTGGCCACCTGGGCACACTGCTGGCTCATGTTTAGCCGGCTGTCGATCAGCACCCCCAGGTCTCTTTCCACCGGGCCACTTTCTAACCACTCTTAGATTAATCTGATTAATTCAGATTAATATCTCCAGTCTTTCCTCATAAAAACCTCTTTCACGTGTTTCTTTTGCAAGCTTTCTGAGTACGAATGTAATTTTGAAATTAGTTACAGGAATGTTGCTTCCTAAGTCTGTAAAGAGACTCAGCGATTTATTTGCTCTAGTCAAAACACTGCCCAGGTACTACTCCATATGTTAATTAAGATCCTCCATCGCCTTTTGCCCCCTTCATAAGTTGGGACAGGATACTTAACCAAAAAAAAAAAAAAGAGGAAGAGAAGCAAGAGATAAGCCAAGTGTATTTCAGACACGATGTTCAAGACTAATAAGGCCAAAGTTCAGGCTGCCTTTCAAGTGAACTCTGCTACTAAAAGGTAAAATGAAACTGCAGTATTACAGAAGGAAGGTCTAAAATAACTGCACTTTAAAACGTGGTACAGAAATGTGGTAGCCTGAAAGAATGAATTTTCATATACGTTCTCTAAAACTTCCTCCATTTCCAGCTCTTGCATCTTTTATCACCAGTTGTGTGAACCCTATGAGGCCTCCTCAGCAAAATCCTCCTCAGTGCACTAAGCACTGTACTCAGACTCTGCCTTTAAAAGCTTAGAAATATCACATCAGCAGCAGAAAAAGCTGTAGTAATTTCTGTCTCTCTAATGAATGTCCTTCCTATACTCCGTCCTACCTATAAAAGGAAAACTTAGTTCTGCTCCTAGTTTTCTAGCTCGTACCACTCTTGCTTGGTGTATTTAATAAGGTAGACAAAAAAAGCAACACCTATCTGATAAACAAGTACCACATCTGCTGTCACTGCCCTTTCGTTGTCTCTCTACTAAAGTGGGGGGAAAAAAGTCTTCTATGCATGTTTGCAGAGAAAGATTTCAGCTCAGTAAGCTAACCTGGTTATTTTTGAACAATGCAATCTCAGCACAATTCTGGGTTCAAATATGGTAAACAAGTAGGGGACAGAATAGAGAAATTCTTTACAATCCCAAATTACAGTTTGGTTAACCAGAGTGCTCCCTCAGCCAGGTCATTACTGCTGTTTTCTTCCACTATCATTCCAACTGAACTATCCAGAGTCAGATGATTTTACTGATCAACTTCAAAGCACAGCGGGATAAACATAAGACCGACTGCAGCTGTAAGGTAACAGTCATAATAGGGTTATGTGAGTACTACCATACCTCATCATACAGTAAGATAAGATAAATTATCATGAATATTCAGCTCAAGCACACGTTCATTGTGTGTTGCATGCTATATAAATTCTGGACCATTTTATTAAAAAAAAAATCATCCAGACTGCCTATTCAGCATAACTTCCTAGTCACTATAATCATTTACTTGTTTTAAGTAGAATCAGGGCCTGCCTGTGCTCTGCATTCCAAGAAACCTAAGACATACGAAAGCCAACACTCCAAACTCTTTTATTCCTGGGGAAGATCTGAACCTGGCATGAGGGCAATGGCAGGTCTCATATTTATGCTTATATCCGCCTCACAAGGGTGAGTCAAGCTTATACATTTGGGTAGAACAGAAAAAAAAAAAAGTCATAAAAACGCAAAATAATCAAGGCCATGGTTTAACAACTGCGAACTGGACTTAGCAGCAAAACTCATTATCACAAAGAGACATAAGAAACCCCATTTGTGTTTTGAAGACTAGGCTAATAATATTAGAAGTTTATCAAAAACCAAGTAGTAGGCTGACTGTAACAGCTAAAAAGAATGATTTCTAGCTCTTGTCCACAATCTTTGTCAGACAGAGAATGTCTTTTAAAAGTTACGTTATTAAATCATATAATAAAATACTTTAGGTAAAATATGCAAACAGTAAATTATGTCTTCCAAACAGCACAAAATGCATATTGTGTATTTTTTTTTTTTTTAGTTAGTATGTAATCTGAATGACTCGAAGTACTTAGCTTATAATTATTCTGTTATTCAAAACTGGATTAACACACAAACACAAGCCAATCTGGCAAAGCACAGCTGTATGAATCACAACCTTTCTTTAATGTTGCATACGCTGTGCATTTCTTCAGCAGTGAGCAACAAGTTCCATGAACTTTCTAACTGATAAGAAAACGTTATTTTAGCATACATAAGCACTGTTATTATCAAACAGAATTTGCATTACTGTATTTGAAAATAAATTTAACTAGAAGAAATCAGTGAGATCTTCCAGGGCATTCAGTGCTGAATAAATTGTAATCCAAGTCATATCAGTCGGGATTATCCAAATACATCAGTGGGAGAAAAGATTAGTTCAGAGATTACACTTTTGATAATTTCCTTTCACATTCAGAACTTTAGAATGTTATTCCTTGAGCTGTTGTCATCTGAGAACGTATGAGAAATCCTAAATACGTAGGAGAGAGTTCCAGGAACCCTAATCCCTAAAAATAATTCATTTGATTGACAAGGTTGCAACAGACAATAAAAAGAGTAGATTTTGTAAGATCACATTGTATATAGGAAAGAAAAAAATAAACATTCATACCATGCAATGTCTGTGAGTCTAAAATAAAAGTATGCTCAACCTAGACACCCCATGAGTGACCAGAGGTCTAGAACCGCTCTCCACTAGCCAGTTTGAACTGGCAAATATTATTGAAAATATTACAATGGGATTGATCATGAAAGTTGGCTCCATTACACAGTGAAGCCCCAGTGCACAATAAATTATTACTGAAAGAGTACTCCAGTGGAAAGCCTTCATGGTCAGCAACATAGATGTTATTCTTAACGTTCCGTTTTATATTCCCAGAAGTATTTTAATGCAAAGGGAAATAAAAAGAACAGAAGACACATGCCATCATATTAAGCTCAACAGAGAAGTCTTTCATTTGTTTTAGTTTCTTACACTCTGCATAAACACACACACAATATTTTCTATCCCTTTCCTGTGGGCAATTTGTGCAGCACAATCAGTAGCATTAGAAAGATCAAAACCACCAGGTTAGTCTTAGTAAGATGAAACAACACTAGTAACACAAAGACAAAGCCTAACTCACTTTCCCCCATTTTTCTTGAGTACAATGAAATACACACCATGCCCCAGTAGAACTGGCAGTCACAAGTTATCAGCTTTACAAATTTCTAAAGGCATTTTATGTGAGTTTTTGCTGTTTATTAATCTGTTTTAACAAATGGTGAGAGAGAAAATGAAACAGGGGAAGAAAATACGGAGATAGAAGATATGAGCTTTGTATCCTCTATTGCTTCTGAATATCCTCTATTGCTACCTGTAATCGTGATGCTTGTAAGCTGAAAATTAACAAAGGCATGAACAGAACTATGATTTTGAGGTTTTCTTAGAGGACTGCAACTTCTCCACTAACAGCAATGCCACAGATCCACAAAGTCAGTCAAAACAAGTTTCTAACTTTACTTTTCAACTATTGCAGTAGGCATTTATAAAAAGAACAGAAGCAAATACAAGTGTTTTCTCCCATGCCCTGATAACTCTTAACTAAAACAAAAAACTTGTTCGAATTTGTCTTTCAGCATAAACTACTGGAAGAAACTTTTTAGTCACCAGAATTACCTTAGAGAGTTATAAGCATCTGAAAAAGAAACTTAGAACAGCTATAAATGTACCTCCAAACATACACATATGTAATATATACAAAAACATAAATGAATGATGACTTCTTCACTTGATGTAGCCATCCTTAAATTTAAGAAAGGCCTTCTCAGAGGTTTTTTTTGACATTTAAAGTATTCACACAGGAATTTCATCTCTGAAATGATTCTTCATCACTTTCTCAAACTGAACACTCCAAGTTTGGGTTCTTATTACCAAACTTCTTGTCCTACATTTAACATACCTGTGCTCAATATTAATTGCTTATTCTACCACTGTTTACTGCAGAAAGAGACAGTGAACAAACAGAATTGTCAGTAGATTGGTGACGGATCATATGTAACATATTTCGTTAAGATAAAGATTAATTCAACAGAACAAAACAGCCAGTATGTTAGCAAAACTGAAGTCCTTTGCTTAGCTTTTCCTTACTTGATTCTTGTGATATAAAGGTGAACAATGACACAAATGCACATATGTATCAGTCCATAAAAATGGAGAAGTAAAGAACAGCAGAAAAATTATGAATATTGAGAAAGCATTCAACCACTTTAGTAACAGGGACCATGTAAATATCCCAACAGTTGGGCAGACATGTCCAAGGACTCTTAAAAAAACAAAGGTTTAAGAACTAGCCCCACTTCTTACCAAGTCTCTCCCATAATTTGCTACATGTTAAAAAAGAAAGAATAGGTTATAAATAATACATTTATAAATAAAAAGGGAATATCAAGTTTTTATTAAGATCACTACTGCACACTAACACACCATTGGAGTATATCAGAGATGGGTATAAGCTACAAGCTGAAGAAAGCTGAAATAAGAACCGCACTTAAGTAAGAACTGGACAGACTTTCACTGTCTGGAAAGAAACAACCAAATAGTAGCAATACTAAATTTGATATTATATCAATGGATACTATTATTTTAATACTAGATACAGAAAATATAATGAATAACCAGAAAGTCTTACATAAAACCAAGAGAAAGATTGCTTTCTCCACTACCTCCATCATTAAATTTATCTTTATAACCTTAGAACATTAAATTTTGATTTTTGGTACAAAGTCTACCTTCAGAGCTAATTATGAAACCAGGTTTAATTTATATTCCATATATTTAAGTTGCATACAAAGGGAGGAAAAAAGCAGCTTTTAAACACACTAATTCTGAATGTTACCAGACACAATCTGGGTATTATTGCTGAATATAGTTCAGCCTCTTGATTCACTTTAAATAATGCATTATCAAGCTGATGATTCATGTTGCCACAAGCCTGAAAGATAAATATGGCCATACATTTACCTGAACTATGTATTTTTACAAACTTTTTATATCAGAAAAGCATCCAGTTTAAGCAGATATTTAAGGTTTTCTTTCTGTAACTGTGTCCTCACAGCTACCTCCCTGCACATCAAATGAATTCCAGTGACTTCAGGAAGGCTTTACATGGCCCACTCATGCATCCACACTGATGACCTTCAAGCTATGGGCTTCAGCCCATAGAAACAACAAAAATAAATCACTTCCTCACATATTTGCATTTTACTCTGAATTAAAGCTAACAGCATTTTCAACCAGCTTGCATTAGTGTGGTAATACAGCCTACCATTACCAACGATGCTGCACTTTGAGGCACAAAACATAGTGCAGACAAAAAACACGCTCTTCGATATGGAAGTTTAACTAATTAGTACTTTATACACTATCATTCAAAGATTTATCATCAGCTTGGAGCCCAATCCTACACGTTCAGCTATCATAAAATTACTGAAACATGCAAAGCCAAACACTGGGTCAACTGCAGGATCAGGTTGTAGGGTGTAGGAAACTGAAGTGTTTGATTCATATTAGTTTTAAATATATGTTTGCCATTTACTCACATGATTTTTAAAAGTATTCTGTTGATAACCTAAAATAGTCTTGAGTATGGCCTCTGTTCCCTCTCTATATGAGTTTTCGGGAGGAGAAAAAAAAAAACCACCACACTGAATAAAAAAAAAAAACTTCTGAACTTCAGATTGCATTAATTAGTATTTTTGTAAATAATTAAAATAGCTTAGGAAAAAATCAAGATATTTTACCAAGGGGAAAAAAAAACCTCTCTTCATCTACAAACAGTTCAACACAAGTGTTTAGAACGTCATGGTTTCCAGAAGTTCACTCTATAAGTAGTGCTTATATTACAGAACAGATGATCTCAACCAAATTACGAATTTAACAGCTACTGTGAAATCATCATGGTTGTGAATCTACCAGGCAGAACTATAATTTAAGTGCAACTGACCTAAGGTTAGCAGTTAGTTTAGAAACAGGTTGTAGATCAGCCAAATGAAGCTTTGTAAAACAAAGCTCAGCAAAATGCACTAGACATCCTGAAAACTTTTTTTACATTATTAACACCTACTGCTGCAAGTTCTGTGGTAACATAATAAAATATCCAAATACAAATAAAGGATGTGGGAGTCAAAGTAAAATCTACATAGCATTATGCTCTTTTAAATGATTGTAAGATAAATATCAAATAATTCCAAGGTCTTAACAATTAAAAGCCAAACATATCCATGTAAAAGGCAGTGTGCTGTAAATTGAGATGTGTTTGGGTGGTCTGTGACAGTCTGATACTTTTAATAAAACCTGTATTCCTCTTAAGGTAGTCAGCATATTAAGTACTATCACCAGTTACACTTAATACTAATAACACAGGCATTAGACATCATACCGAACAGATTTTTTTTTCTGATAAACAAAAATATCTTCAAATCCAAGTAAATATTTTAAATATTGTTAATCAGTAGAAAAACAGAACCATTTTATTCATAAAAAAATATGTATAAATATGTATACTATGAAAACTTTACATATTTTAAGATGGCTTTTCTGCAGTATTTTGGGATTTCATTTCAGGACTCCTATACACTTCCCGCCTTCTCAAATACTCCAGAAAAAATATCTGTGAGCTTATAATAAAAACACAATTCTACAAAAGGATTCAGCTCATTCCCTAATGCTGTGCTTCAAAAGTAGGTGCAGCATACATAACAGACGTAGCATATGAATAACCTCCTCACCTTAAATGGGATTACTCACAAGCTTGACATTACATATAAATTTAAGCATTCCAGGGAATCAAACCCTGACTCAACACTTAAGTGCTGCAAATTACAAACTAATCAAAGATACCACCTTCAGACTGTGAGGCACTGTTATCCACAGACTTCCAGATCTCACTACTGGGTTATAACAGGATTTGATATTCTACTTCAAAAAGATAGTTTCTCTACATTCCTTCTGCCTGTTTTGCCCCTACAATCCAACAGCCCATTTTTTAACATCAGCACAAACTACCAAATGCCATTCTGGATTAGCACCCCATGTCCCTACACGACTCATTTCTCCCAAGTTCATCTTCTTGCTGAACACGTTTTTTGGTTGAGAAAGGCAGGACAAGTTGAAGTTACTCTTCATATTACTCCATACGGATGACAATCCATAGGAAAGTGGCGATTCTACTCAACTTCATAATAACAAACTATGAAGAGATAGTCTATATTATGATCAGAGGGCTGGAGCACCTCTCCTATGAAGACAGGCTGAGAGAGTTGGGGCTCTTCAGCCTGGAGAAGAGAAGGCTCCGTGAAGACTTCATAGCAGCCTTCCAGTACCTGAAGGGGCCTACAGGAAAGCTGGAGAGGGGCTTTTTACAAGGGCATGTAGTGACAGGATGAGGGGGAATGGTTTTAAACTGAAAGAGGGGAGATTTAGATTAGATATTATAAAGAAATTCTTCCCTGTGAGGGTGGTGAGACACTGGCACAGGTTGCCCAGAGAAGCTGTGGCTGCCCCCTCCCTGGCAGTGTTTAAGGCCAGGTTGGATGAGGCTTTGAGCAACCTGGTCTAGTGGAAGGTGTCCCTGCCTGTGGCAGGGGGGTTGGAACTAGATGATCTTTAAGGTTCCTTCCAACCCAAACCATTCTATGATTCTATGAAAGTTGTTACTGTTTTTGCACTGTAAAGCTCCAGCCTTTACCATTTCCCAGGATCTTAAGATGTCAGCATTGATTTGTTATAAGTTGCCTAAATGGGAGAATCTGTAACTTCCTAAATTATGTCGTTTATAGGAAATGTCAGCTTCTGTCATAGCCTGGAAAGTTCTTTTAAAGTGGTAACTTCATTTTGCGGTCTTGGCCAAAAGAAACAGCTGTCAGTTTTTCTCCACGTGGTTTACCCCTGGCACTTTATCATTTCAAAAGTCTCCTTTTTTCCCAGCAAACAATAGAAAAATGTAACTTTCAATGTGCTCATTACAGTCAAGGAATTTCTTCAGTTCCTACTAGTCTAATGAAACTGTGAAAACTGTTACTCTGAAGCACAGATCTGTTTGCATAGCTTTCGAAGTATAACTGCACCAGTTCTGAAGCAAAAGGAAAATGTCTATTTCTTCCATTCATATGGCCAACAATAACTTCTACATTCTGACAGAATCATGTGTATACTGGCGGGGAGGGTAGTTTCAAAATACTTTATCAGGAAGTCCACAATTAAATAAAATGCAGGCTCCCCCAATACCAATCCAAATTGATGCACAGGCTGCTTTGACTCCAAACTTCACGGCTGCTCTTTTGGTTTTTTTTTTAATCGCGTTACAGTTCCTTTCTCCACCAAGAACAACACTTATATTTTCCAGTGTAGATGACTATAATAGATGTGAACAATAACTAAACAGCATTCTCGTGAAGGAGAGTACTAATATTTTTCTATCTGAAAAGAACTCAATACAGCAAACCACTGGGTTTGCAACAAAGTACTCATCTGCTTTAGAAGATTCAATGCACAGGAAACAGTTCAGTATCTCATTTACACTACACTGAAAAATACTCTAGTGGAACGTATCCCATGTTCAACTTAACAACAATCTAGTAGTCTCTTAAGGACATTGAACTGAAAACAAATTGCATCTTCTACTTTTGGAGAGGGAACTCTATGTAGAATTTAATAGAGGCAAGTAATTCCTTTCATATGTACTGCCCATATAATAATTTTAATCCAAAATTGTTACATGACAGTGAAGGTGAATCTATGACACATGACAGAACAAACAAGACAGCATTCCTCTCACCATCATTTAATCTGCATAAAATCCTGTATCTCCTAAAAGCAGCAGCGAGGAGCCAGAGGAGACTGTTAGGAACAGGTTGAGTGTGAGAGGGCTGGGAAAGCGGGGGGACTTGCATTGTTATGTCCATAACTGACCAAAACAAAACAAAGGCAGTTCAAATGAAGCCTAAAGTGACTTAAAACACCTTTTCGCTCCTAAATGAACTCCTTCACACGGACAAAGAAAGTAAAAACAAAGAGCGTATCTAGTGTGACACAGTAATACTAAAGTGTTAAATATTTCTATTATGCTAAAAAGCTAAATGCAGTTTTTATGCAGGTAAATAATTATCTGTAGAGGCTTGAAATACTTTTTCTTTACAGTTACGGAAGGCAACTGGCAGAAAAAAAAATATTTACATATATTTATACGTATTTATAAATATATAAATAAAAATAAAGTTTTAACATTCTTCTTATCTTAATCTTCAGCTTTAACACAATGGAAAGTGGAAGGAGGAGAGTAGAACATTTCAGATAAGACTATCCAAAAATTTTAACTTGCACAGGGTAGCATATTAAAAGCCACATGCAAACAAATGAATAGATATTCAACAATTAATGACCTAAAGTAAAATGATCAAAAGGATAGTAGCATTCTAACAGTCAGGACACATTCATACTTCTAATAAATAAAATTTCCCTGTCATTAAAACAGTTACTCATCTATGCGTCAGAAGGTGGATGCTGTAACTATTTCGGTTTTTATATAGCTGATTAAAAATTAATTTAAAAAAATATGAGGCAACACCATGAAAAGCAGCTCTCAAATATTGAGTGTTTTCAATGATCTTGCCGAAGTGAACATCAGTAGCCCAAAATTAATTCCCTGTTCAGTTCATCCTACTTTACCTCATCCTATCTTACACAACAGCCTGGACAGTTTTTCAGAGCTAAGACTAGTGAAAAGACCCAATGATTACCACTATCTTTTGAAACCATCGATTTATGTCTCAGTGCTCTGGGACTAGCTTGCTTTGTTCCACTTTCAACTCTTGAAAAATGAACACAGGGAAAAATCCTTTAAGACACTTTTGCAAGTTTCCATAAAGCAAAGCTCCCTTCTCTGTGCAGCTGACCTCAACAATTGGCAAATGTGCCTCTTCTCCCCTCCCCACAAGTAACATTCATAATCATATATTTTTAAAACATGTACAATTTAGACATGAGACACTACAGCCAAGCTATCTGCAGCCTTAGAGGTTAGATATCTTTTAGCTCTAGGTTGAAATACTCTTGAAAGCGTTTGATAAATCAGAAGCATGAACCACACGGAAACAAGCTCATGACTTCCCCCCTGCCCCCATCCTGACAGCACGGTGTCTGGAGTACACACAGAAAGGGGAAAAAATGCCACAGAGTGGCAGGTGAAACTTTTTGATTAATATGTTGCTTTTCACAAAATGAAGGTTTGTGATCCGCCCAGTGTAACAGGTTACCAGTCAAGATAAAGGCAACTTCTACAGAAGGAATCCTCCTGATTATGCAAGTATCTTTAAGACTGAGAAAACCCACCTGTTAAGTAACATTCAAGGTTTTAGAAGTTGTAAACTACAAAGTCGTATATCACAGCTTGGAGCTGGGTTTCTAGGAGTCCGCTGTTAATTTACAACAACAAATAACTTATCTTTTTCATAACTTTACTTCTTATCTGCCAAAACACAGTTATTTGCAACTGTTCCATATCTTAATTTCATCAGCAATATTACGATCTCAGCAGTCTACCTCTCTGTATTAGCACTGAAAGATGGTAATAAAAATATTTATTTAAGTAAGCATATATGACAACAGGAAGCTTAGCTTTCTTTGATGAAGGACTGAGAAATATGTCTCTAATGACTTCTAAAGTAATACTAAAAATGCATTTCTTCACTCAGCAGGACTTTCCCTCCTTTCAATACAGTATGTGCTTTTTATTTATCTAACTCACCTCTGAATGTTTTACGAATCAGAAGTAAAATACTAACAGTTCCATCACTAACACCTGCTCTTCTTCCCCTCAATCACCCTTATACACACATTCTAAGAAACCAGCTAAAAGATGTGTACAAAACGTAGCTATTACCAGATATTTTGGCTGATTACTTACATCATACTCTGCAATTCAGGTGTAAAGCTTGTCGATTTTCTTCCACTGCTTGAAGAGGCAATCGTTGACATTGGGCTAGCCACAGTGCCGCTCATCTGAGGAAATAAAGAAATAACAGCACTTAAAATACTTATATTTTATTTTATAGAAAGCATATGCATGCTTCACACTAGATATTCAAAAGGGAAGAAAAGCTTTTGGGGTGGACTTGAATGCAAAGAGTCTGCATGCAAAAAGAAGCCTATTGGAGACACGCTAGAAAACATAAGAGTTGATGTTTACAGTAACCAAAGTATCAGAAAATTTTGCTATTTTTAAAAATATCATCTCAGCAACCCATTTAGAGGTACCCTAGGAGCATCAATGGAAAAGTACTAAGATAGAAACACTGTTATTCTGGAATACATGGTATTCCTAGACACCAGTACCCTAATACCCAAAACATCCTTTTATATCCCTGCGGTATCCTAAGCACTAGTAATTCACATCCATACTGTCTCCACTGAGACTAAGAGGAGTAAAACAGAATCTCAGAAAAAGCCAGATAAAACTTGATGGGCACCAAGATCACAAGCTGCCTTTATAAAACACCAGCGTTATGTACACATATTACTTAAGTCTTCAAAACAGAAATGCATTAGAAAGAATGGGACCTGAACACCATCATAATACTTACATGAGTAAAGGTACTATCTTTACACAAAATGTTTTAGGGCTTTTCTATACAAATTTCTCATTAAAAACTCCAAACCAAACCCAGGACAGTTCTACTCTTATTCTACGAACTAACGAATGCATCTACATTTTCCTCTTTAATAAAAAGCAAGTCAAATGCCTTTAAATAATTTCATTTTCTTAAAATAACTTCATTTACTAAAACACTGACAAATCAAAATTTATCTAATTATGGAAAACTCTATAAATACAGAATAGGGAGTTTCATTTTTCCCTTCAAGAAATTTTTTAACAAAGAACTGCACACACTATGTGAATCTCCTGATAAACAGAATGTATTCCCAGTACATTTCTTCCTCTTCTAGTTTGCTGCACACTAGTAACAGTGGAGTTGTACTGCTCATTTCTTGTACTATTAGTAGTAGCAGTAGTAATGACAATGAAAACCATATGTTACTATAGTTTGCTTTGCTGTAAGAACTCTAAAGAGATCCTACCTTTCTCCACTCTTAAATTTTACAGCTAAGATAGATTTCTTTTCTAAAAAAACAATGTGAAAGTACATGACCAGATTTACATTAAATGCCTTTAAAAGCATTGCAATCAATCACAAATATGCTTTGGTGTAAGAAAACTTGTAATACTCTAAATACAAAGTGTAACATACTTTCAAAAATAACAAAATTAGTCTTTTGAAAGGTTAATTACATAACAGCATAAGGATGAACAACAAAAATAATAAATGTGTGCATTTAGATATAAGTTTACTCTTCTTATTAATACTTTCAAGTAGATTCTCACAGACTTCTGTTCATCTTGAAGCAGATTCTAATTTAGGTCCCCATCCTGCAAGCATTTATGCACATGTGTAACTTTAATCACAAGTTTATTCCCACTGAAGTCTGATTTTAATCACGAGTAGTTACACACCAGGCTTAAGTGTTGGTAGGATCCTGCCACAATCAGCAGTTACCAAAGAGCCATTTAATCTAAACAGTCAAATTAGTGAATTTAAAAATAATTAATAATAAAAAAAGTCTATAACACGAAGGAAGGTGACAGTATTTCTAGGAAAGCTCTATGTACACACGGAAGGGAGTGAAGAGGAAGCTGCACTGGTACCCAGGAACAGCCCAAAGATTTGGAAATTTATACTTATTTTACTGTTCATTAGTTGACTGGGACTGATTACGATCCATTTCAGTAGCTATATATTTCTAAATTCTGTATTTTACCCAGACCCTGGAGAAAGTAGTTCAGGGAATTCCTCAGTTAATACTTTCTAAAACAGCTGTAGAAAAAAATCCTGAAACATACCAATCATATGTGCCTTGAAGTTTAAAAACTAAGTAACATACAAAGACTTAAGGGGTTTTTAAGCTTGGATTTTTTTAAAACTAAGTACATCATTTAAAGCATATGGCTATTTTCTTTGAACATCCAGGGCAGACATTTTGCTTTATCCACGAGGTTCTGTTCTGCTAATTTATGAAGCATTTTCCCAAAATTCCCAAAAAAACATGGGACAATTCTACAGTTGCCTCCTCACAGTGTACCGTTTGCGATTCATGCGTGTCGTGTTTTGGAGTAAATAGTTTTACAGGTTCCTGCCCCCCAAGTGGACAAGAACAGTTTAATTAAAAAAATCTGAAGGGCTGTACATCTGTAGAAGTATCAGTAGGTTTGAGAGCTGAAAGCTTATCAGCTACTGCTTCACTAAAAACTTGGTCTTCCTATTGCAACCAAATGATTTAACTGTCAAATCAAGCAGGTGTACAGCATTTTCTCGACATAAAAAAAAGCCAACAGCTTGTCGGGCTTCGTCAGACCCTTTACAATAATTACTTCCACAGCCCACGTTTTGTTTGATGGTTTAGATAATTAACTTCTTTACACATCAAAGTTCCATCGCCCGTATGTTCTATTTCCTTTCTTCCGGACATTAAAAAAAAAAAAGATCATTCAAAAGCAGAAGCACTCTCAAATCAATTTTTTTCAATAAGTACAGCTAACATGGAACTGAAAAGCCTACTGTAACCTTCAATGGGTCAATATTGAAGCTGTATTTGGTTTAGCTCTGAACTGAAATGCAGCTGTTTGCCATATTCTACAAAATGAATTCAGATGTTCAGATTAGGTCACAGATTATTTCAACATGCCGTATTTTAATCATGAACTCTAGCAAGGAGAAGATAACTTTTGATTAACATTATTTTAGTGTAAGCCAGGGACCAGGTTAGGAAAGCTAAAGCCCTGACAGAATTAAATCTGGCCAGAGATGTCAAGGACAACAAGATATGCTTCTATAGGTATATCAGTGATAAAAGGAAGACTAGGGATGATGTGGGCCCTCTTCAGAAGGAAACAGGACACCTGGCTACCCAAGATATGGAGAAAGCTGAGGTACTCAATGACTTTTTTGCCTCAGTCTTCACCGGCAAGAGCTCTAGCCTCACCACCCAAGTCGCAGAAGGCAGAGGCAGGGACTGGAAGGATGATGAACCACCCACTGTAGGAGAAGATCAGGTTCGAGACCATCTAAGGAACCTGAAGGTGCACAAGTCCATGGGACCTGATGAGATGCATCCACGCGTCCCGAGAGAACTGGTGGATGAAGTTGCTAAGCCGCTATCCATCATTTTTGAGAAGTCGTGGCACTCTGGTGAAGTTCCCACTGACTGGAAAAGGGGAAACATAACCCCCATCTTCAAGAAGGGGACAAAGGAAGACCCAGGGAGAGAGAGACTGCAGACCAGTCAGTCTCACCTCTGTGCCTGGCAAGATCATGGAGCAGATCCTCTTGGAAACTATACTGAGGCACACGGAAATCAAGGACGTGATTGGTGACAGCCAACATGGCTTCACCAAGGGCAAATCATGCCTGACAAATTTGGTGGCCTTCTACAACGGGGTTACAGCACTGGTGGATAGGGGAAGAGGAACTGATGTCATCTACCTGGACTTGTGCAAAGCATTTGACACTGTCCTGCACGACATCCTTGTCTCTAAATTGGAGGGACATGGACTTGACGGATGGACCACTCGGTGGATAAAGAATTGGCTGGATGGTCACACTCAAAGAGTTACGGTCAACGGCTCGATGTCCAAGTGGATACCAGTGACGAGTGGCGTTCCTCAGGGGTCGGTATTGGGACCGGTCCTGTTTAACATCTTTGTCAGCGACATGGACAGTGGGATTGAGCGCGCCCTCAACAAGTTTGCCGACGACACCAAGTTGTGTGGTGTGGTCGACACGCTGGAGGGAAGGGATGCCATCCAGAGGGACCTCAACAGGCTTGAGAGCTGGGCCCGTGCAAACCGCATGAAGTTCAACAAGGCCAAGTGCAAGGTTCTGCATGTGGGTTGGGGCAATCCCAAGCACAAATACAGGCTGGGCGGAGAATGGATTGAGAGCAGCCCTGAGGAGAAGGACTTGGGGGTGATGGCTGACGAGAAGCTCAACATGAGCTGGCAATGTGCGCTTGCAGCCCAGAAGGCCAACCGTATCCTGGGCTGCATCAAAAGCAGCGTGGCCAGCAGGTCGAGGGAGGGGATTCTGCCCCTTTACTCCACTCTCGTGAGACCCCACCTGCAGTGCTGCGTTCAGCTCTGGGGCCCCCAACAGAAGAAGGACATGGAGCTGTTGGAACGAGTCCAGAGGAGGGCCACAAAGATGATCAGAGGGCTGGAGCACCTCTCCTGTGAAGACAGGCTGAGAGAGTTGGGGGTCTTCAGCCTGGAGAAGAGAAGGCTCCGGGGAGACCTCATAGCAGCCTTCCAGTATCTGAAGGGGACCTACAAGAAATCGGGAGAGGGGCTTTTTACAAGGGCATGGAGTGAAAGGACGAGGGGGAATGGTTTTAAACTGAGAGAGGGTAGATTTAGATTAGATAGTAGGAAGAAATTCTTGACTGTGAGGGTGGTGAGACACTGGCACAGGTTGCCCAGAGAAGCTGTGCATGTCCCCTCCCTGGCAGTGTTCAAGGTCAGGTTGGATGAGGCTTTGAGCAACCTGGTCTAGAGGAAGGTGTCCCTGCCTGTGGCAGGGGCTTGGAACTAGATGATCTTTAACGTCCCTTCCAAACAAGGGACCTTTAACAACCCAAGGGATCTTTAACAACCCAAACCATTCCATGATTCTATGATATGATTTTAACTTCTGATTAACACTATTTGGACTAGTAATTATGAGTTCCTATCCAAATAGGTCCAGCTTTTACAAATTCTTTTCCCATAAGTAAAATATTGCAATCAAAGGTGCAATAAAAATATATATTAAAAGGGATATATAATCAGTAATATAAATATTTAAAAGCATCTATTGTAATCTCAGTGTCTTTTGCATTAGAGAGTCACAACAGAAAACAGTACTTGTTCCATATGAATCAGCAGAACAAGAGTTCTCTGTTGAGGGAAACAAATTCTGTGACTTCTCGTCAAGTTTAGGCCCATCCTTCTTACTGAGGTAAGATACCTGGGCACACTTTCATTTCATAGCCATCCTTCATATCCATACCCACTCTGGAATTAGCAAACAATGCTAACTCACACTGATGGTTGTCCAAACAATACACCATCTGTACAATCCATCTCTTTATTCAAGATCCAGTTGAGAGACATCTACGAATTGAAATTCTGCTGCTCTTAAAACTTGAATTTACTATACAGGCTATACATCTAGCCGATAACTCATACAGCACCAAATCTCCAAGCTACCTCATATCATTTGGGACGTACATAAGCAGTGTTAAAAAAATATACATACACACAGTCAACGCCTCCGTATTTTGAAATATTACTTTTGAAATATTTTCACCAACCACCATTACCAAAATGTCACTGAGGATCTAAGAGAATGGCACATCCAAACAGTCACTACAGAACAGTCCTCCAATACCTCTGTTCTCTAGTTGATCTAAACTCAATCAGGAAGAGCAAACACTAATATTACTATAGCTTTCACTTCAGACAGAAAGAGGACATAAGTCTAAACTGGGTCAGTCTAAAATAAAAATGGAGTCTCACAGTTTTTATCTGATGTCTCTGTTACAGGCTAAAGAAGGTGCAGAATTACACAAAAAGCAGTGTCCCTCCATAAATTTTTACATTAAAAAATACATTAGAGTAGGATGTACTGTTATGATGACTTAATTCATCAAACATACATCTAATGTGGTTACTGCATCAGTCCTCTTTTCTTGCCTTTCATAAATACATTTTGCATGTAACCTGAAAACATGCAAAAATTTAAAGACATATTTTCATTTCTATAAACCCAAAGAAAGCAGGAAGAAAATATAAGCCACGATGACTATGAATTAACACAAAATTAAAATTAATGCTTTTGTTTTCACACCCTCTACTTCAGAGTAATTAGATTAACTAGTCTGTTACCACTGAGTATTTTACTGCATGCATGGCCTCACCAGCAGACTAGAGAGTATAAGATAACAGTCTTCTAGGACTGGAGACATAAGAACTACAGGAAATACAGATTTTTGTTAGTGTACTTCTTTTAAAAAAGAAAAACACAACCATAAACCCTGTTGAACACATGCAAGACTGTCTTTCTAAGTGTATGATCAAATTTATTAAAAATAAAAAAAGATTAAAGGTAAAAAAAAAAACAAAAAAAAACAATAACCCATAACCAAAAACTGGAGTACATATATTGTTCTGCTGATCACCCACTCTTCCAGTAGCATGGAATAACCAAAAATTAAAACACTACAGTACCAAGTCCTTAAGTTCTCCTGAGCTGTTCAAGTAGGCTGGAACTAGAAACACTCTAAAGGGTCCAAGATAAGCACAATGCATGGATGAGCTAGATTTTACAATAAATTAATGATTCAAAATGTATAATGAAACTCCTTTATCATCCTCTAACCTGTTCAGGTCCAAAAAACAATCAGCTTCTTGTGTAACAACTGAGAAAAGGCTTTGCTTACAGGCAACAAAATAACTCCATATTCCCTAATCACGGCCTCTTAAAAGCCAAGCAGATAAAGCAAGGCAAAAACTTTCAAGGAACAGGCAGACCAAACCCAGGATTAGAAGCAATCTGTGGGCAGGCAGTGACACATCTGCATCAGGTCTGCACACAATAATATTGTTCAAAGCTAGGGATGCAAACTCAGCTTGCTTTTTTTAAATTAATTAACAAAGTATCACAAAGTGGAATGCATGCACTACTACTAAGGATAACACATTACATCTGCTACTGCTGCTTCCATTTATTACCTGACAGACTAGATGCTAATGATAGTTTTATTTTAAAGTGAATACCAGAAAGAAATATTCATCTTATAGCTGTCAATGCACAGCCCAGCTTTCACCACCCAGACAAACAAGCATCTCATCTTTTAACTGTGACACTCTTTCTCGGAATGAAACATGCTTGGAAAGCCCACACAAATGTAAGGAATACAACTGAACATCATTTCCCCCTTTCCATTTATAAGGCAACTCAGGCATTCATTCCCATTTAGAAGTTACAGATGAAACATGCATGCCTGATACCAAAGGGCACAACAAATTTTCAAATACATGTAAGCATAGATTTTGGTCCAAAGAATAAAATGCATCTTATTGATTTTCTCTTTAAAACTGTCCTGTTGCACATCCCTGGAGATAAAAATAATCCTTAATGTTCATTTCTACATCTCATAAGTATCTTTGTGCATTAGTTTTACTGAAGACCTCAAATGAAAGCGGTCAACAAGTACAACTCTCTCTCACTGACTTTGCGGGGAAAGAAAAGTCACTAACCAACTACAGACTAAAGCACAACCTTCTGAGTCTATTACGCATAACAACCGCTGTATTTTGCTTAAAATTACTCTGCGTGTCCTCATATTTTAAGATATTATTTGTCCATTCATGAGTTAGACATGACAGTTATTTAAGCCTCTTCTGAAACAGACCACAGAATGGTCTGGACTACTGGAAGAATATTAATACACAGATGTAACTATTTTATTTGAGATTGAGAAACATACAGCATAATCTTACATGAGAGGTATGCCTCCACATCTGGAGATGTTTACAAACACTTCTCATAGTTTCTAACTGGAGCCTAATCAGAGCTCTGTCCTTCACCAGAAGTGATTTATTTACTTTTAACCAAGAAAAATGCATCTAACGTATATGCTCACCGCCCTCTGAACTGAACGTGCAGCACCTTTTGCAGAACTCCATGCCACATTTGGCAGTTAATGGCACCGCAAATTAAGTACCAATGACTTTTTTCTTCCTTCCTAAAAATGTTTTAACAAAACAGTGTAAAGACCAGACAACTGTAACTAACAGCCAAGTTACCATAGCTTCCACAATCTGTCTCCTGTAACCATAACTTTATTGGGACTGTCAATTATATTTTCAAAATGCATTATTTTAGTAGTGTTCTGAATCTTCCATATCAATTATTTAATAGTTTTATAGACATGCAATTTAGCGACCATGACCTTCCTGTGGTAACCACCAACAATTTTCAGTGAAGGAAATAAAAGGTGTGCTTGCAAGCCTTGTGATAAAAAACAGCTTCAAATCATTAGGAACTCACATACTTCACTCCAGCACGCAAAGATGAACAGACCCCAACCTGTAACTTTCTCAGTATTTTGCTTTTTCTGAAGAGCAAAACCTTTCTATATGAATATGCAGATGTCATGTTAGTTCTGCCAGTATGCTTTACCACTCATCTGCCAACAAGCAAATCCATTAATCATCATGGTTCCCATCTAAAGTTAAAATTTAAGGTTTCACTAATGCAGTTGGATTCTCTGTAAAGCACAACCAAGTTTACCCCCTTCTTACCGTTAGCTTTAAACTGTACTTTCCTGGGTATAATTTCTCTCTCTAGACCTTCACCTGCCTTCATCTGTTCAAGTCCTTTCAAGATGGCATTTTCTTCCCAACCTATCACACTGCTTACATTGATCCTCCTCCTTTCACATCACCCTGAGCTGTGTTCAGTTCACTATTTGAAATACAATTAAAATTATTTCATAATATAGTTCCACCCTCACCTTAAATGAACATTCTGGCCTATCAGGAATTTCATACTTTGTCCCATTGCTGCCCTCAAGCTAGGGCATCAATGTATGTGTCAGAAAGTCCTAATCAAGAATGACTAGCCAAATACATAGCTAAGATTATAAGAATTTTCTCCGATTCTTATTGTTGAACTGGTCCTCTCCTTTCTGCAATCACTGCTTGCCACTGTAAGTCTAAATTCTCTAGAGCAGAAAATGTCTGTCTCCATTGTTGCTTACTTGCACAACACCTAGCACAAGGAAAACTACAGGAAAAACAGCCACAGCTTTAATATAAAATACTACCATGAAAATCAGTTATTAAGAAGTAGGCCTAACAGCAAGTCAGTAACATTCAGGACACCAACCCCTTTCAGAGATCTCGGTCACAGATGATGTCCAGTAGGTTTCTGCTAAAATGTATTCTTGTTTACTTGAAAATACACATTTTTCTTCGCTACTTAAGCACATAATTTTTAAAATCATGTAACATTGGAGAACCGTATTGATAATTCTTATGATTTACCTGAGAGACGTTAGCAAGAGTTAGGCCAATACCCAGGTGCTTCAAATGATCTCTTCCATACAAGCTCTTGGCCTCTTTCTACCATTACTGTTACCTCTTCTATGACAGTTTAAGGAGCTGTGTGAACCAGAAACTTTGCAGTTGACTCTGTAAATGTCTGATTGCAACCAAAGTAATACTTCAAATGTATGCAAAACACAAGGGTAGAGAAAAGCCAAAGATTATTTATAAATAGAAATTTATTCTGCGTTAGCTTGCAAATGAACTTGTACTCAGATTACTTCAAATTAATAATGATTACGTGTAGCACTACGAATGACAAGTATCTGAAACACAGATTACAGATCAAACCAATATCATTTTCAGTACCTTTGACATGCAGTTTTCTGATCAGCTCCAGATGAGCTCGTAACTGAGTCACCACAGCCTGGTTCCACGAGAACACAGGCCTAACTAGTTTCCTTTTCTTTACATAACTCATATATTGACACTTTTGGATATTTCACAAATGCAAGAAGAGCATCAGCTCAATTAGTTTCTGTGGTATAATTACACTGCTTGGGTTTGGCTTCATGCCCTAAAACCCTTGCAATAATGAACTAGAAAGACACTGTCTAGCTGGTCTCACTGCTTGAGGGCATCACATCAGAACAGCAATAACGTGAACAATGTGCAGTGTTGCTCTAGATTATTATATGTAAGTAATTCTTAAAACATTTGTAGCTTACTAAATTACAACTTGCTTATGCTGACAAGTTACTAATTGACTAATCAAATTTCAGACAGCTCCATTCTATGTTATTCAGAATCGAGCCCATGAGAGTAATTCCGTTGGTTATGACACTCAGAGGCTTAGCAAATAATCTAAAGGCTACTGAATCCTGTTAAACCTTAAGCAATGTTTCCAAATCCATATATTTGAAAATCACAAGTAAAATGCCAGCAAAGCATAGAAGGATTTCTTGTTTACTCCTCAGAGACATGACTCTCAGTTTTTCCTCCTGTTTTTTAGCGTATTCTGGTTAGACCTCAAGCTTTTCTTCAGAATCATCATAGCTAAGAATTTCTTTATCTAAATGAAACCTAACTTTTTCACACTTTCACAAGTGTCACAAAGATGGGGCTTTCAGAAAAACATAAATGAATACTGTTACAGTTGGAAATGCTACTTGTAATATCAGCATTCCCATCCACACAGCCACAATACACATGACAAAAAGGAAGCAAAATAAAATAAAATCTGATTTGCATATTAGTAACAGGCAAATATGAACCTGTGCAAAGACGACCAGCGCTAACAGACAGACTGACACTGCCTTCCATGCCACTTGGATCTGGCCAACAATGAAGAAAGATATGCAAAAAGGGAGAAAGGGAGGGTGCGTGCTGCACCCTGCCAAGTAAGTTAGCACTGCACGGAGCGCAGTGCCTTAAGCCAAAGGGAGAGAGAGGCCTGTACCAAGAAAGAGAATGATGTAGGAGTCAGATGAAATACTTCAAAAGAAAATTTAAGCATATCAACAGCAGCACTGCAAACCTTGAAACAGGTTCACTCTTAGGAAATTCAATGTCTCACAACAAATCATTAATACTAATGCTGTACAGCAAACTTGGTTGTCCACAATGTCAGGTTCTCACCTCCCCTTCACATACACAGTAATAAATATTTTGCAAGTATATTGTGCTTTGCATTCATAGACTGCAAAGCATTCATTTGTATAATCTCTAGGAACCTATAAGCAGTTGATCTGTACATAGGATGTATAAAAATATAGTTAGTAAGTGGCAAAATCACTTAAAGCCTACCCAAAGCAGTATTCTTCTGGACCCGCTGTTATTCCTAGGTTTTTAGGATTTACCAGTAATTTCTGTAAGGACTAATAATTTCTATAAGGAATATTACAGGATTCCTATTAATAAACTGCCACACCTGTCTGTGCAAAATAAAAAAAATCCACTTTCTCCAGAGAAAAAATACAAACTACTGACACTTCACAGCATGAAAGCGACAAGAAATTAACACACAACAGTACATGGCATACTGCAGGCCAAAGCCTGGCCGCCGTTATGTAAGTTTAAGCCTACAATTAAAAAAAAAGTTCTAGAAACACCTTCAAGCTTAGTTGCGAGACAACAAAACAAACAGGGCAGGGTCCAACGTGTGTAACAACACCTCAGGCCACGAGAAAACCGACACGAGCGAAAACATGGCAAAAGCTGCTCATTGCAACCTCCCAGCAGCCAGCAACCCCCGGTCTAGCGCTGCCACCCAAAATCGCACGGTGGAGGCTGCAGGGCTGGGAGAGAGCTGGCAGCCGGGTACCGGGCAGCATCGCTGCCTGGGCTGAAGGCAAGGGCCGCTCCTCAGCATCACGGATACCGGGGCGGACGGCTTCAGGCGGAGGAGCCCCGCCGCAGGGCTGCCAGCCGTACATCCCCGCGGCGGTCACGCTTCCCACACCGCTGTCACATCTGGCCAGCGCGACCTTACGAAACGCAAAACCGCGGACATAGATGGGGTTAGCAGAACCCCCCCCTGCGCCACAGGCATCCCCCCCCGCCACCGCCGCCCCCTCCCGCCAAGCTGCGCTTCAAGGTATCGCTAACGGGAACCCGCGAGGTTGATATCCCTGAAGGCCGCAAAAACGAGCAGCCCTGCTAAGTTAGTTAACAGCGACACATTGTCTTAATTGCGTGCCCTCGCTGGTGACTCACTCGAAAGGCTCACCCCCGGGGATGGATGGAGGAGGAGGAGGAGGAGGAGGAGGAGGAGGAGATGTGCAGGGGAGGAAGGAAGGAAGGAGCAGCCTGGCTTGGTGGTGGCCAGTTTCCCCCCACCCCGTGTGCGGTTATCCGAAAGGGGAAACCGAGGGGCAGGAACTGAACCTCGTCCCTTCCCCTCCACGCGCTGCCTGGATCGAGGCAAGAAATGAGTGGGACGAAAAACGGCGGCTTCTCTCCCTCTCACCCCCCCCCCACAACCGCCACCGCAGCCGCGGCCCCGGCGCTAAGGCGCACACGCTGCGTGGGGGGGGTAAAAATGGCGCCGCCCGCGGGAGGGAGGGGCCCGTTCCGCCACACACCGGCCCCGGCGCGCCGCCGCCTCCATCTGCTGTGTGGCAGCCGCGGCCTCCCAGGGCGAGGGGTGGAGCCGGGCCGGGGCGGGGCTCCCGCCGCTTCCTCACCGCCGCCGCCGCTCCCGCCGCTCCCCGCAGCCTGCCGTGGGATCGCTTTCCCCGGCCCGCCCGCCGCAGGTGCTGCCTGGCGGCTGAGGGGAGGGACCGGGCGGCCATGGCCGTCCCCTTTCTTCCCCCTCAGCGCCGGGCGTCGCTGGAGGGTGGCGATAAGAGGCTTCAGGGCTGCTCGGAGCGCTGAAAAGCGGGGAGGGTGTGGGGAGAGGAGGCTGGATCCCCCGTGGCAGGGGGATGTATGCGCTTACACAGGTGTCTGGCCTCGGGGCAGGTACCAGCGCACCCTCATCTGTGCAGCCACAGCACTGTAGAGGTGTCTGAAAATAGCAGTGTCTTCCCCTGACTGCGTAAAATAGAGATCTGCGTGTGGTTTTGCCCTTGGAAATACCGTTAATGGTTCAAAGTTGTGCCAGGAGTGGTTCAGACTGGACGTTAGGAAGCATTTCTTTACCGAGAGGGTGGTCAAACGCTGGAACAGTCTTCCTAGAGAGGTGGTCGATGCCCCAAGCCTGTCAGTGTTTGAGACATCTGGACAATCAGAATCAATCAGGTTGGAAGAGACCTCCGGAATCATCGAGTCCAACCATTGCCCTGACACCACCATGTCAACTAGACCATGGCACTAAGTGCCATGTCCAGTCTTTTCTTAAACACATCCAGAGATGGTGACTCCACCACCTCCCTGGGCAGCCCCTTCCAATGTCTAATAACCCTTTCTGAGAAGAAATGCTTCCTAATGTCCAACCTGAACCTCCCCTGGCGAAGCTTGAGGCTGTGTCCTCTTGTCCTATCGCTAGTTGCCTGGGAGAAGAGGCCGACTCCCACTCCGTTACAACCTCCCTTCAGGCAGTTGTAGACTGCAATGACCTTAATAACATGCTTTAACTTTTGGTCAGCCCTGAGGTGGTCAGGCAGTTGGACTCAATGATCGTTGCAGGTCCCTTCCAACTGCAATAGTCTATTCTATACTGGGGTGGTTAAATGCATCAGGGTGGTTAAGCACATCCCATCTATAAGCAGGGCCTATGTTTTCCCTCTCTTTCCTGGCAGTGGCGGCTTTCCTCTTCCCATGTCCTGTCAGCTCAACAGGTTGATGAGGAAGGGCACAACCAGGAGAGCTGGAGCATTTAACCTAGTTTTCCTTTCTTCTTTTAACCTTTCCTTTCTTCTTTCAACCTTTTCTTTCTTCAGCACCTCCTAATGGTAGGTTTTTGTGAATTCAGTTCAGTCAGTCCACTCACCTGCCAGTACGCACACAGGTTTGTTAGGAGGCAGGCTGATTTGTACCATGGTATAAACTGGAATTAATAAATGTGACCAGTAAAGGTAAATGGAGTTACTGTTAGGGCTTTCTTCACCACATATGCAAAAATCCTACTTTTATTGAAGGTGTGCAGGGTGTATAACTTCCAAAGTTACGGTCTGTCTTTTGCTTTGCCCTTCTCAGTCCATCTTTAATTCAAATTCCTGCCTGCACACTGAGCAGTATCCATATTATTTCTACTACAATTCATTCTAAGAAACTGACAGCTTAGAGACTTCATAATTTCATGTACATTGTAGCATTTTATTTCTCTTTTTTTGAGGGATAAGAAAAGGAGGAAGGAGGAAGCTCTGGCAACAACTGCAATAATCTTAACACTCTAGGAGCCATCTGAATTCCAGCTTCTTAGAAAGTCATCTTATTTTCTGTCTTTTTCCCTTAGCTTCCTTCTGCTACCCTTACTTAGTTTTTTTTTTGGGGGGGGGCTACCATTCACTCCCCGTCCTTCTTACTACTTCGTAGAAACACCCTATCAGTCCCCTCCACGTTTCTTTCTCATTCCCACCTCCCACATCAGCTTCAGAAAGATGAGGCAATTCTGCTGCTCGCTGCCAAGTGCTGCCAGCCTCCCTCCCTTCTGCTGTTGCTTACGATTATGAAAGTAAAGCTGATACCAGCCCAACCACTGACAGCAACAGGGCAAAACACCGAGCAGCTGAGATAATATCTTAGAGAACAAGAGGCCTCACGTGCTGATTCTTGCATGCACAGCAAAGTCTAGTTACTGCTGTGAGGAGGATAGCCTGAACTATTCCTTCTTGTTACACATTTTAAAACACCTGGGCAACCCCAGCCAAAGCAGGTTGATAAGCATTTTCCTGGCAAAAAAAAAAAAAAAGGAGAATCAAAGCATTCTGTCAGGTTATGAAAGAAACTGCAGTCTTCCTTGAGATAACACAAGCTAAAAAAGCCGAATTCTGTGATTTGCCAAAACCTTACATTAAACTGAGGAAGGCAAGGCAGCATATTGCTGATATTTCTGTGATGTGTACCACTCATATCTTTATGTGTATCTGAATTGGTAGGACAGACCTAATATGAAAATATCGAAAATAGAGAAATGACTATGCCAATTCCATGTGGTAATTTTAATAAGGGAATTACTTGGATAATACGGCTGAGCATGTCCAATATGAACTACATCATTTCCAGGAGCTTGAGAGGAGTCAATGTGACTTGGTGAGGTGCCTGAAAAAGCATTGACAGAACATTTTCTGACAAATGTTGTTGCTGCACAAACCCCTTTTGCCCGCACTGAGAGGTTACCAGTTCAGAAGTGATTGAGGTTAGTGCCCGATGATGAGCTGGGCTGATGAAAGAACATTCCCCCTGTTGCCGCTTCTATAGCTGATAACTCCTAGCAGAGTAATTGAGCAAGACAGATACTTACTGGCTATGAAATCTTAAATCAATACCAAAAAATTTACTAGAAGACAGGAGGAAAGAGGACTGAGGAGCACAATGTCCTTTCTGGTACTGTGTGTTCATGTGGTTGGTGAAAGTGTAGTGCTGCCTAATGAAGTCTGAATTCTTACTGTACTTCACAGAGAGGAAAAAAACCTGATCAAGCTTTTGTTATGCATTATACAACACCAAAAAAGGGCACATACAAAATTATTTTCCCTTTTCAGGTCACCTTTCAGATCGTAAGGTCATTATAAACTATCTCAGCACTTTTACAAACTGGAGTCTGCTCAAACCATAATGCTTACAAAGTTTCACTTTAAATAGTCTTGATTTTCTGTGTCAT
This sequence comes from Nyctibius grandis, assembly GCF_013368605.1. Classification (NCBI taxonomy): domain Eukaryota; kingdom Metazoa; phylum Chordata; class Aves; order Nyctibiiformes; family Nyctibiidae; genus Nyctibius; species Nyctibius grandis. Next base: position 127,406,198 of record NC_090658.1, on the reverse strand, counting down.
TTGTTTTCACTTTTTATTTCTCTGCAGAACATAAAAAGTCAGAAAAAGATTTTATTTTCCCCTACATAGCATATAATTTACATCAATCATCCCAGGAGGTCAGTACCACTGGGGTGTCATTTAAATACAATGAATATAAAGTAATGAAGCTCTTGCTGGAGTGGATGGCCACAATTCTCAGAGAAAGAGAGAGAGAGAGTTTCCAAAGCATGTGGAGAAAACACGACGGGAGACCGAGTGAATTCATCACACCACAAAAATGTCTCCATCCTGTCGACAAAGTCATTAAAGGAAAATGAACCATTGTTACTCTAGACGCTGGCATTCCTTTGGCGTAATAACCTCAGTATAGAAGCATTGGTGCAAAGAGAATTTGCACACACAAGAGAAAAAAAAAATAATCTATTTAGAAAGAAGTAAGTATCCAGATTATGTAATGAAAGAAATCCTCCATGCTGCAAAGACGAGACGAAGCCTCTGCAGAAGCCACAACTAATAAGGAACCGTATGCAGTGGTACACAGCAGTTTCTTTTCCTCCTGCCAACAAGTCAAAGTAAATGCCAACATGGGCAATTCTTTTCAGACAACCCACAAATGGTGTTCTCCTTGAATTACCGAATGTTTCTACCCTTTGCTGATCCATAGCCATCTTGGTTTTTAAGATCCCTTGTTGAGATTTCCCCAGTACCATTTCCCTTTTCATATTCATTTGCTTCCAATAATTTTTTCAGTTGCCATTAAAGAAATCTGTGAGGAATGCAGGGATTAGAAAGGTTTGCTGTGTTCAATTTTATTTAATTTTTTGGCGAAGGGTATCCAAATAAGAGGAAGTGTCACATGCAGGCAGTAAATCACCACATATACCAGAAAATAGATTGTACTTCTGTGGATCTCCCTCAAGGAAACACCACTTTAAAGCCAACCACCATGCAACCCCTGGTAAAAAAGGCAGCATTACAAAGCTGCAGCAGAAATCCCTTCCTTTATCGTAAATTATTCCATGGTATGGCAAAGTCCTGTTTGCTATACTAATTAAAACAGAAATGTGCTAATTAAATTATCACCTTTATTGTCAAAATCATATAGGAATGTAATACACAGAAATACATAGATTACATTAATTATTTTTTTAATACAAAAGCACTACATTGACTTAAGCAAATACTGAAAGGGAAATCTGTCCTTTATTTATTTTTAGCAACTGCACTGGAACAGGGAGCCTACTCAAAAACGAGCAGAGTGCTACTGAGGAAACACATGCCAGCGAACACCAAATCATACCTGTTAATTACAACTAATATGCTCGCAGACAACAGCAAGCATGCTATTTATCCATCATTTACAGCCACTGAAGTGTAGGGAAGTGAATTGGTTTGCTGGCAAATGTCCCAATTAATTGGGCGTGCTATTTATTAGGGTGCTGATTAAAGTGTTCCCTGCAATATAATAGTCAAGTCTGAAGTTGCCAACTCTTATTCACTCCTGGCTCATATGGATGAAAGCAGGAGAGCAGACTCTCACAATATGAAAATAATGATGTATTCTGTGCCAAAATGGATTTAAGGCAATTCCAATGCCTGGAAATTAAAGACCTGGAGAAACAAAATTAGGTAGCACCGTGATCTCAAAGACAGAAGTTTGTGTTGTATAATCCAGTTGTGACCAAGAGCTTCAATCTGTAGTAGTCATTTTGCACGTGTATTAACACTCCTCTCGGAAGCCACCATAAGCACACACTTAAGTAAGCCGCATAGGAATAAAATCAAAAATATGATAAAAGCAGGGGCTTGTTCCTGACTGATCTGAGTTAATTCACTTGAAGAAAAACTACTTAAAGGGGTCCTTTCCCCAGCCACTGACTTGGTCAGCCTCTCCGCTCGACTGCCCTGAGACTATAGCTTAAATAAGACTAGTTTGTTGTACGCTGTTCAAAACCAGGACTTCCACAAATGAGGCTGGGAGTTTCCACACACAATCAAGGAAACTTATGCTAATAATTGTATATATTATCTGAAGTAATGCTTGAGGTTTGATCTCAACCAAGATAACCACCAGAGAAAACCAAAACCATGATTTGTACCAGCAAATAATTTCTTGGTCCTGGATCATTCTTAACTTACCTTGTTAGCACTGATGCAAGACCTCGTTAGAAGGCCCAGCTGCCCATGGTTATTAATAAACTTACAAGTCTGCACATGCTTTTGTTCCTACCTGCTTCCTACAATGGTCACAGCATTTTAGCAACATCCTTCGTTGTGCCTCTATAGCCAGAGACATTCAGGGGTGACCTCTATGATTAGAGAGCTCCAGCCAAAAAAACTCTGTCTTGGTGCAGAGTGTTTCTTACATAGCTGACTGTGCCCAAAAAACATGCAGCTCTGCAAAGAGCACCCCAGCAGTATGCTCAGTGTTCTGGTCACCTAAAAATGAGAGCAGTAAAGAGGACGCAAAGCTCCAATTCTCCCATGCAAGGGAAAGAGCCAACACTAGTAGCCAGAAACTCCTAGAACTAGGGAGCAGGTAGCAGCTTTAGCTAAACATTGTCCATATGGATCTCAAGGAACTCACTGAAGCAAAACATCATGAGAGATTCATCACCCATGTAATCACATCTGCCCATTACTCTTGCTCTCCTGCCTGCCACCATTTAACTGAAATCACCATACTGCACGAAATGCACGACCAAAGCCGCTTAACTCTGGCTGAACCAAAAGCATAGTGTTTACTCTAATAACAGCATATATTCTGACAACTACAATAGCGGGAGTAGGTTTCAATTTCAGGTGTAGTCACCTAAAATTAGGTGCCTACATGTGGGCTGTGTTTAGGTTCCCACTATAGTGAAAGGAAACCCAGTCAACACAGTCAGTACAGGCAGAAGACCACTGCAGTTCATCTGAAAGTAGACACCTATGTTTGGTCATTAGACCTGCTCTCTAGAAGCCACTGACTGCATTTACTACATCTGAGTTTAGTTGTCTATGTCAGGTACTCTGGGCTATGCTCTCTGGCCTCCATCTGCCTTTCCAAAGAGTAAAGAGCCTCACGTAGGTCCTGACATGTATGTGCCAGCTCCATGGCGATTTCTTAGGTAGCCCAAGGCATCCATAATGACACTAGAGACTTAATTTTAGGCAAATGAATTGAGCCTTAGATCACTATTGAGTATAATGGGAGCTTAAACAGCTAGCTTAAATGTAAGCGTTTACATTGTGGACAACTAAATTTAGGTGTCTGACTCTGGGACTCAGCTCTCCTCCAGCTGTCATTTGTCCAAGGAAAATAACATGTATATATAGTTATTGTTTACTTAGATATACAAATTGGAGTATTATGTTGCTTGCAGAAAATTTGCAGGTTGCTGAATCCTTTGTATCCTTAACAAAAGTACATCTGGGGTGATTTTGCCATGGAAAGCAGGTGGGATCCTCAGGTCAACCATTTCTAAATGACATGTTTAGGTTATTATGGGCTCCTGAAGTAAGCCTGTCAAAGACAAGTAAGAATTAGCCAGAACACTGAGCTTTCCTCTGCAGAGGAAATATAAGCAGAGGACATTAGTTCTTTTTGGATTGCATATTAATATAATGAAAGTTTTGAAAATCAGTACATTCAAAACAGTAATTTCTTGAAATATAGGAATAGTGCCAAGAATTTGCATCAAATTACTCCTGGACTGCAGAATAAATAACATCAGGCACAGGTTGCTAAGGATTTAATTTCCTCAATGTCCTGAAACAAATTCATGTTATTTGATCGTGCAGAGCAGGTAGTGCTGAGTTTATGGTTCCCCAAAACATTTTATCCCTTAACGTGGGTGCCCAGTGGTGGTAACCTGTGTACATTAGATACGAGATACAAATGTATCAGAGAAGCTTTTTTTTTTCCTCTGAATAAATGTTTAAATATTTAGGGCCAAATTCCATTGCTAAACATATGAACACAGCTCTCTTTGAGTTCATTGGAGTTGTGCGTGTGTATCTAAGAGCAGAACTTGGCCCTTATGTTTCGATTTTAGCACTAAGCTTCCACTGTAAAATAACGTGTGACCTGTAACACACAGGAAAATGGTAAGACCTAGTTTTAAAGGAAGGGTACAATTACACGTGTCTGTCTTTCTTTTGGATAAGAAGCGCTGCCTTCAGCAGAGCTCCTGGGAATATTCTTACCTCTTCTCTAGACAGTCTTCCTTTTGTATAAGGTGCTCCTCTGGCAGCTTCGATAGTTTCTGTAGCTGGGAAACATAGTACGATACTTTTTAATTTCTTTGCTACTTCTCTCCAATTCCCATTCTGCCAATTTCAACTTAGCGTCAGGATGGAAAATACAGAAGCATTTTAAAATACTCCTAGACGAATGAATTAGATACATTTTTTAAAAGATGAAAAAGTTAAGATGTTGATTTTAAACTATAGGCAAAGTGTTCAGATCAGCCAAAGGACATATCCAGTCACCCTTTCCAATGAACAAATACTACAACTGGGATCAGCTAAGGCATTTCTACTGGGAATTGCTACAGAGTGCCAATAGAACTCATGAATCTGGAGAGATTCTTTCATATTCTTGCTCTCTTTTTTATCCCTCTGTTAAAAAGTATTTTTAAAGTATCTAGATTCTTGAGTGCCCATTTTATTTACAAGGCTTACATTCACCTAACATCCAGGACCAGGAAAGACAAAGTATGACTGCATGGTACTTGTGCAATCTCATGTGAATGCCGTAGGACACACAGTCTGATAGAAACCTGTACCAATGCCAGAAAAAAAAAGAGACAATGCCAAAAAAAAAAAAAAAAAAATCCTCAAGTATAAGTGCAGTGATTGACCACTCCGAAATTTCTCAGGGGTTTCAAACGTCCCCAAAAATTACTTTCTCCCACCTAATATAGCTCTGGATTTTCTCATTATCAAAAAATACTCTGACTGTTATCAACTTTGTGAGCGTACTGGACAGTTCATATATTTTAGTGGGTTTTGTAAAAGTCAGGTTCTTGTTGGGGATTAAGGTTTTTGAGGGATGGAAGGCTTTTGGAAATTCACTGTCTACTTTAGATTCTTTTTCTGTGGTAATATGCTAATGCTAATGGCATCCAGCACAGTAGAGAAAGAACTTGCGCAGTTTTAAAGTTTTACAGATGCAATTGTAAATGAGAGTGAGCTGCTGGCTTCCTTGGGTCTTTTTAAAATCCTGCACAGATAGATGGATAGATAGATTAAATATTAATCCTTCTAAAAATGTTCCATTTGTGGCCAAAATAATATTTCATGGCATTCATTGAAAAGGTCAGCTACAAGTTTCTTCTGTACAAAATAGCATCTTCTTTTACCAGTTTGAAAATAACTTCGGCTTCAGTTTCCTTCATCATATACTGGCTTGTTCTTCACGCAAGTGCAAAAATAAATACCATAGGGAAAGAAAACTTCTGTTACAATCCACTACTTTCATGATACTTCCATGGATCTGATCAATTATTAATGAACATCTAAGAAGTAGAGATACCAGCAGAGGTCCAGTCTGGTGTGGCAAAAGAGTTTCTTATGCTTTTTCATGGAAGAGCAGGGAAGAGCATGTAGCATATGAAGGGGCTGCAGCATTCAGCGTTATGCATTATGTCATCAGCTCCATGTGATGAGAGTATTGATCACTTGCTTATGGCATGGGTATTTTCTTCCACTAACTGTTCTATCAAAGTCAACCTTTATTTATATTAGACTGCATAATATTAAAAATCATCCAGTTTTGACGACTGGCTTGTGGCCTTGCATACCATATTTATGTAGATGATAAGTCACAATGTATTAAAAATCCTGTTCGTCATCTTCCACCCTGCAAGTGTCCATCGGCGTAGGAAGTCACAGTCCATGCTGACGCTGCAGACTTTGCACTGTCCCAGGTTTACTGAATTGTGCCTTTTATAGCATGGATATTTCAGTAGGTACGCACCTACCCCAGACAAACGACGTGTTTTTGACAACTGTTGTCAAAATGCCCGCCCACTCTCCACACATCTTGGAGTAGTGTTGAAAACAACTGCTCTTACAGCGTGGACAAAGTCAGTCGAGTTCAGCACCTATTGTAACAAATTCTTCTATACATGCTGAGGTATTATTATTCAGGCAAGTTGTCCCATGAGCCCTCCACAAGGCATGATTTGCTACGGTAAGCAATGAACTTACCTGACCTTGTCCACACCAGCGAGGCAACCATTTCTACTACTACTTGAGTGGATCTGAGAGTGGAAACTATTTTTGACACCCCTCGTCAAAAACAGATCATTTTTCTAGAGAAGGCAAAGCCCCAGTGACATTACATAGCGTATGTGCTGAAGTACAATGGGGTGAGTTAAGGACATGGGATCATCACTCAGAAAGGCACTTACTTGTTTTAAATTCAGAATACTGTCATCGGTAGAATAGTATTTACTAAAGGTTGTAGTGATAATTTCACGTATGATAATCTAAAGAAAATAAGCACACATATTGCATGCATCTATTAAATTAGATAGGCTTAACAGATAATCACAGCCCAGTTCTCTCACACCACTGTAAATCAGGATGCCTACCACTGAAAGCCACCCAGTTACCTGTGCATAAGAAACTCTTTAATATTTCTGAAGACATGGTATACAAACACTTACTAAAGTTCCTTCTTCTCACTTAATTTTCATGATTGCCTTTAACAGTTATGTCTCTATTGAATCCAGAGCATAAAGTGGGGAGAGGAAAGGGAGCAGCAAAGGAGCGTAATCATAGGAGTACAGGATGGGCAGCCAGAAGAAAATTGCCTGTCCCATTCTCAGTTACTCTGAGATACAGAGCAAACAGCTTTCAGACTTACTAAACATTTTGAACATACTGAGAGCTCTCTGTTTATTTCAGATGTGTAAAACGCCATAACTTGCCAGTAAATGTAGCTAGGCATGCAAGTGTGTGCATGAAGATAACATATTAGTTACAAGAATTATAATTGTCCTCTCATTATCTTTTCTTTCTTTCATGAATCAGAGTGAATGTGCCATAATCTAGCAAGAATCTCATGATAAGTAATGTCAGAAATGGTGCTTTTTTCTTCCTGGAGCTGCCAACTGTCTATTTTAGACATAACATCACCCTTCACTGTAGCCTTCCACATAAAAGCAACACGAACAGTAAGGTCTCTAAGCAAGCATGAATGATTGGCTTGCAGATTCTTTACCAAAAAGGGAGTTTATTTACTCCACACAGGTCATAAATTTCCTTAGAAAAACTATCAGTGGTAATCTACATGTGGTGTTTAGTAAATAGAGCTTTCCTCCGATTCCCTCAGTCCATGTTCTTCAATTGTCAAAAACAGTGGAAGATGGTTTTCTCATGCCTAAAAATACAAAATATTCTAGCTCTTTAAAATGGAGTGGAAATGAACAGCTGAAAGACTTTACATATTCTTCAGCAAGATGGGCATTTAGACGTGGAAATGTAAAAGGATACGGAGAGTAGCCCGAAGCAGCAAGTTACCTAAAGGCTTCTCTTACGTGAAGCGGCACCTTATTCCGTGAAGGCTCCCATTGAAATCAGTGGAGCTGCAGACAGAATAAGGCTTTTCTTTCCTACCAAGGAGAAAGAAAAAAAAAAAAAAAAGAAAGAGGGTGGGATCTGCCTTTTCATGTAACGGGCTTTTATCTGCTCAAAAATCACACTAACCTCAGGGTGCCAAGCACAGTACGTTTGAAAGCATTCCAAGGATGGGAAGAGCTGCTCTATCTTCTCCACTACAAAGGGAAACTTGGTAGTAATGAGAGCTGCTGTGGTCTTCCAAGAAAAGTTTTGCATCTGCTTTGCCCCCTCTGAGGACCTCTTTCTTGTTCCTCATGGATGCTTCCAGGTTATGTCTCTTATGCTTAAACTAGGAAAACATTTGAGTGATTGACTTCACAATGAGTTTTGCTATGCAAGGACAGAAGGATTTCTCCCTTGCTTTTCCATGTGTATGCATTTAAGAAACTATTTAAATATTTATTAGATAAACTAGAATAACAGGTTTTGGTATTACATCACATAAGCTCCTAATATCATAATGCTACTAATATCCTGAGGTCAGAGAATCTTATTCACATTTGAATGTCTAGTGTCAATGGTGAAGATTTTAATTACTTGCGTTCCTTCTAGGGCCTGACCAGCATTTGGAACAAATAGTTTAAAACTTATTATACTTATCATAACTGAATTATGAAGTGCGTTAGGAAAGAAATGTCCAGAATTTGTACATGACTATTTTTTCTTTTCTATCACTTCAAAACAGACTATTTAAAAAAATCCATAGAGAATTTTGACTTCTGAACTGAGAGTATAAGCCAGATTTCAGCCTGGAAGGAATTTTTATGGTTGAATTATAGACTTCTAAAAGACACAATTTAAAACTGAACTGCTGACAGTCATTCTGATCATATTTTATAAGCTACTATTAACTAGGATGAGACCTTAAAGCAGGAATAGATCCCATATCTATCTGCTGACTCTAGGGTTTCTTATCCTTTCCTCTAAAACATCTAGTGCAGCCTACTGTCAGACTAGACTGACTACAGATCCAATCCAGTCTAGCAAGCCCGGTGCTGCTATGGAGGCTTTGCAAAATTTAGCTGCCAACTACTCCCATCTGTACTGAGCACGCGCAAGAAAAACCTCAGCAATTTTCAGCAGCTTCTAACACGGCCAAGTTCGGGTGGATCCTTTTGGTCAAGGGCAACAAAAGGAACTTATCTGATTTTTCCTCCTTATTCCTCTTCTACTTCGTAAAACTTCCCATCCCGGCTCTGAAACAGATTTTGAGATGATTCTAAGAAATTTTAAACTGTTGTGAAACAATGTGTTTTCTCTTAATGCCGATCTTAGAAGCAGCCAGAGTATTTCTGCTGGAAGTTTCCAAAAAACTCAGCTTGAGGCAGACTCAGGATTGAAAAGCTCATCCTGAACAGTTAAAAATTGGCAACGTTACGTGAGTGAAAACAAGGTCTTATACTGGAAAGTGGCAGACAAGCTTAACTGCAGATACTGCTGGCAGCTTCACCTATAATGGTTTTTTTCTGCCAGATCTTTGTCTTTTATTACCAGAGAGAATCATTCCTGTGATGTCTAATGTTTAGTCATCTGCTCTTACGGCTTGTTTCTGGACTGATCTTGTCTCCTGTCACTTGGCTGCCAATTCCGCAACAGTCGTCCAAGGGATTGATCCCGTGTTGTGCCCCACACCCCCAAGGTCTTAAGACCACACCGAATTTGGGGCACACGCACATTATGCTAAAATGTCACCAGGATGCTCAGCATTTTCAGGATTATATTATGTCATAATGTAAATATGATTATGTTCTTGATCCTCGGGTCTGGCCTGACTATGCTTAGTTCATCATTTGAGTGAATTTTCAGGAAAGAAAGGGCAAAACCAGACTAATTTTTATAGTTCCTCGAAGAGTTGGTTTGCTATGTCCATTATGTTTACTCTATTTGCCATTACCATATGCTTTCTTCTTCTATTACGCTCCTATAGACTGCACCACCTCTTTCAGTGTTGTATGTTTTCATTCTTTTTAGAACAAGTCTTGCACTATTTAGTGTTTTTCTATTGCTCCAGCTTCAAGACTCATGTTATTAACAAAGAATCTGCCTAAAAATTATTTCTGCCATTCATGCTATTGAGAATAGATTTACAATGGGAATCCTCACTGTTGCAACACTGAGAGAGTAAGGATCTGGTGGTGTGCTTGTGGTTTGGAGCCCTAAAAACAACCTCTCCCACTCGAGACTGACTTACACCTTGTAGGATCTTCTGTGTGAGCTTTATGGAGCTTGTATCTGGCCAGAGTGCACTTCATTAGTCTCTTAAAAAACAGCATGCAAAATTTAGGGACTCTGCAAGGTTCCAAATGTATAAACCCTTTTTAATTACAAACAGTTATACCACCCACTTTCCCCACAGTTAGTCAAGGGAACTAGTTTTCATTGAGGTCAACAGAAAAAATAACCGTGAAGTTTCTGGCTCATGCTGCTTTTATATAAGCTGAAAGAAGTTGGGGGGGGGGGGAGAAAATTTAAGCTCTCATTTTTTAGCCTTTTTATCTCTAAAACAACATCTGATTTTGTCTGAAATGATTCAATGAAAAAAAAAAAATTTTTTCCTCATTCTGAAGTTGTTACGCAGAAGTTGGGAGGAGGGTTAATGGAAAGGGGTAAAGTCCATCTTGCCATAAAAAACCAGTTTGTCCCTAACTATGAGGTCCCTAACAACTTTCTACCCTTAATTTTTAGTTTACATGTTGCAAGCAGAAAAAAAAAGAGTATAATTCACTTGAAAAAAACAGGCCAAACATTTTTCTAATTGTACTACGCGTTCGGATTTTTACTGCCCAAAAACACAGGCCGTACTTTCTCTCTCAAACACTGTTATAAGATGACAAGTAGGCCCACATTTCTTTCCTTCACAATGATGACATGGTCATTTGCTGCTTTAAACCTCGTTGAAATACATGCAGTTCCAATGGGGCATAAGAGGTTGCAGACAGGGAGGGAAATGGGAGAACCCTACGGCAGGACCGAGACCTAGGCTTGCCATCCATCCTTATTAGAGAAGCAGAAAATAAATCATTTAGAAAAAAAAAATCAGAAGCAGTAACTATTTACTTTGTTGTTTGTATAACGTGCGTTTCCCTGCGTGCCATGGAAAAGCCGACAATTTTTCAGTAGTGACAGGGCAGGTTTCTTACCAGCTTTTAGAATTCTTCTCCCGGTACTATCGGTGCGCTTCACACATCAGAGCCCTGCTAATCTTTGGACTTCTGAGAACTTAACATGTATTTTTATATCTCAAAAGGTATATGGTAATAGTTAGTACCCCATATTATACTGAAGGAAACTTGCTAAAAGGCTTATCCGAGGTCACAGAGCAAGTCAGTATTAAATCCTGAGACAGAATGCAAGAGTCTCAGCTCTCGGTCCTCACTTCCTACTGAAAACTCTGGGGGAAAAAGTAATATTCTCAAGATTGATTTTTTTTTAGGTAATCATTTTCTAGCCTGTCTTTCAAACCTTTATGCTTATGTTTGTATCAGGGGCTATAAATGCCAAAAACCAGTGCATGGTGCTGAAATATTAAACGCTTTCGACTAATTTCGGGACACAAAGAATCTTCTTTTATCTGGGCCGTAAATCAATGGGGCAGGGACACAGTAGTTAAACAAACCATAGTGGTCCATAGTCTGGCTATGAATGCTGCAGTTACAGAACTCATGACCACACGCCTGCTTAACAGACCAAATAACGTGCAAATCTAGAGTTACTATTTGTCGTACTTCAGAAAAAGCAAAGAATAGCTGGGCAAACAGTCAATTTACAACCAAAGCGAAAGTAAAGCGCTGCCAAGGGACACTGGGGCTTATCTTGCCCCTGCTGAAATGAATGGAAATTTGGGCAAAACCTTCTCTAGCATTAAGCTTACTTAAGTTCACGCGTTTTGGCTTGATGCACGTTTTCACGAGTGAATAAAAGAACTTTGGGAAGGTAGATGTTGGAAAGAGAATATTGGCAAGTTCTTTAACTATAGTAATAATTGCTGACATTGCTGTAGTCGCTCTGACTAAAAATATCCAATACAATAACAAACCCAGTGAACCCATTCATTTATTCCCGTTTCAAAAGGCTATTTACATATACAGAGAAGCTCAAAATAAATTCTGTATTTATCGTATTTACGGCACATTCCAGCCCAACAAACTGGCATCGAAAATGTTTATTTAGGGAACATCATCCAGGTTAGAATCTTTCAAATTTTACAATTACTTTTCATCTTGATTGTATGATGCTTGCAACAGGAATGTGCCAGGCCCGTGTTTTATAAATGTAATGGTAAACAAACTCAGTGCTCTTTAAAACATTACATTTTTGTCCAAAAGCAATATAATTACGGCTGTATTCATAACATAGTTAAAAGTGAAAAAGCTAAAAAACAATTGAAATTGCAGCAGACGTAGCCGTACTAATGAAAAACCTACTTTATAAAGTAGATCCGAAGGTGTTTGTTAAGATATAATTTGCCGTGCAAGCACATTTTTTCACTAACCTCCTACAATTCTCTAACATCTTAAAATATGACCCATTTTGCAACCAGTGCTAAAATTCCGAGAAGTTCTGAAATAAAACCCGAGGAAAGCCAAGCAGCAGGGTTGCTCTCCATTTCAGCCAGATCCAAGCCAACGTTCCAGATTATATATATCATAACATAAATTACTATTTCTGAAAAATCCCATCCAGCTTTTATGCAGGTCCATAAACATTACGGGTACTTTTATTAATTTGTCCATAACCGTTTAAATAAAAATCTAGTGCCCTGAGTTGTGATCTGTTCCAGGCTGTAGTAAGTTCCTGTTAAATGTGTAAATGTTCAGCAGAAAGATATTTTTGCACGGAGACTGAAAATCAGCTGTGCCAGATACCTGAAACTTTGTTAGGGCGTTCAGTGGAAAATTTTATTTCGACATTATAAATAACCGAGGACTATTTTAAGTGACCTTAAACTGGTAGCTTCCAATAACTTAGTTTAGTTTATCCTAATTAACTTTTTATTTTATTTTAGTAGGAAGAGAGGAGACTGTAAAACTTGTAGTGTGACTAATTAGAAGTGGAAATGTATCTTTTTGTTTGAAATGAAACAAATCCCGATTGTCAGGCTTATATAGCATTTGGATATAAGACAACCTCTTGCCTTCTCTCTCGCACCTTTGGAATGGGTCTAATGGAATGTATTTCCCCTCCAGCTAAAAGGGGGAAAGCTAAAAGAACCTCTGGTCATAAACATTTTACCAAAATAATTATGAAAAAATATATTTTCTGTATTGCAGCTGTAGCAAACCAGAGCTTCTGAATATCCTGGTCCTTAGAGTAATTCTCCTTTGGAAATGCCTGTGGGCACTCTGGGGGAAAAGCAGGTCCCCATGGTTGTTGGAGAAGCGGAGCGAGCTCAAGGAGGGGTTTGCGGTGTTATCCATAGCGATTGCATTTGCACAACGAGACACCAAACTTCCCCCGTCCCTCCAACGCTAGACCAGGAAACGCAAAAAAAAAAAAAACAACACAAGTAAAAAAAGAAAAAAAAGAGGAAGAAAGGTGGGGGGGGAGAAAGAAAAAAAAAAAAAGCAGCAGCCCTAGATGGCGGCGAGGCAGTGGGTCAGGGGCTGTTACTCCCCGTGTTAACCGTGGGAAAGGCAGAGGAGCGGCTGAATAACGGCGGAGGCCGGTGCCCGGCGGGCCGGGGCGGGCGAGCGGGCGCGGAGCGGAGCGGAGGCGGCAGCCGCGCTGCGCGGAGCGAGAGCTCTCCCCTGTGACCGAACGTCAGATCTTTGCTGCTGCTTCTTCTGTTAGAAATCACAGACGGAAGGAGCAGCGCTGCAGCCCGGCTGCTGCCTCCGCACGCACCTTCCCCCCGCGCAGAGCCGCGGGTTTTGCTCTCATGATGGGGGGGCAGAAATTTGGGGGGGGCAGGAAGGCGGCCGAGGGATGCGCGGTGCGCAACGGTGCCGGGAGGGCGCGGAGGCTCCGCGGGGCGCGAAAACAGCCCCGGAGGTGTCACTTCACCCACCCACACACATACACACCCCCCCCCCGGGCTGCTCCGCGGTACTTTGCGCGGTGGGGGGTCAGGCAGGACAAACCTGGCTTTTGTGCTGGGTCAGGGTGCCGGACTTAGGGTTTGTAAAGGCTGCGTAAGAAGGACAGATCTGCCCGCACAGAGAGGGACAGACAGACAGACAGACAGACACACCGCCCCGAGTCACACACAGGCGGCGAGCAAGGAGCACACACGCAGCGCCGACTTTTTACAAGAAGGTGGAAGTAGCAAGTCGAAGTAAAGCCTTAGAAATTAGAGGGAGGGTTGTGATAGGTTGTTATCTGCGCTGGGAGGCGTTGACACTTTTTTACTATTGGGTATGTAAATTGTTTTTAATAAGATCTGCCCTTTTTTTTTTTTTTTTTTAAAGGGAGAAAACAAACCAGACTCCCTTTACCTTAATAGGCTGAGGGGGGTTTTATAGCTTTCATTCATTCAAGGAAATGGTTTAGGCTTTAGACTACCGGAGACTGAGCAAAAAAAAAAAAACCCTTTGGCACCAGAATATTCTTACTATTATTTTTTTTGCAAACAAGATTTTTCATGCCTTTTTTTTTTTTTTTTTTTTTTTTTTTTGAAACAAACAAGCCCCAAAGTGTTAATGGAAAAAACCCGGAGAGAAGTAGAGATCGGAGACCGTCTCCTGCTCCCCCCCCCTTCCCCGTCCCCGTCCCCCTCCCCGTGGGTGAGAGCGACTTAAAGCAAAGTTTCTCCTCCTGCGGGGGATGCACATTGTTTTATTTATTTTGAAGGCTGCAGAAGTCGGGAGGACTGAAGCACCACGTGCTGCTGACTCTCATCAGCGTAATGAGCGCCTTAGCCAGAGAGTCCTGTATATATAAACCACAAAAACCTAATCATTAGAAATCCCAGCCTCCAAAAACCACATTCAGGACAAAAAAACTGTGGCTTTTTTGCTTGCTTTTTTTTTTTTTTTTTTCCCGGCTCCTTCATCTTCCCCGACCTCAACTTCTTGGGACCCGAAAGAAGTTTGTTGGTTTTGGTTGCCTTTTTTTTTTTTTTTCAAAAAAACCCCGATTTTTCAGAAAGAAAAATAACTCAAAACAAAGCGACATTTTAATGATTTTTTTGCTGCTGTTGTTCATCAAGGGCGGAAAAAAAAAGATTTTTGTTAGCCTATTCAACTCAACGGACTTGGATCCAGCAGCGACTTAATTAAAAGGACCGGACTGCACCGAGGCTGCCTTTTCCCAGAATTTACTTGGTCATATTTTAGAAATCAGCCTAAAGGAGGAGTGTTTTGGGGTGTTTGGGTTTTTTTTTCCCCCCAACTATGCTCCCCCCTTTTTTTTCCCTGGGAATCCGAAAGTTCAACTTTTCTTAAGTCCTGACCCTCCCAAAGGAACCGGCTCAAGTCTCTCTTTTAATTATTAGTCCTGTGACTTTCCTCCTCACCCCAACAACCCCAGTAACTTTCTTTCTACGCTGAAATCGTTTCGGGAGCTCTTTTTTTTTGAGGAGGGAGCCACTTTTCCCAAGCCCCTTCCCGAGCTCCCCGCTTCCTGAAGCCCAAGGCAATAAGCGGGGGGAGCCCAGCGGCTCCTCGCCTCTGTCCCAGCGAGATTTTTTGTTTGCTACTTTTCTTTTTTTTTTTTTTTTTTTTTTTTGGTGTGCGTGTGTGTCCGGAGGAGGAAGATTTCTTCGGAGGAAATCTGGACATTCCCCTGAACACCCCCTCTCCGGCTCTGAGAGTTACCGCTCCTCTTCTGGCAGCCGCCAACAGCAGCAGCAGCCCAGGAAGCTGAACCAGCAGCGAGTTTTCCCTTCTCCCAGGACAAACCTTTTGCAAAATCCGAAAAGGAAAAAAAAAAAAGAGGACGGGGAGGGAGGGGAAGGAAAAAAGGAAAGAAATTCAAGCACTTGAGGGAAGAAGCGGTGGCTAGAAGGAGGGAAAAGAGCAGAGAGACTGTGCAAGAAGGAAGGAAGGAAGGAGGAGGAGAAGCAGCAGCGTTTTGCAGCTGGGCAGAAGCCGGGACCATGCAGTTTCCAGCCGGGCTTTGCTAAGAGGGGCAGCGCTCGACCCCACAGCCAGACTCTCCTCGCTGCTGCAGGAGCCCCAGACCGGCATCGCCACCCGCCCCGTCCATCTTTTTTTTTTTTTTTTTAAAAAAAAAAGCCAAACAAAAACAGACTGAGAATTTTTTTTCTCGTGCGTTTAATCCGCTCCTGGTTTTTTTTTGCCTGATTTGTTTTTTTGCCCCTTATCCTCACCCCTCCACTTTTTCATTCACCCCTTTTTTCGCTGTATTTTTTTTTTACAACCCCCACCCCCCCACTACACGCCTCCTCGAGCGATCCCCCTACCGCTCCCCCCCCGCCCCCCCAATTCGCTAACTTGTGGCTGTTGTGATGCGTATTCCCGTAGATCCCAGCACCAGCCGGAGGTTCAGCCCCCCCTCCAGCAGCCTGCAGCCCGGCAAGATGAGCGAAGTCAGCCCGGTCGTAGTAGCCCAACAGCAGCAACAGCAGCAACAGCAGCAGCAAGACGCGGCGGCCGCCGTGCCCAGGCTGCGCCCCCACGATAACCGCACCATGGTGGAGATCATCGCTGACCACCCCGCCGAGCTGGTCCGCACCGACAGCCCCAACTTCCTCTGCTCCGTCCTGCCCTCGCACTGGCGCTGCAACAAGACCCTCCCGGTGGCGTTCAAGGTGAGACACCCCCCTCTGCCCGCACCCGCCGCTGCCCGGGGATGCCTCCCCCCGCGCCGCGCTTCCTCCCGCAGAGCCGCCTCTGCCCCCCCACCCCGGCCCGCAGGGGCTTCTCTGCCCCCCGGACTGCAATGCCTCCTGTGCCCCCCCCCAGCCCTGCAATGCCTCCTGTGCCCACACCCCCCCCCCCCCCGTCCTGCAATGCCTCCTGTGCCCCCCCCCCACCGTCCTGCAATGCCTCCTGTGCCCCCTCCCGTCCTGCAATGCCTCCTGTGCCCCCTCCCGTCCTGCAATGCCTCCTGTGCCCCCCCCAGCCCTGCAATGCCTCCTGTGCCCCCCATCACAGTCTTGCAACGTCTTCAGTGCCCCCCTCCCGCTCCGTCCTGTAGGGCTTCCTGGGCACCCCTGCCTGCAGGGGCTTCTGTGTCGTCCCCCCCCCCCCCCCCCGTCCTGCAATGCTTTCTGTGCCCCCCTTCCTGCAGGGGCTTCTATGCCCCCCCTGCCTGCAGTGCCTCCTGTGCCCCCCCCCCGCCTGCATGGGCTTCTGTGTCCTGCCCCAGTCCTGCCGTGCTTCCTGTACCCCCCCGTCGTGCCTCCTATACCCCCCCCCCGTCCCGCAGTCTCTTCCGTGCCCTCTGTCCTGCAGTGCCTCCTGTGCCCCCCCTCTGTCCTGCGGAGCGTCCTCGCCCCCCACCTCACTCCAATGCCTCCTGTGCACCCCCCGCAGTGCCTCCCCCTCCCCCCCCCCGCCCCGTCCTGCAAAGCTGCTTGTGCTCCCCGCCGGCCCGCGGTGTCTCCTGTGCCCCCCGTGATGCCTGCTCTGCCCTCCCGCCTTGCAGTGCCCGCTCTGCCCCGCACCCTCGCAGCGGTGCCCCCCCCCCCCCTTGCAGTGCACGCCCAGCCCTCTCCCGTCCTCCCCGCCGGCTCAGCGCACCCCGGGAGCCATCCCGTTATCTCCATCCCCGCGGGGCACTGCCGGTGTGTCCCCCCCGCAGCTCCTGGGCACCCTGTGCCCCCCCCAGCAGCACCCCCAGAGACACACACTCCACACCCCCCCCAGACCCCTCTCCTGGGCTTTCCTTTTTTTTTTCTTTAGAAAAAAAACACCTTTCCCTCCCCGAGCAAAGGGGGATTCACCCATATGCCGGAGCTCAGTGTGGGGGTGCAAAGTCTGTGCCCCCAACACTAAGAAGCCAGTACCTCACCCTTGGGGGTGCCCCTGCTTCCCTCCCTGCTCCCGGGGGTGGGACTGGGGGATTTGGGGTGGGATGGGAGGATCTGGGGTGGCCTTGAAGCATGCTGGGGGGGCTGGGGTCTGAGGGTCAGACTGGGGGCTGTGGGGTGGGAGAGGGGGGGCCGGGGCCTTGCCCCCCTACCCCAGGGGCAGCCCGGGCTGGGATGGGGCTTCTGAGGGGGGGACGGGACTCCTGGGCGGGGGGGTCGGGGCCCCTTCACTTCTCCTGGTGGACAAGCAAGGAAGTGTCTGGCCAGAAGACTTTCCTTGGCAGGGCTCATACGTTTAAATCATAAATACCACCCCGATATGTGCCGGGGATGCTGCTTTTAATTTTCTGTCTCCATCCCCGTGGTGCACTAATGAGAGGAAGAGATTTTTTTCAAAAACTGTAATAATAACAACAATAATTGCGTGCTTTAAAGCAAGCCGCTTTCCTCCCCTAGCAATATTTGCAAGCGTTCCCCTTGGGTTTTTCTCTCCCATGGCCTTTGGTAGGGAGAGGGCGATGGTTTGGGTGTCCCAGAGCACCTGCCCAAGCAGGGCGTGGGGTCAGAGTCAGGGTGGGGTGTCCCCGTGAGGGGCTCATTGCTCCCACACCCGCTACGTGAAAAATAACACGCCTGGAAATGGCTCAAAAGGTAGAAGAGTTTGGAAACGGTCTCACCCAGCGCGTTTCCAGAACGTCGCCTTGTTCTTGTGTTTCCTCATTGCGAGCCGTGTTATCACAGCCATTTATCGGGGGAAAAATTAGTAGATGTGGTTAAATGAGCTGGCGTTAAAGTGACTGGTGATAAAGATGGAGTTTGGCTTCAGAAGTGTTATAGGGGTGCAATTAGAGTTGACTAAAGCGCTCTTGTGTGGGGGAAGCAGCCCGGAGAGCCTGGAGCTGCAGAGGAACCCTTTGCACGGGGCCTGCTGGTGTGGGTTGCGATGGTTGGACTGAGTAGAAACAGCAGAAAAATGGGGTGTCTTCGGTTTTTGTAACTCGGTGTAACACTCCCAGGCTCTCGAGGTGTGGGCCACGGTGATTCTGATTAACAGGGGCTGCAGGGTAAGGAGGAGGAGCTTTCGGAGAATTGTGATTATAATTTAATTGAGCGTTAGATTAACTTGGTACTGTAGTTACTCTTTATAGAAGGGACACGAGAGCTCTTACGTTGTCGTACTTGCAGTTTTCGTTTGAAACGTCTGAGCCTTCTCCTGCCTTACAGCAATTCAAAGGATGCGGTCGCAGTTCATTAGAATAAGGGAAAGATCTAAACTAAATAGTAAAGTATTTAGAATATTATTACAATGAGAATGCTTACATGTGATAGAAGACTAGAAAAAGGTTTAGAGCATTTCCCAATCTTTTTGTGTTCATATATATATATATTTATACATATCATATATTGGGGTCCTATAGTTGATTGCTGACAGGGAGGTATAGATGCGACCAATTTACTGCTGCATCAGGCGTATTGGAATGGGCTGCCCAGGGAGGTGGTGGAGTCACCATCTCTGGATGTGTTTAAGAAAAGACTGGACATGGCACTTAGTGCCATGGTCTAGTTGACAGGGTGGTGTCAGGGCAACGGTTGGACTCGATGATCCCTGAGGTCTCTTCCAACCTGGCTTATTCTGTGATTCTGTGTGATACTGTATGCGTTGCCCCTTGCACCCTTCTGCTGTGGGTGCAGCTGTGTGTTCACATGCAGTATGCGATGTGTACTTTTTAAAATATGCCAAAGATATATACGCCCTTATTTACCAGTAAATTAATTTGAAAGTGCATTGAAATAATTTTGAACATTTAAAAATGTATTTCATTTTTCAAATGTAACTTGTGTGCAGCCGTCCAGTACTTTTCAACTGAAGAAGTTGCATGTATCATCCAGTGAAACACTTGGTGATATAACAGAATAGGAATTATCTCTGAGAAGGGAAAAAAAAAAAGACAGATTTGGGCCATAGAAATCTCAGCTAAGCAGTAACTTGAAAGTAAAATAGCTCACAGACAACACACTTTTTGAAGTTTTATTGGCAATAAATAATATGTAGATGATAATGTTTTGAGTGGTGTGTTAAGTGTGTCATAATTCTCGCAGAGATCTCTAGTTAAAAAGTACTCTGGATCTAGCACTGTTTTAATTTTAAAAAACAGATATAAATCATATGCAGGAGAGGAAGTGTGTTATAAACAGTGCTGGGTTTGATTATAATTGTTTAAAATAATGTTGGCTTAGTATTAGATTTGAATTTTAAGTATTAATATTTGCACGCCCTGGGGAGGGAGTCTGTGTTCAGTGTGCTAACTAACGAGATTGTTAGTGCAAACTGGTTTTGTAGGGAAGAGTATTAGACATGTACCTATTAATATAGCTCTAACTATCTAGTGATATTCCAGCATAAAAGAAACAGATATCGTGTACCTGGGTCCAAATCATATTCACTTCTTAATCTTTATAGCCAGAGGTACTTTATTTGAGCAGAGTCTTCAGAATTTGGCCCTCTGTTTATGTGTCTGCCTGGGAGTTTTTACTGAAAATCATAAAGACCCAAATTGCCACGTTAGATGATACAAGTGGCTTCTGTGTGGTGCTGATGGTAGCAAAGAGCCTTAGTGGACCTAAAGGCAGGGCAAAAAAAAAGGACGGGAAGTCTAAAACCTCCCTCCAGTAGCACCACAGTAGTTAAGGGTCCGTCAGCATTTCCACTCCAAACCCCAATTTTCAGAGTTTATAACTCAGCTGTTTTAAATAGCTTCAAGCTGAAACCTGCTGTATAAATTGTCAGCCCAGATGTACATTTTGAAACAAAAAGTAGTGCAAATCAGTTACTCTGTTTTACGTTACAGAACATTAAAATATTTTTAATAGTATCAGATGCTCTTTTGGCAATCTCTGGAGAAGGCAAAGGTTTTACATTCGGAGGCTGTTTGAATTCAGCGTTTCACAAGAAAAGGTGTAGGAGTGGCAGATATCAATGCTTGAGAGGAACTATTTAGCGTGTACACTAGTTTTTTTTTTTGAAACAAGCATTTTACTCTGCAGAAAGTCTTACTACCTGCTGTTGTATAGTACATTTGCTTTGTGCTTATAACTTCCGTCTTTAGGGTACATGCTTTGGCCAGTTCAAATCCCACTGGACCGAAACTGGGCAAACAGGTTGCCTAACCCGACGAGAACTGTGTTATGCAAAAAATACAAAGTTATTTTCAACTTGTAAGAATCGGTTTGGTTTTATTTTGTGGCTTCATCTGACTGCATGTGCCTTTTTGAGCTTTAGTTAAAAAAAAAAAAAGCGAAAGCAAAATCTACCTTTAATCACCAAAACGTGTAGGTAGTTTAATATGGAAAATAAAGATTTTGAAATAGTAGAGATATTTACGTTTGAAGAATAGGTAAGAAATGTGCACTGTGGCTGCTTTTAATCTTCAATTTTTTACACAGTCCTTATTCATTTCACAGTGATCCTACAATCCTCTTTCTAAGAATATGTAAATAATTTTGGATTGATACATGGCATAAAATTACCAAATCAAGGTTTATGCCAGCAGTCTTTCAGTATGCAAAGTTACTTTTTAAAATTCTCAAAATGATGTGTGTTTCTCCAAGTTTCAAACTTGTTTTGCAAAGCTTTTTCCTAACCAGCGCTGTTATGTGTGTGTGCAATAGTCTTCACGGAAAAAAAAAAGTATGAAATTATGAAAAGAACAAGCATTTTTTTCCTGTTGCATAGCAGGGGAGCTTCGCGTGTAATAGGACTTTATTAGCCAGAGTTTTTATTTTCACCTCTGATTTCACTTTGTCTTTTCCTTTGGTTTTCTCTTAATGAGACGAATAGCAATATTGCATCATCCTGCATCGAAAAGCCAGTGTGTTTCAGTGACGATGCAGTTCCCACTTAGGTGCGATCAGCCCATGACTCTGGCCCGCGGTTTCAGGCTGATGTCTAAGCTGACAAATTGACCTGATGTCGCCGAGTGGAAAGGGTAGGGAGGAAAGCTCCGAAAAGCAACGCAGGACAGCGGAGACCTTCTAAGAGGTTTCGCTCCCTCCTGCCCAGGTGTTACAAACTGTACCCGTGTTCGGGAGATGGGGAGAGATGGAGCGGTGATGCCGGTGCCCGCTCCGGGCTCTGGTTACCCAGAGGGAAGGAGGTGAGCTGAGGCTGCAGCCGTTTCGTTCCCTCTTCCGAGGCCCCTGGCACACTCCCACTTCCTCCTGTGCTCTCGGCTTCTTTGCATTTCTGGAGTTAATGTGATTTTTTTTGTTGTTTCGTGAGATATAAAAAGCACGGGTTGCAACTCCCCTGGATGCTGATGTGCGTGATGAGACCGTCCAGAGATAACGTGGTCGATTGCAAACTGGGAAGGGAGCGTTTTATAAGTAGTCTCAAGCCCCATGCTTTAGATTTTATACCAATATCCATTTATTAAGGGTTAGAGTCAGTTCTATAATCTGTTCAGCAGATTATTATTTGTTATTTGATTATTATTATTATTCCTCACACCTCGCTTTGAAGCCGTCAGACCTGGTTGCTGTCAGACCCAAGGCAGTGAGCTAGTGGGACCTCAGATCTTACCCACAACGGTGGTTCCTGTGTTTTTATGTTCAGGGATGTTCATATCACTTCAAAGTAAAATCTTTGCTTGATAGATGGAGACCTCACAGTACTTTGTGGCAAAACTCAGTTTATAGTTTTGGGTGGGATTACCTGGTGTTTTATGTAAAAACAGAAAAGCACCAGGGTAGATCCTTTTCATACAGCATTTCAGCTTTTCTTTCTTCTTTCTCTTCAGTACTTTTTTTGAATAAGATGAGCTATAGTTTTCAGTAATATAGTCTATTTTAAATATTTTCATATTTTGTATACCTTTGTCATTAATTTTTATTGCTTTAAAGAAGCATTGTACAGTGCAGTGGGCCACATAATGCTCTCCCTATATATTCAGAACTCCTCATTCTTTCCACTTAATTAATATTGAAGTGCAACCTGCAATTATTAGTTTCAGACAGGATCACTTATGGGAAAGACATTTCAAGCAGGGCTTACAACAAAATGTAACTTATATTTCAGGAGACGGAAAAAATTACTCTGAATAATATAAAAAGTTTTATCTGATCATGTAAACTGGTAGAAACTGCAAGGGGACAGACTTTGTCTCTCAAGATTGTTTTTTTGAAGTCAGAGCTCAGCCATGCAATATTTGTGAATCTCTTTTTGTTACAAACTCGTTTCCAAGTTGGAAAAGGAGATTATGTTCTTGATGCTTTTGTGGACTTTTTTTACCCCAGGTGAAGAAACGTGTATTTTCTTCCTAGTAACTTAGTATTCCTGTTTATTTTTACTTTAAAAAGTCACAGTGCACTGTAGGTATCCCTGGTGTTTTCAAATTAGAAGACAGAAGCTGTCTACTCCGTGGTGTTTATCTACTCACATGTTGGAGCACTACACAACCACTGAAGCGTAAAAGTGAGACTATATCAGCTAGTTGAAACGTAAAGAGAAATACTTTAATATCTTCTGTTCACCCATCCTGGAATTTGAGGGAGGTATCGGCGCTAACCACATGCGACTCCTGCGAGCGCTCTGAAAATTTACATGCCTGCGAGGAAATACAGCCTTTGTTTTATATCGCATCTGAAGAGTTTGCATTCCAGCCATGAAGTGCTCCATTGCAGCAGCGTGTTGGGTGGAGAGCTTTGTCTGCTCATGCCCCCAGTGCCACTCCTGGGATGGGTAGACGGGGATTTCTCTCTAGCTTGAAGTCTTGAGGAGCTCCAGGGTCGGAGTGATGGGTGCAACCCGCACAGAAGCATATCTGAATCTGGGTGATATGACTGCTAATAGTAATTTCTAACTTTCCATTTCAAATGCACTCATAGAATCACAGAATCATAGACTGGTTTGGGTTGGAAGGGACCATACAGATCATCTAGTTCCAACCCCCCTGCCACAGGCAGGGACACTTTTCTACTAGACCAGGTTGCTCAAAGCCTCATCCAATCTGGCCTTGAACACTGCCAGGGAGGGAGCAGCCACAACTCCCGCATATAATTTATGGATACGAGCCATGCCTCCTGTTTTCTTGCTGCTCCCTGGTTGCTAAGAACAAAGTTGGCCTTCAGGAAGCATTAAACCATACACTCTACATAAGGATGTTGAATGTTTCTGAAGAAATGTAACAAAGAAGAAATTCCCTATTAGGCTATGAGAAAGGGAGACAATACAAGATGTTTCTTTTTTTGATGTGTCCCTTTGTTCTGTGTTCAGCTAATACATGACTCTTCCCCACAGCGGGCTGGAGAAGCTGCCACGGAGCTTCATAATGAGCATGGCAGCCTGCAAAGCTGGGATGGAGACACGCGTTTTCAAAGCGTTGCTTCATGACTTCTTGTTGTTGTCTTCCCATTTTGACAGGTGGTGGCCTTAGGAGAAGTGCCTGATGGGACGGTGGTCACCGTCATGGCTGGAAACGATGAGAACTACTCTGCAGAGCTGCGAAACGCTTCTGCTGTGATGAAGAACCAGGTGGCCAGATTTAATGACTTACGATTTGTGGGCAGAAGTGGAAGAGGTAGGCCACTGCATTTTGTGTGTCCATAAGGAAGTAAAAACAATGTCTAGATGTCAAGCTTACTTTGCGATGAAATACTGATCAATCTGTAAATACATCGTTGTCGGCCTTTCATTTGGAGGGAGGAATGCATGTTTTATTTGCAGACAAGCATTTGTGCAAACCAAGTTAAGAGTTTCTCTTAAGAGTTTCTCTTAAGTTTTTCTGACTCCCCACGTCTCTGTACGTTTTTATCAGACACAGGTTTTGAAAAATGATTCTCAGAGTACCTGCTTTCCTATTTTAATCACACAGCAAAGGTAAAAGGAAATGGGAGTATTTGTGATCTGGGTTATGTAGAGTCGGTGAGTGTATCTCAGGCCACGGCAATGAGAGATGGAGGATTCCCTTTAGCAGTAGAGCTGCTTCTGAACTTGTTGTAGAAGACCTATAATTAAGGGGGTTTTGCATATCACATGTGCTATAGGTTTTACTCTTTAAGGGCTTACATCTTTAGAGGTTTACAGCAATAGGTGGAAAGCTTTCTGGTGACTTCCCTGGCCTTTGTAATCAAACTGCATATGACCTGCAGAAATAAGCCATACTTTTCTTTTTAGCAAACTAGTTGACTTTTTATGAATTGCTGGTAAGCTTGGGCTTGGACTAAATTTAACCTTTACTCTAAATGACAGGGTAACTTTCAGTTATTTTTTTTTTGAAGATGTAGAGTGCTGTCATTGTCTTCCAGCTGTTTAGGAGCTTCCTGTAATCTGGAAACTGCACTGCACTCGTAGAAAGCCTTTGTAATCATTGCAAGTTTGCAGGAATTCCTCTTTAAGAGTCTTGTAGCTGCTTTCAGATTTCAGGTGATGATTGGAAGGGTAGCTCGAAGGAAGCTGGCACTTCGGTTTTTGCTGCAGGGATCTTCAGAGGTGTTTGTTGTATCAGTCCTTGATTCAACCTACCTATTTTTTCCTTTGTGTATTTGAAGTAATTATTCCTTTTTTTAAGCTAGCCCTGTATGGGACGAAACAAAGCAACAGACGCCAAACAATTGTGCTGGGAAATTAGCAATAAAGCTAATTTTACAGTAATATTCTTCAGAAAGCAGTTGTAATGAATCTTAAGGAAGGAAAGAGTATTTGTCCAAAAAGAAATTACATGTATGACGGAGGCCTAGGTAGTCTAAATCAGTCTTTAGGTAGTCAAAATCTTGTTTTTACAAGTGCTTTGTGAAAGTGAGCCCATAAGTGTGGCTTACAATGGCTGTTTTTTATTTTAGTGACCTGTCCAGCAATTCTCTTTGTCATTTTACAACTTAAAAAATAACGATAATAAAGAATAACTTGAAAGAAAGAATAACTATTGCAACAGTAATGCAATATAAATATGGAGTTCGTTGCCCTTTTGGATAAGGTGTTACCTATATCTCTTCCATTTGTCTTGCTTTCTTTAAAAAAAATGGTTTGCTTTGTTATTCTGCTGATGGATTAGGTTTGAAAGTTCTCTGGCTCCATCACTACTGCTGCCTTACAGTAAAAGTTTAGTAGTGTATCAGTCTTTCAGTAGTGCTGAAAAAGAATTGAAATGTGATGTACTACCTCTGATCTGTGAATTTCATTTGAAACCTATGATATATACTTTTTATTAAAGCATAGGAAATGAAACAGAGGGCCTAAAGCCCCAGCAGATACAGCTACAGACACATACAAACACAAACCTCCTAAAATTTGGTTCCAGTAGTTTAATTTCAGTTTGTATCTAGCAGACTTGGAATAGACTTTCTCTCTGATCAATCTGGGTAGAATCTATGGAAAAGCGATAGTGTACTTTTCAAACCCTCAACATATTTATTTAAGAGACTTCAAAGAAAAACAAAGGGTGTGCACTGTTTTACTATATTGGCTTTCTGAGTTTTGGCTAGTTTCCCAAATAGCAATTTTTATATTTAAAAAAAAAAGGGAAGAAAAAAGACAGACTTAACTGCTTGCAGACTTTTCACGCATGGAAGATGAAGAAAGCTTCTTTTGATGAAGTGTAATTATGTCCAAACAGAGCTGACCCCCTCCCCCTATATTTCTTATGATCTTAACGGAAGAAAGTAGGGCTTTGCCTTTGAAGCAGCCGGGACTCGGTGGAGGATCTGAAATGCTGCATTCTGCTGCCAGGGGCAGGATGGAGAAATTGGTCCAGACTTGTCTTCCAGACTTAGAACAGAGAGGGGGGGAGAGGAGAGAGGGAGAGAAGGAGAAAGAGTTATCATTAATGATAGATTTTTAGAACTTTGCTAAAATAGCAGTAAAAGAAAGCAGTGGTTGTGAACAGAAGTGAGCAAGCTCCTTACATAGACAAATATCAGTAGATACGGGTCTTGCAGTAGAACAGGAAAAATAAAGTAATAAAGAAATCATTTTTCAGTGGCGAGAAACTAATCCACACCTGTTCCTGACTTGAGATTTACATCTTTCTAAACAGCTTGCTCTTTGATCTCTGTATCTCTAAATTTGATTGTGAAGTCTGAATCATCAACTTACCACTTCACCTCCTCTCCCACGTTTTTTCTTGCTTCCCATGGCTCAATGGAGAAACTTGATTTTTGTGCATATTCATGTTGCTTGCCTGACAGAAGCTTCACGTTTTTGTTTGTATAATTTCTCGTAAACACCTTTTCTGGATTCCTAAGAATAAGTAACCAGGGTGCTTTATGTGAATGCAGAAGTTGTTTATATGTGGTTTTGAGGCAGTAGCTCACTTTTACAAGCCCAATCCACAGTGCAGAGAAGAAAGTATTCCTGTCTTCAATAGAAAAAGATCATAACCTTAATTTCGTTGTGTCCTGATACTTTAATCACATTAGCATCTAACTGAAAAAATATGCAACGGGCACAAGCTGCCGAGTCTCCTTTCAAGCTAATTTTTGGGGCTTGCCTTGTGCTTCAGCATGTGTCCGTCTCGTCCTCCCGTGTCCGCTCGGCTCACGTGTGTGAATAACAAAGAATGCACAGTTTAGACACACTGAAGCAATAGTGCCAGATGACTGCTTGGCTGGGGAATTTAATAAAAGAGAACTACAATTAGTCTTTAGCCTCTAAAAGTGTATAGTTGAAATGACTACGGGCAATAAAGAAAGGTGATAAAAAGTGCATTAAAGGATTTCGTAGCGGAGGAGGGATATCTGTGAAATATCTGTGGAAGGCATAAGCATCACTGGAACAGGGGACCTTAAGAATTTATTTTGTTCTTAATCCTGTAATATGTAAATCATCTCTTGAAAGCTCTGGAACCTGAGTGTTCTGGCAGGGCTGTGCAGCTCCTCGCGATGAAGTGATGTATCATTTACTGAGTGCGGTGGGGCTTCGTCGGTGTTACTTCATTAATGCTTTGGTTTGTTAGAATACCAGTAAGGGGACAAAAACAGTTTCCCTTTCAAATTAGATGCGTACCTGTTCATCTTAGTCTGGCTGGGAGGTGACAATTTAGAAATGCTCTCAGGCAAGGTTGAAACATAGCTCTTTACGTTAAACCGTGCATTTTTTTTCTGGCCACTGTATCCTGTTAGGTTTATTTAGTGTGGAAAATCATGCAGACGTGATTTTACAGAGTCTTAGAAACAGTATATTTTGTCAGGTTAATTTTTAGTCGTGATAGACTTTTGTACTGATTGAGCATATAAATTGGAAGGCCAGCTTCTTCATTCAAATGTATATGGAAAATCCCTTTATTATCTTTTTATCAATAATACTCTACTGATTTTATATAGGTAACTGTGATCTGAATGTCATCATCATACAATTTAATAGCCAGAACTTTTTAACATGATAAGCTGGTGCCAAAGGAGGCCTTAAACCTGTCTCTGGTGAATAATATATATCCAAGCAATAGGTTGAATTCCTGCTTGGAGAGGGATAAAAGGCACGGACCCTTTTCAGCCCTAAACAAGCAGGCGTGGAGGCACTATATGCTTCATTAGGGCTGTTGCTGTGTGTCTGAAGGCTGCCTACGCACACACTGTACGCTGGCAGGACACACAGTTTACCTCTGGGGACGGTGGATGGGCAGGACTGGACAAAGACTGGACATCCTACATACACCTGACTCCTCCTGTGGTGATCATTCTTGAAAGATCTGTGAAATAATCCATGTCCCAATGAAACCAGGGAAAGTCACCTTCAGCCACACATTGCCACTGAGGCAGAATTCAGCCTCCTGAGATTGTGGCACCTTTGCCAGGGTCCTGACCTTCCCTTTAGCCTGCATCTCTTGGAGAGGTGGGCACAGCTGGAGAGCAGCTACACCTGGAAAATCATTTTACTCTAAATGACAGTTATATTTCCTTAAAAAAAAAAAATCCATGTCACATTCTAGTTTGTGAAAAATATAGCCGAGGCAGTTTGAAGTTGCACTCCTGATAATAAATGATGTGTGTCTCAGGCAGGTTTGGGGGATATACGACTTGGACCAGAAAGAAACACCAATTACTAGATTTGACAGCCAAAGCTCTGTTTTGTATTATGCCTTATATATAAGCTGTTCTATATTAGGCTCGAAAAAACTGCATTAAGTCTGCACTGTTACATATCATTTAAGATTTGTGTCTTGATTGAATGCCTTCAGAGTTCAGCAGGAGGAAAAGCCCTAGCAACAAAAATGCACGTATACACAGAGGGAAGGAGGGGAAAAAAAAAAGAGAGTTTTAAGTGTCTGGTAAAGTAGCAGCTTAAACGAGCATGAAGGCCGAAGATTGCTGACTGTTTTATTGAGTCACTGTTGTACGCCCACCTTTTCCTGTCTTGAAACAGTTTTCAGTTTTGACTATCTGACATGACTAACCGTTGCATATCTAACAGATTACAACTGTCAGTGAGTCTCCCGAACGGGGGCCAGCGCCTTGTGAGAATGTGCGCTCAGATGCAGGCAGCTCCCTTTATTTATTTCTTTTTAACGTTTTCATTCAGCTAAAGGCTGCAGATGAGCTTGTGCAATCTCTGCCTGAATTTGAACTATGAAAAATAAAAAAAAATGCAGACTTACGCTAGCAACGTACGTGCACACAGCAGTTTCTCACCCTCACGGGAAAGTTGGGGGCTTTCTTAGTATTTCATAGATGGAATATATGTAGGGAAAAAAGTCTGTTCCAGTAATAATGATATCATCATATTACCCCTGGCATATGAAGGACAGGAGACACTGATTCCCTGTTAAAATGACTCCCAGGAGGAAAATATATTCTTTCTTCATCTCATTGTAGTCAAGTCAAACAAATGAAATGATAAAACTGTGTGAAGTAAATAACATGTGGCCACATTCTGCTCTCTGTCACACAGCTGCAAAACTGGAGTAAATTTTTAAATTATCTGACTTGCTTTGGATTTACACCACTTTCAATACAGCAAAGAATTTGGCTTGTCCTCAGCAGTGAATCACTTTTGTTCTGTCATTGTATGATGACCCATTATTAAATAAGAAACATTTAGATTGTCAACACATGGACATATTCTTGACATAGAGTAAAACTGAAGGGGAGGAAAACTCCTATGGTCAGTTATGTTTTTAATTTTCACGATTGTGGTAACGACAGGGAATAATTTTAAACGTCTCTGATTCTTTACTGAACATGCATGTGACTGTTTTCATGTTGTAATCACTCATTCCTTGTTGGTTTTCTCCCTTTGTAGGGAAGAGCTTTACTTTGACAATAACTGTCCTGACAAATCCCCCCCAAGTCGCTACATACCACAGAGCTATAAAGGTTACAGTGGATGGGCCAAGGGAGCCAAGAAGTGAGTATTATATTCTTATTTTTGCACTTATGTCTGCTCAATTTTGTTTAACAGAGACCCGTAAATGAAACATATATCTTTGTCAAACACTGGTTCTTGCTCAGCGAAATATGTAAGCGCATGCTGAATTTGGAGTCTATTGGACCACACACATACTTGCATTAAACACTCACTTAAGTGCTTGGCTGAATTTGGGCAATCACAAACCTGATTCTCATTCACATCAAGGTCTTGATACATTATCTGCCAGTGTAAATGAGAACTAAACCCCCTATATTTATATATAATCTGATTTAGGCATAATAGATACGATCCTGCAACATGCTGAATTCCCTGAACTCCCGTAAGCTTCCAGCTAAAGACGTTTAGAACAAAACAGGAGATTGATCTTTCAGGATCAGTCCTAGCGCAGAGAGCAAATATATAATATAGTGCCTTTTTGTTTGCCCTTAAATTCTTTTGTCATCAGATAATTCATGCACCTGGTTAATCTCATCATACCTGAAATTGGTTTTCAGCTGTGGACTCATCATAGACCCTGGGGGGCCAAAGACAGATAAAAACCCAGTATATCAACAGCATGGTCTTTGTTTCCTATTTGTGCACAGAACGTACATTTTATTGAAACATAGTCCAGCAGATTTTCACTCAGCATGTTTACCTCGTAGCAATGCACTTCCTAACTTACTAAGAATCTATTTGCAATGATCACTGGCTGCATTTTTATGACAATTGTGTTTTGCATGTTCTAGCAGTTGTATGGGTAGGACTTATTTTTAGATACAGTCAAATCTGGTTAATCCATCATGATTTATATGGCTGTCTTTCTGTCTAGCACATTTAGCTGGTAAACAGTCTCACATCATATGGGTATCACTGATGATCCAGTCTTGGAGTTTTTTCTTATTCTAACTAGAACGACTCTTTCTAAATTGATTGGATTAACCAGGTATAGCTGTATTTAAATTACATTTAGAGATTAAGAATGATTTGATGAATAACCACATTAAAAACATCCCTATAATGGAAGCATCTCAAATAATTATTTTGCTTTTGATCTGCTCATACAAATGAGAACTTTAAGGAGCTTTCATGGAGTTTTGTGTAAGTACTAAAAAGACAGAAGAAGTCGAAAGATGTAGGCAGAATTCATCCAGTTAAGTGTTTCTCGTGCTAAAACACGCTGCGGCGTCACCTCCTCTTGCACTGAGAGGCGGGAGCTGAAATACCTTCTGTAAGAACTGTCCGGGCTGTAGGGTTTCACCTTGAATAACAGATGAAAAAAAGCGAGTAGCTATGGATAAATTTCATTATGTAGATACTTGCGTTGCAACCTGCTCACAGCTGAGGTGTACGTCTGTCACAGCGAGGGGATTTTTATTCTGTCTTCTCTTCCAAGCTGAATCAGTTCCCATTTTTAATTTTCACCTGCAGCTGATGCTCCATGTAGCTCACTCAGAGACACTGGGTAAACTGCATTCATGGAGTAAAAACCAGGGAATAAGTTATATATCATTTAGCCATTCCCATTTGGAGGCTGCTTCCATATATATATTGAGGCATCCGCAAAAGAGGAGATCTCCCAGCAGAGGACACAGCTGCTTTGAAAGAGCAGGACGGTTTGAAACTGATGTGGAGAATAGCGTGGACTGCCCTGTGTAGCACAGAAAGGGAACCCGCTTGCATTAGGCCTAGCCTTTTTGGTGACCAGTGGATTAAAAGTGAGGCTGTGTTCGTATAACTTAATGAGATTTCCAAGTTCTGCTGGAGTTTTTTAGTTTAGACCTGAAAGGCCTCTGTACGTGATACCTGTCTGCTATTTGCATTGAATAGCTGAACTTAGGAATGCTCAGTAACTTAGTTCTTACAGCCTAGGTGGAGTTATTGTGTCTTCGTTCATCTTTTTTTTTAAGAAGCAAAATTTGAGCTCAAATGTCTATTTGAATGTTAATATTTTGGCTAAATATTTAGTGAAGCTCTACCCTGGGGTTAGTTCTGTTACTGCAGTTTGGTACTTTCAAGGCTATGACACCTCCAGAATGACTGTTATTAAGCGTGAATTTTCAGGGAAAGAGTAGCTCCCGTGAGCTGTGGGAGTTTCACTGAAGTTCTGCTTCCTTCTGAGAGCCCCTGCACTCGTGTAGATTTATTACTGTTTGGTAGTAATTGTTCAAGAAGTGTTTCTGGCATTTACGTTGCATAAGGAAAATTAGGTGGTTGGGGGCAATAAGGAATTCAAGTCAACGAGCAGTTCTGGTAGCAAATGTGTTTTCCTTAACAAATTATGTATCGGCAAATAGTGCCCCTCTCTGCCAGGATCTGTATTTCACTTCGACATCTCAAGCACGTTTTCCTAGTTTTCCTCTCTCTGGCAGCTCAACCAGAGCTGTCACATCACAAACAACTTTTTTCTTAATATACACATCTGGCGTTGGCAGTTGGACCAACTTCATAAGAGCACATGATCATCATTCATTACAAGATTAAAAAGTACCCCATGGCATCATTGATGTTTTTTAACTTTGATCTTTTGCAGTTGTGATTCATCTCAGTTATAAAACTTCCCTTTAAAGCAACACAACCGATGACTTATTAGAACCTTCGTTCTAAGTAGCGTAAACATAAAATTATGCACATCTTTACAAAATGTCATTTACTTTGTTGCCAGCTTATCATTTTAAGACATGACATCATGCTTTAGATCGTGAATTTGTAAGGCTTGTTTATAGGCAAGGCACTCTGACCTTCTCTTGGCAAGTTGACTCAAGCGAACGACTGCTGCGTGCTTTCCAGCAGCAGCAGGAGAAGCAGCAATACCATGACAGATATCACAATCGTTTAGAGCTTGACTTTAAGAGTGCTGAACAGTCATGGCATGCAGTGACTCCAGTTGGTGTTTTGGATGCTCAGCACTTAAGAAAGTCAGGTTCTTAAATGTAAGTGCCATTTAGTCATATTAAACATATACTTGTAGAAGCCTGCTGCCTTGCCTCTCTGTTATTATTTTAAAATATCTTAATAGAGACAGTGGTGTCAGGTTGCTCTGTTAGGAAAACCTGCCCTTTTCTATACAAGAAAAGGTCTTCTGATGATTTTTCCTTGGAAAATATTTATTTATTTTTAATTATCTATTTCAGTCTATATCTAGATTACCATCCAGGGACATGTACTGTGTTGCACAGTCTTTGTGCTGGATTGAGATAGCTCATTGCACTCTGAGTGATGGAGTCTGGAGACGGGGTTGTATAAGATCTTTGGGAATCATTGGGAAATCCTGCAGATATTTTTTTCTCCTCATCTCCAGGATAAAACCTCTGCCATATGCACATTGTAGCCAGCAGAGCTGCCTTCCAGCTGGGAGGGCTGAAAGAAGTTTTCCGGAGAAATAAGTTGTCATGAGGTCATAACTGACTGACAGATAGCAAGAGATCACTGTAAAGGAATTAAAAGAAAAAAAAAACAGAAGAAAATCCCCCTAAACCTTTACCTAAACCCCTCTTTAATGCCTTTGCCTTACCTCATTACAAATGTAGAAATAATGATTTGCCCTTCCCCAGTGGTACCTTTCGAATAGGAGACATGCCCTCCTTTCTGGCTGCTTTTGGTAGAAATCCATTCAGGAGGAAAATCATGAGGAAGGAGGGGGGAGAAGTCTATATATTTTTATATCTTGCCTGGCTTCCAAAGACTTTAGTTCGTCTCTAATTAAAGGAAGTCTCCAAAGCCACCAACCACAATTTTCTCTATCAGCTTGAATGGAAAAGTGGTTCTGAGCTTGGAACTGAAGCGTTTTGGTAGGAGAAAAACTGCTTTATTTCATTCAGCTCCCGAATATTTCTCCACGGCTGCAGCTTGCAAGGTGCGCACGTGATGAAAGGTATGAGCAAACATCGCCTTTTTGTCTGTGCACGCTGCAGAAGGCAGCGAAAGCTAGCGTGAGGTTCTGCTCAGCCTTTGTATTAACTGTTTGGCTGACCTGGCTTATAAAACACAGATAAGTGAGTGAGATTTTTGAGATTCCTCGACTTAAAACCATAACAGTTTTTTAGGAAGTTCTCCCTCTTTTCTTTCAAAGGCAGAGGGTGGAGGGCTAAGTCTGGGGCTAGTGGAATGTGCTTTGGAGTAGAACAGCTTTAAATCTTTCAGTATTTTTTTTTTATTATTTTTTCCCTTTTTTTTTCTTTTTTTTTTTTTTCTGTTGACTGCCTGTCAGGAGCTGGGCTGGTGGCCAAGCAGGAAATGACACATCGAGAGGCATTTGTGTTGTGCAACATTTTGTGGAACTGATGCAAGGATACATTGTCTGTTTACGCATTCCTCTGCTAACAGCCTGCATGGCAGTAATTTTATTCAGGGACACATGGCATGCTACAGCAAGGAGCTAGATCCTTAACATCTCTTTATGCAGAATTATCACAGCAGTTAAAACACGCTGTGTGTCCCCCATTCAGAATATTCTCTGGCGTGCCTTCAAAAACCACTCTACCAGCCCGCCCTTCCTTCCAGAGAATATATTGATTTGACTGTGGGGTTTTTTTTGCACTGCAGTAAATTGGGGCAGCGCAGAGAGAAAGAGAGTTTGCAGAACAAGAGGAAATTTTACTGGCAGGTCCTACTTTGTGCAGCTACCTCAGACTGTAAATGTAGCATCGCAGTTTTTTGAAGCGCTGCGTTGCAGACGCTGAACACGGAAGTTTGCATCTGAGCGCGTTTTGGCACGGCGAGGAGGTTTTTAATTAAAGTCAATGCTAAATACCCTGAGATATGATGAGCAAGTCCTGGGTTTTCATCCAAACCGAAGTCAGAAAATCTGTGACTTGCTCTGGTGTCTTTCAGAGTGACAAATCTCTGCTGAGATCGGCTGGGTTATGCCGGATTTCTCCCAGCGTAAGTGGGAGCAGAGGAAGGCAGAGTGGGCGGTCTGGTGGTTTGCGAGTTGCTCCAAATGACTTTGTAAAGCTTAATGTTTGCGTTATAATGCCCCTTTGTAAGAAATGAGGGAAAATGTGATTATATTAGCCAAAGAAATGTTCAGCATGGCTATGATACGGGGTTTAGGTTCTTTTCTGTGACTATCGTTGGCATATTTGAGCACGACCACAGTCCACTTACAGGCTGGGACCTCACCTGTGCTCAGGTTCCTGATAAGGAGTTGTAGTTTTCTGATTTCAATAGTACAACACCAGGTCCTTTTTACAGTGTAAAATGCAAGACATCATAGTTTCGCTCACTATCATTTGCTGCTGCTTTATTTTTTGCAAATGTGTAATTTCGCAAAACTACTAGTTGGGGACGGGAGCTCCTGAGCGTTCCCAGAGGCTGTAAGAAACTGGCAGGATGATTCAAGTGTTCCTTGTCAAAGGTGACAGACATTATATATGCTAGTGGTTTAGTTTTACGTTTGAGATGGGTGTGTAACCCCCAGAGCAGAGCTTCTTACAGTTACCCCGACCACGATGCATCTGGAACAAGGTGACCAGGACACTGTTGGGGGTGGTAGCTGCATCCCCAGGACCCGTCAGTTCTTGCTTTTTCCACTGTGGCTAGAGAGGGGCTGGTGCATAAAAACTCATCTTCTGAGAAATAGACTATATGAGAGTAAAAATAATTTGTTTTCCAGTGATCATAACTTTTATCTGCTGGTGTAGTGCATAGGGTAAGATGAAAGCGAAACCTGCTTAGTTCACTCATGGCTTGAATTCACCCACTGCAGTTCTGAAATCTCAGTGATCTACATGACACCAGCTGGCTCTCCATAGGAGGATATTGCTGCCCAGGGAGGTGACAAGAGTGACCATGTATTCACTGTTATGGTGAGAGGGTAAAGGCCTTGAGAAGATTATGTAAAACAAATGGGCAAGTCTGAGCATAAAACCATTCCCTAAGATGTCCTCACCAATAGTAATGCAGTCTCGGTTTGTATTTGTCAACAGAACAGTGTTTCCATCATGTTGTAGAGGGAACACTGCTTCCAAACAGTCTATTCCTACTATGTTTGGCATGTAAGATGGCCACCATGGTGTTTTTTTGATATTGCAGCTATTGCTGTTTGTATTCAAAATGTCTCTCCAAGCCACAAGTAAAATCGTGGCCCCTCTGCATAGTCATGCTGCATAGTCATATGGGAAGAGAGTTTTGCCCTGACTAGCTTACAGTCTCCATTAAAAATACAGATGGGAAAAGGGGTTAGAACTAAACAAATGAAGTCAATGGTGGAAGTGAGTTCATTCTGTATCTCCATATGGCACGACTGTGAGGAAAGGAAATTGTGAAAGCCTTTTTTATAAGTCTGTGACTCTACTCCATGTAGGTACTGTGGAGGAAGATGGTATAAAAAAAGGCATTAGAGTAGCTTTTCCAGGTCGTCTTGTTCTGTACTTTCCTCCCAAGAGAACTCTCGTATGTCTTCACTTTTGAAATGCATTTAGCTTGTTGCTACTAATATCAGCATTTTTTTTTTCTCACACTTAAGCGTAGCACCTCTTATTCCTCTGCCTCCACTTTCCAAAGTGGGTTGGGAAGTAGGAACAGGGCAAGTACATCTGGGAGATGCTGCATCAGAATAGTATAAGTAGAGTACTTATGTAGGTCTCCCTTGGTGGCAATCCCAAATTTCTTTATAAGGTTTTTATAAAATTTATTTTTATTCTCTGTGTAAACTTCATTCTCCACTGAAACATGGTCATCCCAGACGTGAAACACAGATGCTGATTTAACCAGACAAGGAATGCAGAAGAGGAAATGAGGAAGAATATCATACTTAATTGAAACTTCAGGGGAAGAAACTTAGTAATGATCTCATGCTGCAGTATGTTTGGGACGCCGGAAACCTTACTCTTATGAAGAACTGGGTTCCCTAATGCGTGTGTCTGCTCAGATCCCCTGTTACATTTCTCATCCACAGTAGACCAGCTTACTCAGCACAATTGTAGCTCACCGTCGACTGAGGGTGGCTTTTAGCTCTCCAAAAATTAGACATGTAGGGTAGATTTCCTCTGAAGTGAATGAAGAGACATAGGAACTTGCAGAGAGTGATTCATCCCACCTATCTTAATGCCTATCTAAGAGTGCAATGAATTGCCCTTTAGAGGTATCTGTCCCTTTCCATTGATTATAGATGGAGGCTAGATGACTAGCCTAGACTAGGCACCATGGTTTTGAGATGGCTGAAATCAGATGAGATTATGAGATATTCTAGTCCTAATGACTGCTGAGAAATTCAGACAGCCTGAGTTAGCTTTAAAGCAGGTAGCTCAGGTAGTGATAGCAGTACAGCAGCAGATAACATGGAGCTCAGCATGGGTTAACCAACTGTTTGCTCAGCTTCTTGGGTGGATGCTTTGTCTTAGGTTGAACTGTGAACAGTCCATGCTACATT
Source organism: Nyctibius grandis (assembly GCF_013368605.1). Taxonomy (NCBI): domain Eukaryota; kingdom Metazoa; phylum Chordata; class Aves; order Nyctibiiformes; family Nyctibiidae; genus Nyctibius; species Nyctibius grandis. The sequence goes on along the minus strand of NC_090658.1, from coordinate 127,368,959 downwards.
TCTGACAATACAGGGACTTGTTTAAAGCTGACTTTGAAGTGTCTATACAGCTGCCGTAATGAGTACAATATAGACGTACCTTAAAAAATGATGCTATCTACTAAGGCATCATGATCACCTCTTGCAGGATTTCGATAGTCAAGTACTGCTCAGGTCCTACTCATCTTGGTTTATGTGAACTGCTGAGATTAAAACTGAGGTCATTTAGCTGTAGACATAGTATTCAATAAGATTCTCACACTAAAATATTGCAGCTGCATAAGAAACAATGTAAAGGTGATAATACACTTTATAGGTGTTACTTAAAGGTGAAGAATATTGGGGAACACATTTAAAGATTTTCCTAACACTGGGAAATACTCCACGTTTCCAATGTTCCTGCTCCACATCAGAACATATTAATTATTCCTTACTAATCCAAACTTAACATGCTGCCCTCTCTCCTTTGGTTCTGAGATGTAATCTTTCCCACAGCGTGGGAAGGCAAACCCTTTTGCCTGATTATTGCCGGCATAAACTGTTTTTGCTTCCATCGCTCTTCAAACTCTCGTACTTGCATTTTGTGAACTTTACTCCCACTTCATAATACCCTGCTTCTTTAGTAGCCCTGCTCATTTAAATTCAGGATGCCAAACAGGTATTAATCAGGGTGCTTACAAGTGTAGAATCTGCTTCCTGCTTGTCTGCAGTCCCTGTGAGTAATGCCAATTAGTTGTCTGCTTCCTTAAATCTTCATACACTTTCTCATTCTTGCATTCCCACAGTAGTATAGAATCATAGAATGGTTTCGGTTGGAAGGGACCTTAAAGATCATCTAGTTCCAACCCCCCTGCCACGGGCAGGGACACCTTCCACTAGACCAGGTTGCTCAAAGCCCCATCCAACCTGACCTTGAACACTGCCAGGGAGGGGGCAGCCACAGCTTCTCTGGGCAACCTGTTCCAGTCTCTTACCACCCTCACAGTCAAGAATTTCTTCCTAATATCTAATCTAAATCTACCCTCTTTCAGTTTAAAACCGTTCCCCGTTTAGACATGGTGTTAAATGCCCTGTGCAGTCAGAGGCACTTGAGAGTGTCGTGTTTCATTGCTCTTAGAGCTCAAAGGGAAAATCATCACCTCCACAAGCACCACAGAATTGAGCTGTGGAAGAAATGGATGAGTCCGGTTCTTGCATTTGTAGTTTAATTTGCTAGAAGCAGAGATCTAGCTCATTATACTCCAGAGTATCACTTCACATGTTGTGAGACAGGTAGACAGTTATATACAGCGGTTTCACATTGGTGCAGCATCATCTTGGAAAGGAGTAGGCACTTGCAGGCACTGATGTAGTACCAGGTATATGTTTACATCTGGTAAATCCTAGATTAGATTTGCAAAAGAAGCCAAATTTTAACTGGTTGCGTTAAAAAGGATCGGAAATCCAGAGATTAGCCATCAAAAAGGGATGATACTCACAATTACTTGTTGTATTTTGAAAACTCAGACCTGTGTTTCTCAGTAGTATAGAAGCTGGAAAATAATAGAGACCTGGAAATACAATACACAGTTGCTGTGTGGTACAAACCCCTGGTTAGGAGTACAGAGGGTGTTACACATGGAAACATTTTTTGTTTTAATGTGTACATACATAGTCAAGGATCCAGATTCAGATTCCTAGACAACAATATACTTCAATTAATTCAATTTATCTAGTGAATTTGTCAAGCACTGTAGACATATGATGTGCAAGAGAGTTGGTTCCAGGTTTCTAGGATGCCAATTAAATTTAAGAACAATTTAGTTTTTCATTCTTTGGGTCTCTTATCACCATAAACTGTAGATTTGTGGAACATTCTTTTTGCTTTCACACTGGACACTCTTTGGCTTTGAAGATCTGGGCTATGAATCCACTCCCATTTTTGGTCTTTTTTGATATCTTTGAACAATTGTTTGTAAAGCCAGTGCTCTAATAAAATTACCACCTCTGTAGACAGAAGTGTTAACTGCAGAAGAGGGCTCAGCATTAAAGCTGTGAATGTAAATTATTCAGTGTTTTAAGTCATCAGCTAAGCAGTCAAAATGAAAATCCTTCTTGTAAAGGGACATATGAGTAAAATTTTCAGAGACACAGGGTAGCTTGACTCTTCTTAACTGTAGTTGCATAAAAGCTAGATATGGTGTCTCAGCAAGTCATCTTTGGCCTGTTGCGTTCAAGAGAGAGATGTATGTATGTGTTAGAAGCTGGTTTATCCCACCCTAAGTATCTACAAGTGTCAGTATGCAGATCTCTGGACGTGAGTGGCAGTGAACACTGGCTGCAGAAGGAACGTGGAGCTGGTGCTCAGTGCCGTGCACATACCTGCTTCAGCTTTAAACAAGCTACCTGGCTCACTGGCAATGGCAGCAGCACACAGCTTTGAAATGCTTCTTTGTGCTCCTTTTTATCGTTCTTTAAACCTTTTAAAAGGGGGATTTAGTGCCGACTTTTTCAAAAGCCACATTGAATGGCTGCTCTCTGAAATTTGTCGCAATTTAGGATGTTGGTGAACCCCTCCTCATTAGACATAAATAGCCAGTGTGTGATCTTTTATGTTTTCCTCTTCCGTCCCTGCTTGGTTGAAACTCTCAGGCGCTCAGTACAAAAGCGTCCATTCTGGTTTAAAATGTCTTTCCCTGTGCTGGTGTTCTTGTTACTGTTCCTCTCCCAAAGGCTGTGGCCCCTACACCTCAGCAGTAGCCTGGCTTTTATATGTGATCCTCATCAGCTTCACAGTAAAGTCCAACAGTTTAATTAGCCTTTTGCTTTGGAAGAGTGAGCCCGCGGCCTATTAGTGCCGTGACGAGGTCTCACGCAGCAGTATTCATTGCCTGCGGTATAACACGCAGTCATAAGCGTCCCTGAGAATTGTGACAGCAGAATTACAGCACATGAAGGATACTCAGACTCGGTATTTAGGTAGGGTTTGCGCTTTGCTTCTATGCAGACTTACCAATCTATGTTATTAATTAGTTTCACTCTTCTTGATCTTTGCTATTTCTGAAAGATGGCAGCAAAAGAGAAACCTGGTAGCAGCTAGCTTGTAGAGACAGTCTTTGTTATAGACAGGTAGGAGAGAGCAGTAAGGACTTGGTACTCGCAAAACCCTGATAACAGTGTCTGCTCTTTAGACCCAGCTCAAGAATGAAGGAAGCTCTCAGGGAAGGGTGTTTAATCTGTGTGGGATGCAAAGTAAACACCTCACTAACTATATACATGCCGTGCAACATAAAGAATTAAAATGAGAACTGTTTTTCTCTAGTGACTTGATGTAAAAGGGAATAAACAGTAGATTTAAGGTATGTAACAAGAGAATACTTATACATCAGATAAATAATATGTTGACATAGAAGAAATAGATCTTTTTGATTAAAGGGCAGATACCTCTAGCTCTAAGTCTTACTTTATGCATATGCTACAGACAAAAATTACAGTAGGAAAAGTCCATGTCTGAGCAGTCAGAATTGGGAAATGCCAAGATTACGGTTATCAGTGCAGCTTTAATTCATGCCTGTCGTGTGTGTGTGACAAAACAGGCCCTCCCTGTAAGACCATGTGCTGGTTTATCCAGAGGACAGCAATGTCCTATGGATGGAGCACACCCACTTACTCTTATTTTTTAGACAGCTAACAATATATGTTCAGAATGCCGCTCTCGCGTTGAGTTAGTGGTGAATGGTCAGTGGTTCTGAAGAGTAAATCTGAAGGTCTCATACCAGGTACTGGGAAAAATATGAATACGCAGTGAATGTGATCTGTGAACACTTTGGTTTAAGCAACTGAACTATTGTCACAATAAAAAATGGTGTGGCAGGAGCATAAAATCTGTGGGCTGGCAATCAGCTACTTTTGCCAAGCTGTAATCAAAGCTTTGAGCTGATAAAATCTAATGAATTTCCATTCTATGAAATTTTATTTTTCAAAGTTTTATAATTTTACCAGATCTGGCCGGATTGCCACAGAGATTCTGAAAAATAAACACCCAACCTGCTGAGCCAAGTTTCAAATGTTCACTCCAAAATACAGCAACAAAAAAGCTCCTTCAAGAAAAGATTGCCAAAAATGTTTTTCGAGGTGCTGTGTTTTCCCTGAGTTAATTCATTTCCAGGAATGTCTGAGCCATTTTGGTTGAAATTGAAGAAATGTGTTCCTTAGTCACGCAAGAAAAGATGGAATGCAAACAAAGTTCGGTAAAGTTGCAAGCAACTGAAAATAGGGTCTTATAATGAGAAATGTTGGGCAGCTTTAGTGACAGGCAGTCCTACCAGCCCCACCTCTAACATTTAATCTGCTAAGGTATTAATTTGCACTGAAAAATAATCCATTAGCTTCAGTGGAAATCCTGCGTAGAAAATTAACTCGGCAGCTGGCAGGGTCTCCTCGTGGGCTGCAGCAGCTCCGGCGTCAACTTCAACAGGTCAGGTCTTTGGCTGGTGACCGACAGGCGATGAGCGAGGTGCAATCTCCAGCAGCAGAGGAGAGCACGATGTGACTCCTACTTGTGTGCCGGGGACATGTTAGAGAAGTCAACAACCTTTGTAAAAGATGAAACAAGGGCCAGCTCAGCCTGCAGGGCCTCTGGAGGCGTTGCAGGTTAGAAGGCAGCGTGCCTTCAGGCCCCAGTGTTTGGCAGGACTCTCCTTCCCCACCCTTAGCCTCTTCAGAGGGGTAATTTGGTGTGCGTACACTTCGACTGAATTGGCAGAGTCTGCCCAGACGTTGCAGGCTGTAACACACACGGGGTGCGAGCCGAGAGAGGTTTGGGCTGCAGACCATGGCTCCTCTAAGGCGCCCGGGTGCGGAGCCGGGCCTCCTCGCTGCGAGCACTCCTGCACGTCGGCACCCCTTTGCCATGCTGAGAGAGCCAGCGTGGGCAACGCTGCTTCTGAAAAGGAGCATTTTTAGGCAAAAACCCCTTGTGTTTAAGAACAACAACCCCAGGAAATTAACATTCAACCCCTGCCTCCCCCAAACTCTGCCCTAAATAGCTCCCAGCGTGGCTACGCACTGCTGTCTGAGTCCCCTTTAGCTGAGGTAACAGGCAGCCACAACCTGTGTCCAGGCACCATCCAAACCTCAGGGTGGGCAAAATCTGGACCTAGTCTCATTGCAAAGGCCAGCTGGAGTCAGTGAATGTGGAGAAAGGCACTTCAGGCTCCCGTGAGCCTCCTGATTTGTGTAAAATCCAGGGTGAACGACCAGTTCTTCTGCAAAAATAAGCTGGGTGATAGGTGCGTCCAGAGGCATGATCTGTGGTGTTTTAGATACTCTGATGTCAGCCAGTGCAAAAACACTTACGTGTTGTAACCTTCTCCCCTTTTACGTGACTCAGAGCTGCAGAAGATGTTGGCCCCATTTAAAACCACCGACGAGAGTTGTTTTAACAGGTTTGTAAACTGGAGGAGCTGATCAGAAGCAGGAGGTGTCACAAGTTATACTTGAGATCTGCTCCTGCACAGAAATCTCTTCCTCCTTCTGTGTAAAACACACAGTCTCTTCTTTGGAGCTGCCTCAAGAAATGGCACTGCAGGGAGTAGGCTCCTTGTCGACTTGTTTGCTGTTCCCTGGAACAGGGCTCAGGGATGAGCAGTCTGCTGCGTGGTTTTTTTATTTTAAGTGAAGACAGCCATTTTTGGAGACGGATTTCAGTGCTGGGCAAAAGGCACCTTCACAGACAGCTTTATTCCCCTCACTACTACAACTTTGTTTAAGCTTTTCCCCATGTCTTTTATTCTCACAGCGTTCCCATCCTTGGGAGCCAAGCGGCTTGAGAGCTGAAAGAGAAGTGTTGTCAGGAGGGTGATTAAAACAGGGATTGATGCAGCTGGGAGCCAGGGTTCAGTCACCTCGCTGGGCCTCTGCGTTAGTGTTATGTCAGACACAGTAGCTTTACCATGCGCGGCGAGTTTATGCCTTTTTTATTGTCTGGCGTTGCCAGAAAATGTTGACCCCGGGAGTAGCCGCACTGTGTAAGCAGTCGGCGGTGGAGGGCAGCGTGCTCTGCAAACCATTTACGTTCCCTCTTTAATTTGTCACTTATGGGTCATATCTTTTTACATTTACTTTTTAAAATTAGTTCAGTGTGGCCTGAGCTTCGGTTCCAGAATCCGCACTGAAAAGTTCCCAACTTTATGAGTTATTAAAAAAATTCCAAAACCCCTCACTTAATGTATGTTCAGTATGCAGGACAACTTAAAGTTATGAGAAGGCTTCACATTTTTATAAGGACATGAGTTTAGGGAGAGATTAGATTTTAGGGCTCATGCAACATGGAACAATTGCGTATACTTGGTCATCTCTTCAAAGAGGATACTGTCAAGTGAAATTTGGCCCAAAATTTAAAAGAAAAAAAAGAGAAAGTTTTGGCATAAAAACCAATCTGGTCAAAATAACGTGTTTTTTCCAACATAAATTCCATTAAAAGTAAAGCCAGACTCAGCAAATGCTTGAGATCTCCCATATGGACTGAAGAATAGTTTTACATTGGAGCACAATGCAGTTTTTTGGAGTGCATTTGAGACTGCTCCTGTTTTGGAAGCCTGCTCGTGTCTTGTTTGAATGACGATTTAGGCTGTATATAGCAAAAAGCAATGTTAGCATATCTGGAACATCAGCACAAAGGCTGTCTGTTAGAAGAAATGTTTCTTTTTAAAGAGAACAAAACACTCCTACCCTATGCCATTTTTTTCTCTTTCTTTAATTCTCATGTCAGGAAGTTTTGAAGAGCAGCTCTCAGTGGCCAGATGAGTAAGGCAGGGATGTAGGAGGATGGTTCAGTGGCTGATGCATTTGAATGTGGCTCCTCCAGGTCTGCCATCTGACATCTTTATGATGTTCGTGCATTTGAAAATCCCTCTAAGCAGATGTCCAAACTTACTGATATCAGTGGAAACTGGGTACCTCTTTCTCTCTGCCTCAGTTCCCCATGTGTGAAGTATGAATAGTGGCAGTACCCTACTCCAGGGGTGACATGTATATAGGAAAATGGTGAAAATAAAGGTGTTTCTTTGCCAGACTTATGTTTATAAGACATGTTCCCATCCAAGATGTATCCCAGTATGTCAGAAAGTCTCGGTTTCCCTTGATAAATGGAAACATCTTTTTTTTTTTTTAATTTTACTTCATATTAGTCCATCCTCAAGATTGGAAGAAGTGGGATTTTTTTCCTGTCCTGTTAGCTTTGAGCTTCATATATTGCTGCTTTGTATTTGTAGTTGTAGTACGTATATGTAGTTGTTCCAGACCCCAGTTCCTTCAAATTGCAGGAAGACACTGCAGGAGGTAAAGGTGGCTTGTAGGAGTGAGCCTCTCATTAAATCAGCCCTTACTCGGAGTTAAATACCTGGTGCTGCTTTCAGAGAACAGCAGGTACAAGGCTCGTCTAGTCCCTGCTTAAGAGCTTTACACTAGTACAGCCCGGAGAGACGAAAACCAGACAAAATAGAAAGTCTGAAAAGATGAAACTCCCCAATGGATAGATATTCTTTCCGCATTTCTTCTATAACACTGACTGTTGAATGATCGCAGTGCATATGCTTTAGCAACCATACATTTCCTGACTTTGGGGAGTGGATCGACCACTTTTGTGCAGCTGAGGGGAGGAAGCTTTACAGCCTGTGCGGTTGCCTCCGTGCGCGTGTGTGTCTTCAGGGGTGGGGAAGGCAGGCATCCTTAACCAAACATTTGCAACCTGCTGTTTGAGCCGAAATAGGAAAACCAGCTTGACAAGAACGAACGGCTTCGCCAAGCGACATTCGGGGGAGGTTGGTGGGATTTTAAACAAATCTCCTTAAGCAAGCATGAAAACAAGCTATTTAGCGCTCATTAATGTCTCAGGTTAAACTCTTGAATAATTTGTCATGGTTAGGCTCTTTTGGTTTCATTGGTGTTTTTCTAGTGACTAACGAGTTGACAGCTACACATGCTCCTCGGTATGCCACTGTTCACAATAGGGTTTAAAGTTGTGTATTTGTTATTGATGTCATTAAAGTGATGGATTTGAGCTTGGTTTCTGAGGCAGCCGACTGGGTGGTTAGGACTAATTTCTAGCAATGGTTTTGGAGGTTGAAACCAAAGTGTGTATAAAAGGAAATGTTTCTTCTTTTAAGCAAATAATTTGAACCCAGATGAATGAAATTTAAGCAAGTGGGCATCAAACTCTGAGTTAATTTTGACATAGTTGTCTGGAAATCATCACCAATTAAAATATTTTTATGAGCTCCAATGTAGTATTGTCTTTCAGTGCTTATGTAAGAGAGGAACAAACTGCTTGTTTAACCCCAGCCTTGAGTCTACTGGCCAGAATGTATGACTGAAGGCATAGCCAGCTGGAGGTGCAGGGAGGGCATGGGCCTTGGCAAACCCCACTTCGTGGGGAAAAGGCGATTTCCCTCTCTGCACTGAAAAATCTGTAAATTCGAGCAAATCGCTTGCACCCGACAGGATGTGCAGCTCATTTGAAAATGAATCTCACCAAACACATTTCACATTTTTAGACAACAGTTACTAATAGGAAAGACAGACATAGCTGTTTGTAACCACCTCCGTAGGAAGGGAACGTTTCTCTGACATGGGGAGTCCTGCAAAAAGTCAGTGTGAGTCTTGGATGTGCAAAGAGGACATAAGCAGCTCTGGAGCCTGGGAACCCTAGTTCAGAATCAAAATGAATCCCTTGGGTGGTTATAATCAGATTTTTTCATGTGCTCCTCCAGATTGAATAGCTAGCGAGATAGTTCCTTAATTTGTACACACACCTTTCACACCTGCACATAAAGGAAGCCTTTGATGCCAAGTGCTTGGTGGAACAACAAGATGAGTATGTGCAGAATTAAAAGGATACACACCACACTTAAAAATATTTATAGCTTTTTAGGCTCTGCACTTTTAAAATAATAATGAATACCCTGCCTGATGGGAGGAGCAGTCTCTGCATTGTGAATTTGGCCTTTTCATGAGAGCACCATTGTTTGTCATTGCTTTTACATTGCAAAGAGAGTTGAAATGTTGAAGACTCGAGTATGAATGTCTGTTTCTGTGTTCCCAACCACAGTCTCACTTATTCAATGAGACAGACTTTACACATTTAAATTTTTCTTATTGGTGTTTATTGAGTTTTTTGCATTTTCTTTTATTATGCTACATGTGCATATATATATGTGCATAACAGTACTATGTGTTTATGAAACAGCCTATCATGAGTTTTTGTTTTCCATTCCATAATTATCATAATTTGATTCTTGTGCAGTAGTGTACTTCTATTATTCGGGCTCCCAACACTGTAGACAGATGTTCAAATATTTCAACACAAACAAAACTGTTTATATTTAACTTACAGAATTGTTGTAGCTTTGGTATGTATGCATGGAATTTGCCCTATTGTGAAGTGTTAACCAGACTGTGCACCACTTCAGTCTGAACGAAGGTAGACATGAAATTTTACTTAATTTCAGCCTCCAGTTGAGTCCATACCGAGAAAATTTCAGGGCTTAGATGCATGATCAAGTTACAGGGGATGTCTGTGTTTCCACATGTCAGCTGAGCCACAGCAGCTGCTCGGTAGGTGTTCTTGGCCCCCCATAAATGTAAGTTGATTTGATTTAGCTTAGCCCTCAATAAAAGAGGCTTAAGATAAGTAGAATTGCTGCACACTTGCCACAGGCAGAGAGCACAAGCGCAGATGGTTACCATCCAGGTCCGGGACACGGTAACCCATTCCACCCCAGGAACTTGGCTGCATATCTTTATGGTCCTGTACTCAAGATAGTCAAGCCAATTTTTAGAACAACATTTATATTCTCTTTTAAAAATTAGTTATTGAATCCCTTAACATAGCTGGGTTTGTTGGCTTGCATAAAAACAGTTTGCCAGTTCTCCTCTCTCAGCCCCACAAGCACTGTTGCTCACAGGAGAACGGCATTTTGAGGGGCTCATTCAAAATAGAAATTATTTTATTTCTCAGCCTGGTTGGGAAGAGACTTCTTTAGAGAGACTTTGACAGGTATTTTAGGCCCTAAATTTTACGAGTCTTGACTTCTCAGATATTCTGGATATGGAAAAATACCTTGCATTTGTTTACCTTGAACTCTGTAGTTCCCACAGTCTGTAATATTTAGTACATCGCAGCCAAGAGCTGATTTAAGAAATTTGCTTTTGAAATCCCCTGTGGCTTCCCTTGCCGGCTGAGTAGGGCGAAATTGCAACACTTCTCCAGGACATAGGCAACTAGCACGATCATGAGCTCCGTGCGAGAAAGTGAGACTGCACCGTGAGTGTGGGTAGACTATCAGCCTGGCTCAGTGAGTTGCAGCTTAGCATTGCTTTAGACTTTTGGTGTGAATGGTAACTCATTTAGTCATTTCAGCTTGGAGTGAGTTATATAAACTTGTACCTCTGGATTTATAACTACATATCCTTAATCTGCTCTTCTGTAACATGTTACGATCCTCCTTAGACAAGGTATCTGAGCAAGTAGTGAGTTTGGTTTTCCTGCTTTCTGCAGCCCTTTTGAACAGGCAGGATTTCCAGTTCCTCAGTCCTCTGTGCTGTTCCTCTACTCTGGGTCTGCAGTGGTCTAGCAAGTGGTGTCTGTCCCTGTACTAACCTTTTGGCGTCCTTAATGACATTTGATTCTTATTATATATAAATATGGACAGTCCATGGATGTTCATAAACATGCATGTCCGTGGGGAAGCTCCCATGTTTTCCTTCTGGATTAAGATAAGATTTTTTGTAAAGGAGGAAAAGAGAAGAAAGTGGGTCAGCTTGGGGTGTTTCCCTGAGCTCTTTCCTGAGCTCAGGTGGACTTTGCATTCAGCATTTCTCATGGCCACATCCAGTGGGGGAAGCTGATAGCAGAACCTACTGCAAATACAGTAGGAAAGGCAGAAAATGTCAGGGCAGAGGCATCTGCCATAAGAGCCTTAGCTTCCATGCAGGTCTCCAGGGAAATTGGGAAATTTCTGAGCCCTGTAGACTGGCATGACAATAAATCCATACCAGGGGAGGGCACATCGCTTTGCCTTTCACATCCTCTAACAGGAGGAATCCCAGAGGCTGGGCGACCTGAGGGCTCCTTGGATGTCCTCTTCCAGCCGCGGCTGTGCTGTCTGGAGAGGACACCATTCCCCAGTGCTCCTCTAATCAGCATCAGTCAAAACGAGTTGGCTTAGCAGAGTCCTGCTCCAAATTGGTGGTAGCTGTGGTCGAAGATGAGTGATTAACAGCGGAGAAAGGCTAGGCATGATAACCTTGTAGCTGGCACAGCTGCAGCCTGGAAAGGCTGTGTGAACACAGCCCCAGTTGTGTTGGGCTCGGTTAACCCCCATGCTGGTGGCACGTCCAAGCTTCATGATGAATAGCAGGGGCTGCAACGTGGACAGTGACCAGGTTTCAATTAAACATCTCGCTGAGATCGGTTTCTGCTTTAGGAATGGAAAGTGAGCTCCAAAAAAGTCAGTTCTCATTAGCTGAGTGCCTAAGCAAGATTTATTTTTTAAAGCATTATTTAAAAATTTATAGAGTTTGTTAGGCAAAAAAAAAAAATGTTAGCCTGAGTGAGCTCTACAAGTGTCAAAAAACCCTGAAAACAGAGGCTTCTCCTGGAAATGTTGACAGTGTACTAGCCATCGACCTGCTGCTGCAAGACCTGGTCGGTCATTTCCTAAGGGGGAAAAAATAATTGAGATCTATTAGAGGGGAGAAAGCCTCCAGGCTGTTTTAATCTGAAATTCTGCAGCCTGACATTAATCAGGAAAACTCTTTTTTTTTTTTTTTTCCAGTTTTTGGCCAATTCATTTCTACATTACAGACAGTAATAAGTTGTCGAGTTGTTTGTGAAAAGTTTGGCTCAATGTATTTCTAAATGAGAGGCACCAAAGCAGTCACTGTG